>NC_140230.1:17853027-18453027 GCF_951802725.1 Rutilus rutilus | reverse complement strand
CCATTGGCTGCTCAGCGTGGCCAAAGAGCGCGCACAGTTTTTCTCATATTATATCTATGTTTTTTTCTCCTCAGCAGAGCAAGAACTAATAGTCGAAGTTTATTCGGAATTTTAATGTTTTAATCAAAACGCCAGGGAACACCTCAAAGTCTGCAAAAGCCAGGAGAGAGGGCTGGCAAAAAGTAGCAGACAATTTAAATCCGTTAGAAGTGGCCATGTTAGATGTTTTTATCACTTATTAGCCTATATTTTTGTATTTTAATAATTGCATAATTACTTTGTTCATTGTAATGTCAGTCACCACACTAGAATATGGGAACAAATAAAAGTGAAGTACAAAAATATTCTAATGGTAATTTTTAGTTATATTATAGTCTCTTTTATGAAAGGCACTGTTAAATAAATGGTTGTCTGTTTATAAAAGCAATCAAGAAAAAGGCTGAGAAAAAAGAAAAGATCTTAGTAGCCTACACTGTATTTTTGCTGCATTAAATTAAGGCCATATAGTCATTTCAGCTGTTAAATCTTGAGTAATGATGAATTGCTTTGACTTGTGGAAGTAAAAACTGATAAACTTATGTTAATGTAAAAATATGTATTCAAGAAGAGTTCAAAAAGAGTTATTGATCACATTTTTCCCAAGTGTAGTTCATTGTAATGACATTGTGTTTTCCTCTTTTGTGCACTTTTACATAATACACCAACACTTGTTAACTTAAGTGGACATTTTCTAACTTTCCAAAGGAAAGAAAGTATAAGACTTTGTAATGTCCATTTGTTTCCATTGCACTGGACAGTGAATAAACCCTCTCAGATAACTGTCATATGGAGGAACTAGCCTACCTGCAAGTGCATAAATAACTTTACTTAATTTATACTTGTATGCTTTATGGCTGCAATATAAGTTGCAAGATTCCACATCTACAGAAAGGCCTACAGAAGAGTCTGCACAGACAGAGGAGACATAGGCCTACAGGTGGCCAGTGGATAGCCAACTTTTCCTTTTTATTTGTTGCATGAGGCATGTGTCTAATATCTCTTGTTGCAGGCACTTGACCACTGGCTTTTCTTTACAAAGAACAATTGAAATAAAACTCAAGGAACTAAGCATATTTGTCTTTTATTAAACATTTAATGAAAAGTGTTTTTTTTTTTTTTTTGGCAGTGTTGTGTAATATGGCACATGCAAATGCAACAATGTCACAGGCCCTGTCAGGTGTGCAACCCTCAGACTTTTCAGACACTGACATCTTCCCTTTAGTTAGCCAAAGTTCATTTCATTGTGTGCCCTTGTCCTGGCCAGAGCTGCATTGTAACTGGTTTGGGTCAGGGAATGGGGTCTTAAAACACCTGTCTGCAGGCAGGAACATGTCATAATCACCTATGAAGAAATGCAGTTCTGTTAGGATCAGCATAAGTGTATGTAATACAGTGAGCTTGATATTTAATTGTGGAACTTTCCTTACCACTTTAAAATAATGTGCATAAATGTGAATCTCTGCAAATTCTTAAGTCATACACAGATCCTGACCATTTTGCTTTCACATTTGTGATATGGAAGATTTTAGTCAACTGCCTTTTTTTTATTTGATATAATATTATTAGGAATAATATCTGGAATATTAAGAATCACAATAGTAACTGGGCTGCACATTTACATTGTGAACCCCCTTTCTGTTCACATAATCCCCTTCATTGAGGCCTTGATGGCAGTCTAGCCTATAAGCCTGAGTGACATACTGTAATCAGCATGGTCATGATCGCATGATCTTCATAAAAAAATATTTAAATAGTCTAATAAATAGTAGGCTATAGTCTAATAAATAAAAAAAATAAAAAGCTGCTTAAAAAAAACTGATTTACATTGGGTCTTCAGTGGCTTGGAAATGCCAAAAAAAAAAAAAAAAAAAAAACAACAACTGTTTTTTAAACCTAAAAGCGGCAGGTAAACTCCGAATGACACGACAAACAGCACTTTCCATCAAGTTCTCCGCATCTCCAATAGTGTAAAGGAAAGAGCCACTCGCAATTAATCTTAGGGTACAGTTTGTGCTGTAGTGACTCCGACAAGTCGAAAATAAATGTGCGTTTCCAACAAATTAATAATGTAAACGACAATCTCACGAGTCACGAGGAAAAAAAATATCAGAAAGTGCACTATCGCGCTGCGCTGGACTTCCCGTATCATCTCCGTTTATGAGCCGCAGTCTAATCCTGTTTACATGAAATAAGCCTGCTCCCGAGCAGGTTTAAGATTGCGCACCTGTTGCTATGACAGCAAGTCCAGGATGAGCGTCGAAGAACCAAACAATCCAAGATCATGCCAAATCGTCAACAATCAAATCCAGCTAACTGAGTTAGCGACGTACGAAGAACGAGCCCCAGGATGAGCGTCGAAGAACCAAACAATCCAAGATCATGCCAAATCGCCAACAATCAAATCCAACTAACTGAGTTAGCGACGTACGAAGAACGGGCCCCAGGTCTAGAAATTAAAACTGTTCGCCCCAACAAGTCCAATATCATATCAAGTTAAAAAAATGTGTTTGTTTACAAGGGCCGGCTCCTCAATATATCGCTGATCTTCTCTCCTATCATCATATATACACTCTTCTGATCATCCAAAAAGTTAGAGTTACAGTTGACTCTGAACCAGGATGTTTAGCTCCATCACCCAAGGGAAACACTTTTGAATTTGGATGCTACTTATTTTTCTGACCTCTTCACTATAAAGTCTAAGCAACATCCACTTAGAAGCTTTTAACATGATGCTTGTGTAGATAAATCTGACCTTGATACTATAATAATCACCTTCTGTGGAACAGAATGGTTCCAAATTAATTTGAGTATTTGCGCAAATTGTTCAGTTAATAAAGTAAAATTGTGTTTAACTTCTGTTTAATAAACATGTTGAAAGAATGCTATCATGAACTGAAAAGATACAGAGTTTAAAGCCATGGAGTGGCCCACTTAAAGAAAGAAGAGGAACTGCTGTCAGAATGTGCGACAGTTCACAGACTTCAGTCTAAAGTGGGTTCAGAGATGATAGTGATAATCATAACCTATGCAGTTGCTAGGGTTCTTGAGGTGGTGGCTAGGGTGTTGCTATGCAGTTGTTAATGTACTCTGGGTAGTTGCTATGCACTTGCTAGGGTGTTGCTATGTGGTTACTAGGGTACTTGGGCTGGTTGCTAAGGTGTTGATGTGTGGTTGCTAGGGTACATGGAGTGGTAGCTAGGGTGTTGATGTGTGTTTTAAAAGCTGGTGGATAACTGAGTATAGGGTGAGAACTGCACACACAGAGTGGACAGATCTCACACCTGATATAAACATATTGGTATTATGTATACAACCATGGTTTGTGTTCCGACTCGAGTGCTTTTGTTCCTTGGACTCTTGTTTTGTAGTGTGCCTGGTTCCTGTTCCCCGTTCCCCTCATTAGTCTTTGATTGTTTCTCTAATGCCTGGGGACACACTTAACGACTAGCTGGAACCCTCTAAGACTGAACTGAACACAGACTGTTTCCAACGACTGCAGCAGATATTAAACACTGACTGTGAACAGTGAACACAGACTGAACGCAACTGTCTCTGACTCTGCATGTTTGGGTATGATCAGTCGTAAGTATAAAATTACATTCATAATCTGCCTTACAGTCGTAAAGTGTGTCCCCGGCATTAGTGTGTTTTGTTAGTCTACTACCCTTTGTGGTGCTTCTCCTTTCTTATTTGTGCATCCTTCCTCGTTTCCTTTCCTCACGTTTCAGCTCAGACTTCCGCATATATACATACACCTGTGTATCCTCACTCATATCTCCTCTGGAAGCTTCCTCGCTCCTCGCCTCCTCATGGTGTAATTAGAGAATTGAGATGTTCTTCAAGATGACTTTCTTTGATCGGTTTCCAGGTCACAGGCTGGAGGACGGAGGAACGATGAAACAAGGAAGCATCAATTTGAGTATAATGAGAACCTGTTTATTGTCCTTCTGTGGCTCTGATTATTAGTGTTCTCCGTTCAGTCTCCTTGTGTTTTGTTTTTCAGTTTTTTTGAGTTAATAGTGTTTTGGTATAATTTTAATAAACCTGCATTTGGATCCAACCCTCCCTCGCCTTGTGACAGCATGATATTTTCAGAATTTTCATTTGGGTGTGAAGTACTAACTAGAAAACAAGTGCAATACAAAAATGGTAAAAGCAATTATGGTGATATCATAAAATAATAATAACTTTCAATTACATTCAATTTTTTTGAGAAACACAACTAATAAATTACCTTTATATGTTACGTTTAGCCCATTTTTCAGAATTCTTTATTTTTCTCAGTTGCTGTATCCATTTATTTCAGTGAACCTTTAAAAATAACAGTCTTGAGTTTCAGTGGCCCCTCGCTAAGAACAAACCAAACTGCTTTAAACTATATATTTATAGACGCTTCTTTATCTTGTATCAGTATAGTGTCAGTGAAATGCAGATGTATAAAGTGTCAGCACTAAACAGTCAGTTGATCAGAGGAAGTTCACAACCACAGGAGGAGCTGATGATGATTGAAGGAAGAACTGGAACTATGATGAAAAGAAAGACTGACAGAAACAGAAAATGGCTGATCGGTGTCACATGTGTCTGCTGCGACTGATCATTCTCTGTCCACTTCTGACAGGTGAAGAAATCTTTATATGGTCTATAAAACATTATGCAAAATCTGTATAAAGTTAACAACCATCTGTTCAAAAATAATTGAATTACTTTGGTATAGAGACTGGCAAAGAGTTAGATTGAGCGTATATGTTTTTATGTTGCTGAACATTTTGTGTCATGTAGATTATCACTTTAGTTTTTAATAATTAAGAAAATATTTGCTGTATGTCATTAAAGTTTAAATAATTTACACTACTATTTTACTGTTTTATATTAATATGTAGGTACCAGTGGAGCAGAAGTAACTCAGTTCAGCAGTTCTGGTGAAAATGTCAGTTTGCCCTGTAATAATACTCTTTCTGACTGCACATCGACTACATGGATCTATACCAGACTTTCAGAGACAGTTGAACTGATTGCTGGAGGGAAAAAGAAGAATGACATAGAGAGACGTGAGAGACTGAGTCTGGGGTCTGACTGCTCTCTGAACATCAAGAAAGTCACACAAGAAGATTATGGGCTTTACACCTGCCGACAATTTGTGAATGAAAAACAACAAGGAACTGGTCCACTTGTTTATCTGCATGTTCTTCATGGTCAGTGTTTCTGTAATTTTTTAAATAGTACCTTAAAACACACGTGTAATGAAAAGAGTGACGTCTGTGTGATTTCTGTCTTATTTTCTGTTTCAGTCTCTTCATCATCCTCACAGACTGAGATCAGATCAGGCTCTGTGACTCTCTCCTGTCATTTGTATTCATATGGAGTCTCTTGTGATACTTTGGTCCGTTCTGAGGGACTTCAGCTGATCTGGGTGAATCAGGCTGGTGTGAATCTGATGACAGACTCCAGATATCAGATATTCTTCTCCTCAACACACTGTATCAGCACTCTGACTACAACACTCCTGAATGAAGATCACAACAGAGAGTGGAGATGTCAGGTTACTCAGAGAAATCAACCGAAGACCTCAGCCACATATACTGTCAAGCATTCAGGTAAGAAGAAAAAACGACATTTCTTGAATCAATTTTCTTGAATCACCTCTCTTCTCAACAACTGCACTGTAAATACTGATGATTTAACAAACTGCATAGCATGTGATGTAATGATCAAGTAGAAAATATGATGTTGATGTCCTGCATCTAAACATCATCTTCTGCAGCTCCAGTCGATTCAACAACACTGACTCCAGTCAGCAGCTCAAACTCTGAGAAGAAATCAAGCAGAACTACAGCAGCCACTCCGACACAACAAGGTACAGGACTGACACACATCAGACTCTCACTTCAGTGCTTTGCACTGGCTTCTTTTTTTTATCATCACACACATTATCTGCAAAGTAACTCTTTAAATCAGCTTTGTCAATGATTGAGTCCAAGTCCTTTTGGATCATGAGTCATGACCATAATAATTTCTGGTATAGTCTGTATAAATAACCATTAAACAGAACAATTGTAACATACAGGGCATGATGCAATGTAGATGTTAAAGGAATAGCTCACTTAAAAATGAAAATACTGCATGTCTTCATTTACTCATCCTCAAGTTGTTCTAAACCTGTATGGGTTTCTTTCTTCTGCTGAAAACAAGAGAAGATATTTTGAAGAATGTCGGTAACCAGACAGTTGATTGACACCATTGACTTCCATCAACTGTTTAGTTACTGACATTCTTTAAAATATCCTCTTTAGTGTTCAGCAGAAGAAAGAAACCCATACAGGTTTAGAACAACTTGAGGGTGAGTAAATGAAGACATGCAGTATTTTCATTTTTAAGTGAGCTATTCCTTTAAAACATGATCTATTTCTACAGAATAGCTGTAGAAATCGCTCATATATTTGAACAGAAGACTATATGAAGATACAAGGTAGGTTTTGCTAACCAGAGTTGTTGAAGAAAGTAAGGCAATGAAATCAAATAGGGCCCTATATATTTAAGATTAATGTTATTGTTGTTTTTGTTTGTTTTGTTTTTCTATTTATTTTTCTACAATATGGTCCTCCACCTTATACAGATAAACGGATCATTATCCCAAACTCTGAGAAGACTTCAGCTTCACCTGCAATTCCTACACAGCAAGGCATTTAGGGGAGACGGATATGTTTGTAACATGGGGAGAGTTGTAACGCCACCAATTCCATCAGTCAGGGATAAGCTAGGAGTCCTATGATCATTTCAACTCAAGTCACCTTTATTTACATAGAGCTTTTTACAATACAAATTGTTTCAAAGCAGCTTTACTGTGGTAACGGGAAATGAATCCATTCGAAGATTGTTTTGGCTGTACAGCAGCTCTAGAAGAAAGTCATTGTCCAGTTTAAGTAAATTCAGCGGTAACACTTTTTGTCCGTCACTAATAAGTACTATGCAGTAAGTAATGCAGGACTAATGAGTAGTACTACATTAACACTTCAGCAACTACTATTAACTAATATAATATCAAATTGAGGAGATAGTTCCTTATTATCAATAATTACTTAATGAGATTAGCCTCATTAATAACTATTAACTGACAAATTATAAAGAACATTTTCGTGATTCTGAGACGTAATCCGTCATAATTTTTTACTCTGAATATAGTCATAAAATGCATCACTCATTACTCAAGTACCTAGTCACTCTTCAAGGACTACTAGTGATCGGGACCCTTATTTTAAAGTGAAAAATATGTTTTTCACTTTAGGTCCAGATCACTAGTTCCTACATAGTGACTGGTAACACTTGAATATTTAGTGATGCATTTTATGACCACGTTGAGAGAATTGCTAACGTTTCAGACACGTTAATGTTGTGATTAGTAATTAATTAGTCATTTTTAATAATGTGTCATAATTACCTATTAGTTCTTAATGATGCCAATCTCTTTAAGTAATTATTGATTAGCTAATAAGGAACTATAGTTCTAAATTTGATATTATTTACTGAGTAGTTAATATTAATGAATAGTAGTTGCTGAAGTGTTAATGTAGTACTACTCATTAGTCCTGCATTACTTCCTGCATAGTTACTTATTAATGACGAACCATTATTCTAAAGTGTTACCAATTCAGCATTGATTCATTTCTGTTGTAAAAATCATTAGTTATATGGAGAAAACAGTGATGTCATCGTCCAGCTCAGTTCAGTTCTCATACAATGTTGTCAAAGCAGGCAGATCAAAAATATTAAGAATAATATTCCCAATAAGTGGAAAATCCCAAATGAATTTCAGTGTTTACCCACTTCCTCCCAGATCCCAAATGAATGGTTGTCAAGCTGGAAATAGGCACATGCTGATTTTATGAAGAAAAAATATATTTAGTAGTAAGAATGTAAATATTTTGGCCACAATATTTTGTTTAGTACTAAACCTTTTGCAAAGTTGAAAAGTGCTCTTTGCAGTTTCTGGGCCCACCAAACCTGCACTCCAGGGTTAACAATGCTAATTTGTCACCATTGTGACTATGATTGAGAATATTCACACACAGACACACAAACTCACACACATATTGATAGTGTTTTTTGTTACATGTTCTTTACACAGGTACACTGGAGTCAAGCATTTAATAATTATAACTAATCATAAACACTGTTAATTTGCACACACTCCTAAGTCAAACAGTTAGTGGATTTGAGTTATGGTCAGTCACAGAAAGAGAGATGCGTTGTTTTAGATTGTTCTTTTGGATTGTTTCAATAATATTTTTTAAGCATATTGCATACTGTAGCCTCTGTTTAGCTTTTTTTTGTTTGTTTTTTTGTTACAATTTACAACCATTTATTTGACATCATAAGGGCTGTAATATTCTTACAGAGGTTTAAATGAGTGCCTTTTGTAGTAAACAAATGTGGGTACTTTGAATAAATGTTTGAGCACTCTAGCGCTCAAAAACTTTGTGAGTTACAGATACTGAACCAAAAGTGTTACAACCACATTACATACCCAGTCACCCTATGTATGTCTTATTAATTTCACAGTGCCATGCAGTTACAGTAGAACTTTGATCATATTCCTTTTTCCTATTAATACTAATAGAGAGTTAGTTGCAAAGTTAAAGTTATTAGAATGTCTAAAGTGGACTATCGAAATAAACTGTAACCAGAAAAGCTTTTGTAAACTCATCATCTACAAATATTAATTTCAAGATAATATCAATATCAAGATAATTATGATATTAAAAATTAATCATTTTATATTGCTGTCAGTAGTTGTTGTTGTTTTTATATCTTTGGTAAAAATGATAGTAATGTACAATAGATATTCTGCTGTTGTCTTCATCTGGATCTGAATGTGTCCCTCTATATAATCCCTCCTTCAGCGACTGTCTTGCCGTTAGTGGTTGTTGGTGTTGTTGCAGCATTGGCTGTTCTCCTTGCTGTTATTTTTTGGCTGATTCGGAAAAAAAATACAAAAGCTGGTGAGATTTATTTTCTCATATTTCTTTACAACAGACAAAGTATTCAAGAAATCTGACTTTACAGAAAAGCACACTAGTTTTGGTTTTATCATGGAAAGTTCATTTGGAAAAAAATATGATGGTAAAGATGTTGACGTGTTTGTTTTGAACTATGGTTTTGTCAGATTTTGTTGATTAGCAAATTATGTAATTTTAACATAATTCCTGTAATAAGTGAAGAGGAATCAATAAATTAACAAGACATAATAAAGTTTTGAATTCTTAGACACTTTTAACTTGCATTACAGACATTCTGTGATTTGTTTTTCTGTCTTTATCATAAGTATTCCTAATAAATGGGACACCATTATTTTTCAGAAAACAAAAGAGGGACTGATGATGACTCTGTGGTAAGTATTGTAATGCCAAAAACCCAGAGGTTGATCCATAAGCTATTATTATTGTGTCCATAATCACTGCTCCAGGGTAAATGATCCCTGAATGTGTAGTTTTAGTCACGTTAGATAAAAGCTTCAGCTATACAGTATTTGAACCGTTTCTTTAGTAAATGTTACCAATAAGAATAAATATATTTGAAACAATGATTTGTATTTCATAACTTGGTTCTACATATTTTCATTGTTTAGGAGCAGAAAGATGATGTGACTTATACTGAGGTTGCCATGTACAGTAAAAAACAAGCCAAAGAGAACAAGGTGACTAAACACTTCCTACATCAATGTCCATCCATCTCTCAAACTGATAGTTTATATGCTATACCTAAATCAGTTTCATTCTTAAATGCAGTTCTTCTAACTCTCTTGAGTTAAAATCTGACAAGAGGCTGTAATATTTGTGGGTTGAAACTTGAAACTTGTTTGACAATATCTGTGATGTTCATTCAGGTTCATGATGATGACGATAAAGTGACTTACGCTTCCATCAGAGGAAGCTGACCAACAGCTGGACCTCAGGATAACAGCAGTCAACTTTATTCCTCTGTGAACAAGAACCGTCACAAATGAGTAAAACACTCATTAATTATACACAGATCGTGTATTATGATGAATAGGAATATTTAATTGACTCCTTCGGGTTTCATTCAGTGCCATTATAATTACTGTCTTTAACAAACAAACCCCAGTGGTGATCAGATTTATTTGTAGTATTTTGGTTAGTTTGGGATGTTTGTTTCATAGTAGCTGTCTGCCTGATGTTCAGTTAATGGTATTACTTTATTATTAATTTAGGAAGATATGATGTCTATGCTTATACAAAGTTCAGAAAATGAAGGACAGTTTCATTCTTAGATCATTCTCATTTAATCATCATTTTTGTTGACTGATTAATGCAGGCTAATAACTGTCAGTTTGCAGTGATTATGAAAACAGGCAATGTAAACTTTAATCACAATATGACAGGAATGAAAATTTGGTGTTTGAACCGATTGAGCAAATGCTTTCAGTAATGCTTGTAATACTAAATTGTGTTTGTCAATAATAAATGTATTAAGTAGCCTATGTCAAATGTATTATACAGTGAAAAGTATTTTTCGTCATTACAAATTTTTCCTTGTGCAGTTTTTCTGAGGAGAACCTCTTTTTGTGCGGGTTTATACCTTTAGGATACAGATGCAGTGGATTATGACAGTGTCAGAAGTGAGTTTCTGAAAGTCTTTTTGTTGCTGTGCAGAATGTGCCTGTGAGCTCAGAACTGACATTGGTTTTTCATTGTAGATGTCATTGTGAATATGATCTTTGCCTCGTTACTGTTTTTAATACCCAGGCTACATTGATTAGCATCATCTTTTAAACTATTTCTGTGCTTGAGGCTTTTGTGTCTGATGCAGAGAGATGCTCAGAAATGCTTTATTTAATGGAACTGTAAAGGTGATGATACACAGGGCAACTTTTTGAGCAATGTTTGCTGGGTAATCTTGCCGAGTGATTGTTGCTTGGGCACTTTCCCATTGAAAATGGGCAATACATTTCTATCTGGATAATTTAGATTGGTCATGGGCCCTGTGTCTCATCTGGTTGCCCGTTGATGGCAACATTGCCCAGTAATATTGCTCAAAAAGTTGCCCTGTGTATCATCACCTAAAGGAACTGAGAGACCACAGTCAGTTTCTAGGAAATAGATAAGATAATGAGTATGAATCGAATCATTATTTAATGATTCTGGTTCTTTAATGGTTCCATTAATGATTGAATTAAGTTCTTTTAATGACAAAAATGTACCAAATGTAGAGATAATTTTAATGATTAACAAATTTCTCTTTATAGTTATTGCAAAAGGTTTTAAATGAATTTTCACCGTCTTTTTATATGCAACATAAATACAAACACATTTATGCATGTCTCACACTTAATAAGCTGTATGTGTTTGACCAAGTAAAAGTACTCCTTACACTCAAAAAAATGCTGGGTTGTTTCTGTAAACAAATTGTTGGGTTGATTGTGCTGGGTCAAAATGTTGGGTTGTTTGGGGTACTGTAAACACATTATTGGGTTGCTCATGCTGCGTCAAATGAGTTGTAAGGGGGTTATTCACAAATAAACAGCTGGTTGGGTTATTTTGACCCAGCAACTGGTTTATTCTTTGCGGAACTTTCTGGATCTTCACTTCAGACTCGAGGAGCACGCCACACCGGAGCAGGCAGTGTTTTATGGTAAGTTAATAATGTTTACCTATATTTAAAAAAAAAGTTGTGGTAACAGCAAGCTAATTTCACTGTTCAACATACAGTCTTTGATATGGAAGTGTGAGGGGTAACGTATTTATTCTGTGAAACCTTAAATAGCCACAGCTAGCCGGTTAGATTTTTTGACAAAATGCCACATCGTTCGTTAAATCCTTAATTGTAAACCAGTTAGGCCTAGGCCTATATCAGCAGCCTTTTTGAAATATGCAGTTTAAGTTGTAAATTCATCATGTATTTATCGTATTCATTGTGGACGTTGTGTATTTAAAAGTGAGGAAAGCGTTTTGAATGAAATCCATTCAAGCGCAGTAGTTTTTAGTCCCTCACGGAGCTCGCACGTAAAATCTGCGGGAAATTTGTCTCGAGGCTAATGTAGCTAGTGAGTTGTGTGTGGAAAGTCTGCTGGCATATTGTAGAAATACTCGTCAGAAGAAGCGACTGGGTTAAGTTCCAGCATAGTCTCCTTCTGCGTGTGTCTTCTGTAATGTCTCTGTCGGAACCAGGATCGTTCAGAAAAAATTTAACTGAGGAATAACCTCACGATACGCGTCACATTGTGATCTGGTTAGTAGTGTAAAGGCATTTCCGCCTGGATTATTGTCAATGGACAGGCGCCAGTTTTGAAAAGAATATTATTAAGAATGATCGTCAATATTTAAAACTTTAAAAATGTAGACTTACATGATAGCTACCCTACCATGCATGTCATCTTTCATTTTATTGTGTAACATTATTGGCGATCATCAGCGCTGCCGGTCAGGAGATTATACGAGCAGCTTTGTTGGTTTGTGAGTTTTAATGTTAAAGACACTATCAACATTACAGTAATATTTAGACTTGTATTGCCTAAATATTGACAATATTAGTCCAAAGTAGGGGAGCGCGGGGCACAACCTAACGCGGGGTTAGTTGTAACGCGCTTGTTTTAAATACTTCCGCATATGCTTGGATGACGAAACTTTGTGTATTTACTAGTTGCCATATCAACACTATATATATAAAAAAAAATCCGCTAAAATAATTTTTTTTTTGGAAGATATCCATAGACATTTATTAAACCATAGCAAAAGTAAATTTCTTACTTAAAGGGATAGTTCGCCCAAAAATGATATTTAAGCCATGATTTACTCACCCTCAAGCCGTTCGAGATGCATATGTCAATCTTTTTTCAGACGAACACATTTTCAGTTATTTTAGAAAATGTCTTAGATCTTTCAGTGGTTATAATGTGAAGCAATGGGGTCCAGCTGCTCCAAGTCGCAAATTGTGCATGCATCCTTCACAAAAGTAATCCATCCGGCTCCAGGGGGATAAACGAAGGCCTTCCGAGGGTAATCCGTGCGGTTTTGTCGTAAAAATATACATATTTAAAACTTTATAAATGAAAATAACTGGCTTCCGGTGGCGGTCGGCGCGCGTTCACGGAGATGGATGCTGGCATATGACGTATGACGTAGCGTAGGAAGCGTCGTGACGTAGAACGAACGCAGAGTTTTGTTTTGCTCTGCTCTCTGGCTGCGCTGTCACGCTCGTTATACGTCACAACGCTTCCATCTCCGTGAACGCGCGTCGACCACGACCGGAAGCCAGTTATTTTCGTTTATAAAGTTTTAAATATGTATATTTTTACGACAAAACCGCACGGATTACCCTCGGAAGGCCTTCGTTTATCCCCCTGGAGCCGGATGGATTATTTTTGTGAAGGATGCATGCTCATTTTGCGACTTGGAGCAGCTGGACCCCATTGCTTCACATTATAACCACTGAAAGATCTAAGACATTTTCTAAAATAACTGAAAATGTGTTCGTCTGAAAAAAGATTGACATATGCATCTCGAACGGCTTGAGGGTGAGTAAATCATGGCTTAAATATCATTTTTGGGCGAACTATCCCTTTAAGTTAATTTTTCATCTCTATTTTTTGTGTTTATTTAAAATAAGACAAATCTGATATTATTTTAATCTCCAAGATGTTATTTAACAGTTGAGATAGTTATTTAATGCTTCGCTAACTAGCAGAAGACACTAGCAGGGTTTAAATCCCAGTTGTGCAGGCGGAGGCATGTTGTAACACTGCGTTACAATGTGCCCCTATTAGAAATATGCTATTCTATTCTATACTTGTATTAATTTTATTGAGAAAACGTGAGAAAAAAAGGTGAATAAAGACTGAGAGTCAATGTTCAGAAATGACTAATTATTTATTTGTTTTGAACTATGTTGTATAGCTGTGTTTTCATGTGTTCGTAGTCAAAACTCAAAAATGAGTTTACATTTAATTATTAAAAATTGCCATTATTTTATATGAAAAAGGTTTTTAATTGTATTTTATTTAGAAAATATTTTAGTTTGTTTTGTATATTTTTTTTATTAGATCAGATAACATTTTAAGCTGTCATATGGTCATGTTACAATGTGCCCCTCGACATGTTACAATGTACCCCACCTATGGGGCATGTTGTCACATTTCACTTCCATTCTTTCGGGGTATATCAAGAAAAAAGTATATACTGTATTAATAAAACAAAAACACATAATTGTAGTAGACATGTGGGAAATTAATGTGGGAAAAAAAAAAATACTCTGAACCATAAGTAGATTTACACAAACTGAGAAAGTCAAAAAGCGTTACTTTGTGCCCCGCTCTCCCCTACTCTTTTATTACTATAATTCAGTTTTCAAATACTGAATATAAATATACATTTTGTTTGCCACATTCATATTTGGTAATGTTTGCAATAATTGTTTTTGATACTTCCACAAAAAAAGCTTAACTTGCATGTTAGTTATATTGCAACACTCTAAGTGATTGTGTGTAATCAACAGGTGGGGACCAACATGGTCGAATATTCACAAAATGAGATGACTGGAGCATTGCTGCATTCTGTGCCTCAAGGATGAGACGAGGGGGACATGTCAGATCTTTGCCATTGTTCCAGGCCACGCCATCAAGACCGAGTCTTTGCTGGAGGCTGTTAATCTTTGTTTCAAAGCTTATTTTTTTATATATTTGTTTATGTTAAATACACAAAGCAGTGTTTCCCCGCCTGGGAGTTTCTCCAGCATACCTTGTATCAAATTAATGGAAAGGAGTCCTCCTCTGTCAAATTTGAGGACAACAGTTGTTTCAGGCCCACGTGATATTTAGTCGCATTTTAAATGTTTGTTGCTGTTCTTAATAAATCAACACATCTTAATTAATGAAATCGTAATCGTATAAGTTCAAATGAGTTGCTTAATGACTTTTAAAGGTGCATTGTGTAATATTTACGAGGATCTGTTGACAGAAATGCAATATATACATAACTATGTTTTCAGAGGTGTATAAAGACCTTACTTAATGAACGTTATGTTTTTATTACCTTAGAAGTATACATAGTATAATTGTATACAAAAAATTATTAAAGACATGTATTAAAAATGTTTCAAAAAAACAATTAAACGAGATTTAAATCAAATTTACAGTGGCCTCTCTGGTTTATTGTATTACAGAGACAATAATTATTTTACGTTCGTAATATAAAAAAATATTTGTTACTAATTTTATTAATTTTAATTTTAATTTTATTGAGACACAAAATAACCCAGCATATAAGTAGGACTTAACCCAGCAAGAGGGTTAGTTCCACCCACTGGTTGGGTCAAATGAATGACCCATAAATATGGGTTAAATGGTAAAACCCAGCACTTGGGTCAAACCAACCCAGCGCGTGTTCTGTCCAATAGTGACCCAGCCGTGTGGTTAAGGTTGGGTTTTTTTTTAACCCAGCAGTTTTTAGAGTCATTTGTTGAATCAGATTACACTGCTGTATATGTTTTTATTGATTATAAAGAGCCATCAGGTCCTGTGTTTCATGCTGTGGTTTCACAATATATCAGGGAACTCTGTCAGAGATAGAGACTGCATCTGAAGTTATCTATATATTTTTATATAGTGCACTATTTGAGTGGATGACCATAGTGTCTGAAACCCTATATAGTTGACATTATCAAGTGCACTCATAATGAGTCTACAACCGATGTACAATCAACAGCTCTGCACTGTGAGGTCACGGTTTCCATGACAGATTTTTAAATAAATCATTTAATTCCTAATGGAGTTTGCCAATTATCTAAATATCAAATTATTATTAAACACCAAGCTCAAACTATGCAAAAACAGCAGCCCTTCCAGCAACTCAGTGTTCAAACTCGTTTTTATTCACTCCTTCAAGTGGACTAATGTATACAGGGAATGAGGGTATAGGGATGATTCTGGATACAGCCAGAGTATTTGAGCACAGTGTTCTATCCGAATCAATGGAAAAATGCATGTCTGAGAACCATTAAAGACATTCAGTTCCAGTATAAAAACGGATAAAATAAAATCATCTTATTAATTCCATTATTTCAATATTACATGAACCTCAGAGGATTCATAAACATTTGTACACCTAAAAAGATTTCATATTTAAATATTGTACATTTTGGATTCTTTCAATAAGTAAATCTTAAACGTTTGTCAGTGGTTCTCAACCTTTATGACTCGAAGGCTCCAATATTAAACGGCTCCCTGATAAAGACTTTCCAGAATTTCTATTTGATTATGACTGCTTGTTTGAAACTTTGAAAGAACAGAAGTGAACAGAGTATTGATATAAATTAATTTATCACAATTAGTTTTGTTTGTGAATTATTTATCACAATCAGTTTCAGCTGTATGTTTTTAAACCAACAGTTATTGAGTATATTTCTTTTATTATTTATTATGTATTAACAAATAATATGTATTATTTGTGATATGGTTGAGTATTATTGTGGGGACATGACCAGAGCAAAGGCAGGAGACACTGCTTGCAGTCAATTAAAATTTTTACTGACTTCAGAAAAAAAATAACAAATAACAAAGACACTAAAGATGACCCTCCTCACGGAGATCTCTCACCAGAACTTACTGAACAGACAAAATAAATTATTTTATACTGAAAGGTTCAACCATTTCATAATAATAGAGAATTTAAATCATATGTAAATGTCACCGGGTGACATAGAAGGAACTTTGGGAGCGGAACGAGTTGCTCATGACTCATAACATGACTCAGTTATTAACTGTTGGACTTTGTCCCCCCACACTGCTGTTCAGTAAATGGAGATGACCAACCGCCGGCTGGCCTGAGCCTTCCTCCATCGAAGACTCCTCTGACCTGTTTCAACGAGCAGCCCCTACGAGGAGTTCTGCGTCAGTGACAGTTCCTTAAAGTTGTTTTTACATTCAATAAAAATAATCTTTTATATCACGTCGTTGTCCTGTCTCGTGGTGTGTCTTGGTGTAGCTCCTCCGGAGTGGTGGTTGTCCTCGGCCCTAGCGGTGACAAACATACATAATACATAAATAAACTTTAATGAAAATAATATTCAAAATACATTAACATCAATTTTACAAGGGAAGTAATACAAATAATAAACAATACATTTCTACATATTAAAATAAACAATAAAACGATGAAGCAATAACCCCCTGCTCACACTGGGAAATGGACTATGCCTACACTACCCAGAATAAAATGAGGAACAGGAAGGCCGCACTTCCTCTTAAACCCCCACCCCCGGAACCATGCTGCAGACATGAACCCAGAAGGCAAGTTTAGAAAATGGGGATATAAACTAATATAGTTGATGTCAATTCTAAATAAAGAAATAAAAGTCTTGGTGTCTTTTGTCATCAGTCTAATGTGCACCTTAGACTAGAAAAAGTTACTAAACTCATATTTAACCAAACAATGAGAAACAAACATTTATGCAAAAAATATAAACCAAACAATCAGGGCATACACCGCATCAGGGGGTAACTTATGACATCGTCACAATCATAAAGTCTTGACTGCGATAGTTGCAAACAAACGTTCCTGTGTTCGTTTATATTTAAAACTTGATATCTAATGTCACCATCAATAGACATCTTAGACATCAATAGCACATTTAACATAATAGAGATTCCACAAGAACATATTTATATTTTGTATGTCGTGCATGGTATAGTGTCAGTGAAATGCAGCTGTATAAAGTGTCAGCACTAAACAGTCAGTTGATCAGAGGAAGTTCACAACCACAGGAGGAGCTGATGATGATTGAAGGAAGAACTGGAAACTATATGATGAAAAGAAAGACTGACAGAAACAGAAAATGGCTGATCGGTGTCACATGTGTCTGCTGCGACTGATCATTCTCTGTCCACTTCTGACAGGTGAAGAAATCTTTATATGGTCTATAAAACATTATGCAAAATCTGTATAAAGTTAACAACCATCTGTTCAAAAATAATTGAATTACTTTGGTATAGAGACTGGCAAAGAGTTGGATTAAGCATATATGGTTTTATCTTGCTGAAAAGGTTATTACTTCAGTTTTTAATAATTAAGAAAATATTTCCTGTATGTCATTAAAGTTTAAATAATTAACACTATTATTTTACTGTTTTATATTAATATGTAGGTACCAGTGGAGCAGAAGAGACTCGTGTGTTCAGCAGTTCTGGTGAAAATGTCCGTCTGCCCTGTAATAATGCTCTTTCTGGCTGCACATCGACTACATGGACCTATACCAGACTTTCAGAGACAGTTGAACTGATTGCTGGAGGGAAAAAGAAGAATGACACAGAGAGACGTGAGAGACTGAGTCTGGGGTCTGACTGCTCTCTGAACATCAAGAAAGTCACACAAGAAGATTATGGATCTTACAGCTGCCGACAATTTGTGAATGGAAGTGGAAAACAACAAGGAACTGATGCACCTGTTTATCTGCATGTTCTTCATGGTCAGTGTTTCTGTCATTTTTTTTAATAGTACCTTAAAACTCACGTGTAATAAAAAGAGTGACGTCTGTAGTGTGATTTCTGTCTTATTTTGTGTTTCAGTCTCTTCATCATCCTCACAGACTGAGATCAGATCAGGCTCTGTGACTCTCTCCTGTCAGTTGTATTTATATGAAGTCTTTTGTGATACTTTGTTCCGTTCTGAGGGACTTCAGCTGATCTGGGTGAATCAGGCTGGTGTGAATCTGATGAAAGACTCCAGATATCAGATATTCTTCTCCTCAACACACTGTATCAGCACTCTGACTACAACACTCCTGAATGAAGATCACAACAGAGAGTGGAGATGTCAGGTTACTGAGAGAAATCAACTGAAGACCTCAGCCACATATACTGTCAAGTATTCAGGTATTCAGTTCCATAAGACCCAATTATTCAGAGACATGATGACATTTGTCATTCATTCAGGACAAAACGATGGTTTATGGGCTATATTCTAGTTTAGTGTGTTTCTCTCTCATATAAATGAGACATAAACTGCTTCATGTGGTTTTATGGTGACATGGGCCACTTTGGGCATAAAGGGGTCCTGAGAGAAATCATATTACCTACTTCCATTATTCACTGAACAGAGTTTTCTGCTTCCTTAACTTCTTGGAAGCAAGATCATCAATGATGTTGTTATAGCTATCTCTTGTACACCTTAGTAATATAGATAGCAAAAATTTCAGAAAACATGTAGTCCTTTGAAAAACAGGACATAAGAGCAAATATTAGTTAATTGTTGAAATTTAATTCATGACAATGAACAAGCGATATCTAATCATGATATAAGTTGCTTACATTCATGTATGTGGTCTGGCTGTTGTTTCTCCGCCTTGTCATTTTTCATTTATACATGATTTGTAGGTGAGCATTGTGATGATGAAAAACCTTTTAAAGCCACACTAAGTAGAATTTGTGTTTTTGTCAAACAGCGACCCCTAGAGTCGCTGTGGAGTACTTGCACTGTCGTAAATATATTAGCCTATATTATAACGTTTTTACATGATTGCAGCTAAATCACAAGTAAATAGTCTATAGTCTAGGCCTACTGTATAATTTAATTTCTGTTGTTTTTACTGGAATGTAAACATTACAAAATGCCAGATAACATCAATTAAGTTAAATGTAGGCTACATCGCATTATTTTATAACATTGGCCGTTATGATGTTTAGACATTAGACATGATTATTGCAATTTATCATAATAGTTTGCAAATTGTGCTCGTTCATACTATTTACAACCTCTACGTTAGGCTTATTTATGTCCTGATAATTATGTGAGATATTGAAAGCTGTTCTCATGATAATCGCAGAAATTATGTCAACGTCACCGAAAGCAACAGATATGAGCTGCATTTCATAGATCATCAGCTAAAATTTCAAAATCAAAGACCGCAATAGCCTAAGAGAGAGCAGTAAGCCTGGTAAGATCATTTCGTTTCTTTACTTTTAATGATGAAGATTGTGTGTTAAGCGTCTGCGACTTACTTTCACTTTGATTTGCGATAGTTTGCACGTTGGCTTGATGCAGTTGCTCATCTGCGGTGATGCGTGTTCCAGCGCGTCGTCATATCTGGATATAACATATAGCCTATAACACGCTCTCACACGTTTTTTTTATGTTTTTTTTTAGTATTTTTGGGAGGAGTACAATTTGGTTTCTTTCAACAACCATATGCATTTACACTTGTCCAGTTTCGTCTGGAATGCGTCTCAGATCTCCTCCTGAAGTGGTTTGAGGGATCGGATTCAAATCCGTCTCGAATGCATTTCGGAGGGCATTTACACCTGGACTTTTCACGATCGGATAGCTATCAGATCTGAGAAAACGCATTAAGTGGCATAAACAGCCCCCATGACAAAAACATACGCACGAAAGCCGAAAACAAACACTGGTTGACCGCTCACGTCCAAATTTGACGAAATGGTGGGGGAAGTGACGTATGCCGTAAAGCAGTCTTCTTCTTCTTCTTTTCGTTTTATGGCAGATTGCAACCATGACTATAAAGGTGCATACCGCCACCTACTGTATAGGAGTATGTAACATGAGACAATATTATCATGACTATATCATTTAAAAAAAAAAAAAAAGTGTTTAGGTTAAAGGTAGTTAGATACTACCTAAATCCTATTATATATTCCTATATTTTTCAAATATTGTACAACTGCTTTCTGTGCATCCTTTACCCCATCTCCTGTTGTGCCTAACAAACCTTCAATATTCCACTTTCTTCCTACCTGATTTATCTTTTGATTTAATCTCATCCTCTCATCCCTATATTTCTTACAATGCAATAATACGTGTTCAACATCTTCCTTGGATCTACATTCTATACATTCATCAGATTGACTTTTACCCATTAAAAACAATGTTTTATTTAAACCTGTGTGATCAAACCTTAGCCTGGTTAAAACACTCTCCTCTCTTCTGTTACTTCTATTCACCCCCTGTGCATTAATAGATTTTTGCAAACTGTAATATTTCCTTCCACTTTTATCCACATCCCACCTGTCCTGCCATTTTTTCATCATTTCTTTTTTGATTATTGCCTTAGCCTCTCCTTTTCCAAGGGGTATATTTATTGTATCATTTGTCCTGGTTGATTTTTTTGCTATTTTATCTGCTCCCTCATTCCCTTTTATTCCTATATGAGCAGGTACCCAACAGAATCTCACATCTATCTGTAGTCTCTGTAATCTAAATAAACTTTGTTGGATTTCTAGCATTAGATCTTCTCTATTAGATTTCATATTTTGAATACTATATAGAGCTGCTACAGAATCAACACAACACACCACTCTGTCTGGTTTTACTTCCTCAACCCACTGTAGTCCTACAATAATCGCCATCATCTCTGCCGTATACACTGAAGCCTGATCAGGTAATCTTTTTCCAATACTTATGTTCATTGTCGGTATATATATTCCTATTCCTACATTGTCCTTCTCATCCTTAGATCCATCTGTATAAATTTCTAAGTAACTATAATATGTATTCCTTATATATTGACTTGCCAGATGTCCTTTCTCACTCTCTTCCCATTCATTTTTTAGTTCCAAAATGTTTAAGTCTATCTCAGTTTTAGTAAATAACCATATAGGTATATTACTAATAGGTGTAGGTAAATTAAACCAGATATTGTTCACTCTATATTCCTCTGATTTTGTTTTTGTTACCCATCCAAAGCCATTACCTTTAAAAGACTTATACTCCCAACATTCTTGAATAATACTCTTTGCATGATTTTCATGTCCACATCCACTTAAACGACTCCAATATGTAAGCATGAGCTTATCTCTTCTCAGATCTGAAGGCACTTCTCCTAACTCAACCTGCATTGCTTTAATTGGTGTTGATCTCATTACACCTGCACATATCCTCAATGCTTTGTTACTAATTCTATCCAGCTTCAGTAAATGTGTTTTAGCTGCTGCTCCATATACATAACACCCATAATCTATTGTTGACCTCATTAAAGCCCTATAAATATATATTAGTGATTGTTTATTTGCTCCCCAGTCTTTCCCCACTACTGCTCTCATTAAATTTATGACTTTCTTGCATTTTGATTCCACCTTTTCAATGTGTATTTTCCATGTTCCCTTTTGGTCTAACCACATACCAAGATATTTAAAATTATCTACTGTTTCCATATTATGTCCATATAACTGTAGGTTCTGTTTTTCTATCCCTTTCTTCCTTGTAAATATCATATGACAAGACTTACTTGGAGAAAGCTTAAAGCCCCAGCTATACGACCATTGTTCTACCTTTCCTATGGCTTCCTTGATTTTATTTCTTACCCTTATAGGATCTCGTGCTCTTGCCCAGATGGCCCCATCATCTGCATACAAAGCTGATCCAATCCTTCTGTCCAGATTCATAAAAATATCATTGATCATAACATTAAATAAAACTGGACTAATAACACTACCTTGTGGAATTCCATTAACAATTTCAAATTCCTCAGAAATTCCTGAACCCACTCGAACTCTAAATCTTCTTTCTGACAGAAAGTCTAATACCCAGTTATAAAACCTACCTCTAATTCCCATTTGATTCATTTTAATTAACAGCCCTTCCCTCCACATGGAATCATAAGCTTTTTCAATATCGAAGAACACAATACTCATTATTTCTTTCATTTGAAAAGTTTTCTCTATCTCATTACTTACTTTCACAACAGCATCCATTGTGGAACGCCCTTTCCTGAATCCACTTTGGTATGGTGCAAATAATCCTCTATATTCGAGGGTGTAGTTAAGTCTTCTAACTAGTATCTTCTCCATCCACTTGCAGAGATGTGACGTTAGGGCAATAGGTCTATAATTACCAGCATTATTTGGGTCTTTCCCAGGTTTATTAAATGGCAATATTAACGCTCTTTTCCAGCTTTTTGGCATTTTACCTTCTTCCCATATCTTATTAAATAACTGTAATATTATCTGCAATACTTTCCCAGGTATTTTCTGGAACATGATGTAACTTAGTTGATCTTCTCCTGTAGCAGTATTCTTAATATAATTTAATACTATCACTAGTTCATTCAAGTTTATTTCTGCATCCATAGTACATTCCTCACAATCTTTTTTAATAAACACATCTCTATTTTCTTTAAGAACCTTCTCTTTATGTAATCTATGTATATCATCTAAATGATCCCCACTATGAACACTGGCAAACTTCTTTCCCAATGCATTTGCCTTTTCTTTATCTGTTATTGCCAGTATTCCATCACCCTCTAATACAGGTATTTTAGTATACACTTTTTTCCCACTCATTTTCTTCAGCATTGACCACACCTCTCCTATTTTAACTTCCCTCCCTATAGTAGAACAATAGTTCTTCCATGCATTTTGTTTACTATTCTTAATTATTCTTCGTGCCTGAGCCTTTTTCCTCTGATAATCAATTAAGTTTTCTTGGTTCAAATTACCTCTTAACATTCTCATTGCCCTATTTCGTTCTTTAATAGCTTTTGTACATGTATCATTCCACCATGGAACCATTTTCCTATTCCCCCCAACTGACTTAAATGGTATGCTTTTTAATGCTGCATTCATTATTAAATGTGTAACCTCAGATGCACATTCCTCAATATCACCCTGCATTGAGACTGTCTCTGCTGAAATACAACATATTTCTTTAAATTTTTCCCAATCAGCTTTTTCAAACTCCCATTTCTTATGATTAGGCCTTTCTTGGAGATCTATTTCAATATTTATAGAACAAAATATTGGAAAATGATCACTTCCAATACTTGTACTTTCTATCACCTTCCATTCACAAGAGTGTGACATTTTATTAGAAACCAGAGTGAGATCAATACAAGACAGTGTGTTTGAACGTATATCAATTCTTGTACCATTCCCATTATTTAAACAAACTAATTGCCTAACATCCATCAGTTCTTCCACTGCTTCTCCATTATCTGTATGCTTACTTCCCCAAAGACTATTATGTGCATTGAAGTCTCCACACCATATTTCTTTCCGGTTTCCTTGTCTACTTATTATTCCCTCTAAGGTTTCTAGGTTTAATGATTTACAAGGGTTATATAAGTTTATTACTACTAAGTGTCCATCTGATTTATAAATTTTAGTAATTACACATTCTATTTCTGTTGTAGTTTCTATTCTTCTAAATGGTATCCCATTCCTTACAAATGTTGCGCATCCTCCACCCTGATTTCCACCTCTATCAAACCTAACAGACTCATAACCAGGTATAATAAAATCAAGGTGAGGCCTTAGCCAGGTCTCTTGAATGCAAATAGTATCAGGTTTGACTTCAGACTCTACTATAAACTTCTTAAATTCTTGTCCATTTGCAGTCAGACTCCTAGCATTCCATTGTAACAGATGGAATACCATAATAAATTTAAGTAATACTCTGAGACCCTCCATCATTATTAGTGCTTAGCATGCCATGTATATCTTCTGCTTTTAGATCTTTGATACCCAAGAATTCCTCTGCAGCTTCTACCACTGTCTTGATCCTGTCACTTTTCCTTTCTTGTCGTGTGGCAACATTCACAACTTTACATATAAAAGCTACAAAGCTCTTTTTTTCTACCATCAAGGTGTTCTCCTCCACTATACACTTATGTTTACATGGTTGCTGTATGGCAATGGGTATTGGGTCTACTTTTCCTGACTGACATCTCTTTATGTTTAACCTCTGGGGTAGGCCTGCTGCTCCATGTATTACATTTTCATTCAGGTTTTCATGACTCTCTATTTGACTATTTTCCTTTGTTTCATAGTTGCCTATGCTTTTTATAGCCTCTGCATATGACATCTTATTCACAACCTTGTACCTTTGTACTTCTTTAGCTTGTTTCTGGACCACACATCCAGCATATGCAGCACTATGCTCACCCCCACAGTTGCAGCATTTTAGTTTGGTATCCTTATTACATTTTCCATATTCATGTTCTCCTCCACATTTCGCACATCTTTGTCTCCATTTACATTGTTGTACTGTATGTCCCATTCTCTGGCACTTAAAGCATCTCAACGGTTGAGGGATATACTCCCTAACTTTGTAATTGATCCATCCTATTTGAACTTCATAAGGTAAGGATTTTTCAAAAACAAGCAATACAGATAGACTGTCTGATTTAACACCACTTTTATTGCTTTGAAGCCTTTTCACCTCTAATACTTTCCCACCTTTAATCTCACTCTTTACCTCGTCCACAGACATTTCCAGTGGAACATTTGAGATCACTCTTCTTAGCTTTGCTGCCATTCCTGGTACATGCACTTTAATCTTTCCACCACCAAGATTACTCATTTTCAAAATCATTTCCTGCTGCTTCTTATTTATTGCTGAGATTAGAATTCTTCTGTTATTCAGTAGTTTAGCGTATTTAATTTTCCCCATATCCTTCTCAATTGCTTTGGTCACTTGAACTGGGTGAAAATGACCTTTATCATTACTGAGCGTGATAATAACTTTCCACTCTTCCTGCTTATCATCTAAGTCAGGTCTACTGTTCCCCTTAGATTTAGCTTTAATCTTTTTGTTAACTTGTCTACCCTCTCCTCCACTACTCGCTTCAGACCAATATTTTTTCCTTGCCTTTTTTGTTTGGCTAATCTCCATATCTGAAACCCTCCCATAATTATCGCTACCATCCGAGCTATCTCCCATCGTTACACTCACAATACAGTTCGGTTGCAATCTGCCTTCGCTCCGTCCAAAAACTTCCGTCCTCTCCAGCAACTTCCGCCGCCTAAACGACCCCCCTCGCCGTAAAGCAGTCAAATTTTGTAGTTCTTTTTGTGCTCTGGTTACTACCCGAACCCTGAAGTTACATAGTGCCAGTAAAAACGATACAGACCCTGTCAGGCTATGGCAGACGTGTCATTCAACCTATTGTAAGTCGATGTACCATCACAAGGATCTTGGAAATATATTATGAAGGTTGAAAAGTTCCATGTTGTTGCTTTAATCTACAGCTCTCTTCTTGCACTCTTCCCTCTCGAGCCACAAACCTAAACAAACAGCCCTAAAACTGTCCAATTGAGCCATTACAGCTGCCTGGGTCTTACTTGCAGATTAACCCTCTGGGCTTCTTCGTAAAATAGTCACACTTAGCTTCAACGGGCGAAGCCTTAAAATTTTACTTTACTTTTTCCCAGGATAACCAATCAAATATATTTTTGTTCTATAATGTTTTCTGATTATTATTTAGAATTTTTTGAATTTTTTATGATACTTTGCATTAATTATATAATTTTTATGAGCTATTTTGTCCATTAGAATTAATATATATATTTTTATTTTATTTATTTTATTTTATTTTTCAATAAATGCAACATTTCACATCAAAATAGAGTGCAGGCCTAAAAAAAAAAAATTTCAAGTGAGAAGAGCGCCATCTAGTGGCTTCAAAATGTATTAATTTGTGTCATGTCCTATAACCGCCTATAGGCGGCCTATAGCTTTTTTATTTATTTATTTGATTTATTCCCATTCGAAAATATTTTTTTTTATTACTAAGCAACCACTGAATGGAACAACACAAATTATATATCATTTTAAAGCTTAGGATCTCAGCTTTTTAATGCATCTACATTTATTAACTCCTAACGAGTGCTGAGTAATCCCTCTAAAACCGAGTGTACCGCCAGCAGGCGCCACCTAGCTGCGAAAATATTCTTTACCATATTTTTTAAAAATCTTGCCTTGATTAACACAAAGTTGATGTCATTTGAAAGCTTAGAGTCTGAACTTTACAGTGAATGTATCCACTTTGAAAAACTCTTAAGTATTGCTGAGTTATTTGCTGATAAATAGAATTTCTTTTTTTTCATAATCTATAAAATAATGTACTGCAATGTGTCAAAAACATCATAAAGCTCATGAAACATTCTCAGATAATTGAAAATGGCACTTCATTTTTTACAGCATATTATTACAATTAAAATGAGCCCAAAATTAACATAATCTATTGCTTTTATGACAAGATATTCTTCATGGAGAAAAAATTGCCCATGAGGGGGTGTCAAAGACTGTACAAAAAGGCTGTCTCTTTTCCAAATGCTGTAACTTTTGATTCCTTTATCCAAAAAAAATTTTTTTTTTATCCAGATGCAGCTAACATGTAGGGGGACTTCACTAAAAAAGAATTTTCCTCCTACCTTATTTCCTTCCTGAGTTATTCCATGACAAATAAGAAAGATAGGCAAAATCATAATAAAAATTATATATATATATTGTATTTTATCCGCTGTTTTTTGGCAGGACAATGTCCAAATGTAATGTAATTTATATTTTCAAAAAATTTAAAAAGAGTTCTTTCAAACGATACCTACCTTTTGACTCTCCTTGCTATAGTTTTGGAGTTATTATGATTATATAATTTTTATATAGTTTGGGGCAAAATTTGCTGTTTCAGTCTTACCAGTTCATTTCTCTGTGTGTGTGTGTGTGTGTGTGTGTGTGTGTGTTTGTGTGTGTGGGTGTGTGTGTGTGTGGGGGGGGGGGGGGGGGGGGTGTCTTATTTGCACTCTTGATGTTTTAGAGTGTCACCCCTTCATTGCTGAACACTTTTTTTCAGCACAGTGGCTGATAGCTTGTACCACCAAAAGTTTCTCTGAGTTTAACTATTTTTTCGTATTTCCCATTCATTTCCTATGGGAGGAAGCTAAGTGTGACTTTTTTTTTTCGACCCTTTAACATATCAGAATCATCTCCTTGATTTTTTTTGTGTGTTCATATAGGTAATAAAACAAAAGTCACCAAGTTTCACCCCCATCCGATGAAGCAAAAAAAATAAACAATTCGAAATGTTCAAGTTTTCGCCCGTTTTCGGGCGAAGAAGCCCAGAGGGTTAAAGTAGCCTATTTAAAAAAGAAAAGAAAAAACAATGTTTTGCTTTGCAGTGGCCTCTGCTGGCTTGTGGCTCCTGAGCAGCTGCTTTAGAAACAACCTTAGGGCCCTATTTTAACGATCTGCGCAAGGTCACTTAGATGACTCACTTAGCCCAAATCCACTTTTAGTTTAACGACGTAAAAAATGGTGTGCGCGCCAGGCGCATGATCTAAAACGGTTGTCCCTATTCTCGCAATGAGTAATGGGTGTGTTTTGGCCCATTTTGTGTTTTGCGCTCGTTCAGCCTACATGACGGAATTTGATAGTGGAAAGACTGAACGCTTCTCCAGAGAGGAAACGGATCTGCCTGTGCGCAAGGTTAAAACGCACAAGCAGACCATCAAGCCGGATTCCACCATATCTTTATGTACACAATAATAATATTTGACATTGTTTATTTTTTATCAATAGGTCAATAATATTTGACCTTTTATTTTTAATATTTGACATGTTTATGTGCTGCTGCGCGTCCCAGTGTGTGTAAGCAGAGTGTAGGCCTACACGAATTGTGGACCCGCCTATAGGCTCATATTACTAACGTGCTAAATAACAAAATATATATATATATTGCGCCATTGACTTTAGACCAGGTTTCAGTTGGTCAATGGCGCAGTCTATTTGCCTCAAAATAGCAACACGTCTATAATGCGCTTGAACACATCTCATTTTCAGACCATGGCCGCACAAATGGGTGCAAAATGCATTTGCATGCACAAAACACACTTGCCTGGTAGCCTACTGCATTGCGCCGGGTGTATGATAGGGCCCTTAATGTTACACAAACCTTTCCTCCCAACAACTGCCACTGTAAACAGTGATGATGGATCACAAATGTTGGCCTATGTCATGATGTGATTTAATGATCAAGTATGAAAATATGATGTTGATGTCCTGCATCTAAACATCATCTTCTGCAGCTCCAGTCGATTCAACAACACTGACTCCAGTCAGCAGCTCAAACTCTGAGAAGAAATCAAGCACAATTACAGCAGCAGATTCAACACAACAAGGTACAGGACTGACACACGTCATCAGTCTCTCACTACTGTGCTTTGCACTTTTTGTCACAATTGATTTGACCACAGTGAAAGCTTTAACCACAATGAAATGATTAATTCCATAATTTCATTATCCAAAACATTTGTGTTATATTTGTACATCTGAAACGTCTTCATACATAAAACGTTTTACATTTTAGATGCTGTCAATACCTAGATATTCTAAATTCCAGTGTTTACAGTGTTTGAAGTGAACTAACAGACATGATCCACAGATCCAGCTGACACAACATCAGATCATGAAGTCTGTATGGCTGCTGGATCAATATTCAGAGGTATGAAAAGTCTTTGCATGTTTTTTGCACACTGATAACTCTATACCATTAAAATATCAGTGAATTTGTAAATGGTTTGTAAATAATTGTTCATTGTTTTATATCCTTGATTTCATCTACAAAGTCATTTACAGTTTCACATATTCATTCTCTTCTTTTTCTCTATTCTTTCTATCTTCTGTCCGTGTCCGCACATGTTTTCTGCAGAGATTGTAAATATTGTTAAGATTGCAGTGTTCACTGCTCCGACTGTGATCCTTCTTCAGATCATCTGTGCAAGAAGAGCTGGTGAGTTTTAAAAGACACAGAATCTGATGATTCACACTGATCTGTATATCTGTGATCATGGTAAAAACTTACGGTTAGTAAATTGTATTTAATTATTTTGTAGGGAGGAAGGACTCACACCAGCCAGAGGAAATAGAGATGCCTACAGTATTAGAATAAAACACACTATACAAATAACAGGCATATTTATCTTCATGTTTGTGAATATTATCATTTTCCAGTGCTCCATAATGATGTAAACAAAACAAGTCACCTTAATAAACATGAATAGTTATTTCCACACACAGAAATCATAATATAAATACAAAGTGATTTCACGTTTTAACTTTATTTCCTTTAATCTTTAAACTTTTTACAGACGGCTTTTTAAATGTTTCAAAAGTCAATTTTAAATGATGACACATGAGTCTGTTAATTATCATGACATATGTACAGAGGTTTTTTTTTATGTTTTTTTTTATTATTATTATTTGTTCACTGAACATTTCAAGGCAAAATCAAATCCGTATGTTTCCTCCTAACCCTAAATATGAAAATATATGAATGATTATCTTCCCCACCCACAACATGCAAACGTCTTTTTTGGTCCTCAAATATGTGCTGAAAAATGATTTGAGTTTATTTAACTCAAATATAAAAGCAGTGGGAGGTATTTAAGGCATTAGAGAAAATTAAGGATAATTAAGGAATGTTAATCAAGCAACAATATAATAAATAACAAAAAAAAACATTTAATATCTCTTGACTGGATAAAAGGAAGAAACGTAACTGTTAATTGCCCACTTCTCATAATTATTCATAATTTGAAGAATTACCGATATAATGAATATTTATCACCCGTCCATGTTGTCATTAATGCAGTGAGTGAATCGCACAAACTTCAAGAAGCTACATTTAAATTTTAGTTCATGCCATCGTGATGTTTCATTTGATGTTTCATCAACCGGTCTGATATCAAAGCTGTTTAACAATATCCCGTCTAGAAGAATTTTCAGATAGTGACTGCATGTTACTGTCTGCCAGAGTTAAACTCATATGAGCAGACAGTGAGAGGGTCACTATTCAGTCCATCCAGATAAAGTCCTGGCACCAGACTGAGACAGCAAGGCTGTTTTGAGCTGTAGTTTATCTGGATCAACCGAGACATGTTGTCGGCGTTATAGAAGGACACCTGCTTTCTCTCACAGTCTAGATACAACCCTATTTTCTGTGGTTTGTCTCGAGTACTTAATGGAGTGTCCTTTCCATCACAGGACAGAACGTATCCTTTATTGTGTTTAAGGTGGAGCAGGATCTCACTCTCGCCTGACTTTGTTGTCGGCTTTTCTGCACCCATCTTAATTCCCACAGTCCAGTCTGGTTTTTTATCGACCTCTACTTCCCAGTAGTGCTGGCCAGTTTGGAAGTTTTCCACTGAAACTGTACCTGGGTTGAAGTCTTTATACAGACCAGACATTCTGTCAGCTTGTCGGATTCTGGCGCCTCCTGGAGACACTTTTAAGTACGACTCTCCAGGGTTTTTCAGGGTTAAACTCTCAGGAACTACAGCACAGACACATGCAGAAACATTATTAAATCATGAATCAGTTTTTGAATGAGACGTTATTGCAGATCTTGCATTGCACGTTCTGGTTATGTTTCGTTATAAGTACAAATGAAACTTTTGCAATTAATTCCCCAAACCATTAAATGTACAGATTCCTTCATTCAAATTTTGTTTTTGTATTTCAACTTTTCAACTGTGCTATTTTTGGTTTATGTTTTTAAGAAAATTAAGTTTGAAGTTTGAAAATGTCCTGTTGATTTACATTAATAAAATGCTTGATTATAAATATGCAACTGACTAAATATCTCTTGTGATATTTGTATATTATGTTCTGATTGGTCACATGTATTTTTTTATGGTAAATTTTGATTGGTCTTTTCTTTCTTCTATCTATTTAATCATCTGTAGCTGCCTTTACACTGCAAATGTCTTACAAACAAGGATGTCCAAGATTATATTATGCAGAGATGGGCACAAATACATCAAAAAGTATTTAATTACAAATTACAAATACTTACTCATCAAATGTATTTAAATAAAATACAAAATACTACTGTGAAAAAAGTATTTAATTAAAATACAAGTAATTTGTCATTTGAAAATACAAACAAAATGTAGTCTTCTGTAGTGTGAGAGTAAGTGTGGCGTTAGATACATGTAAGAGTCTAGAATATTGCAATATCATTGTTTAGTGCAGAAGATGCGCTTTTAACGTACATGTTGCCACATACTGTCATAATAAAAGATAATTACGCATATAACACTATATTTGTATTATATTACACAAAAACTAGTTAACGCTGCTGTGAGGGTGTTTCTAATAGCGCAGCTGTGACAAAGTTGACAACTTTCTCTCTTCCGACTGCCATTATCTATTTTTTTACTCTTTTTGAAAGTTGTCAAAACGATGTTGTGGCGTTTTTCTTTTGCTATTTGAGCAAATTGGAACACAAAAAAATATATTTAATGTAGTCTTTCATTCACTGCTATAGAAGTTTACCCAACTATGACGCCTTCCACTTCTGAGAAACCCAGAAATGTGAACAGGGTCAATAGGATGTGTCACATCACGTGATTTACTTGCCAAAAACTGTGATAGGCAATTTGGTAGTCCTATTTGTATTTTATGTCTATGGTCCTAGGGATAGTTCACCCAAAAATGAAAATTAGCCCATGATTTACTCACCCTGATGTCATCCTAGGTGTATATGACTTTCTTCTTTCAGAAGAATACAATCATAATCTATCCATCATAAAAGTGCATCTATCCATCATAAAAGTGCATCTGTCCATCATAAAAGTGCATCTATCCATCATAAAAGTGCGTCTATCCATCATAAAAGTGCGTCTGTCTATCATAAAAGTACATCTATCCATCATAAAAGTGCATCTATCCATCATAAAAGTACATCTATCCATCATAAAAGTGCATCTATCATCATAAAAGTACATCTATCCATCATAAAAGTGCATCTATCCATCATAAAAGTACATCTATCCATCATAAAAGTGCATCTATCCATCATAAAAGTACATCTATCCATCATAAAAGTACATCTATCCATCATAAAAGTGCATCTATCCATCATAAAAGTGCATCTATCCATCATAAGTGCGTCTATCCATCATAAAAGTGCGTCTGTCTATCATAAAAGTACATCTATCCATCATAAAAGTACATCTATCCATCATAAAAGTGCATCTATCCATCATAAAAGTGCATCTATCATCATAAAAGTACATCTATCCATCATAAAAGTACATCTATCCATCATAAAAGTACATCTATCCATCATAAAAGTGCATCTATCATCATAAAAGTACATCTATCCATCATAAAAGTGCATCTATCCATCATAAAAGTACATCTATCCATCATAAAAGTGCATCTATCCATCATAAAAGTGCATCTATCCATCATAAAAGTGCATCTATCCATCATAAAAGTGCATCTATCCATCATAAAAGTGCGTCTATCCATCATAAAAGTGCGTCTGTCTATCATAAAAGTACATCTATCCATCATAAAAGTACATCTATCCATCATAAAAGTACATCTATCCATCATAAAAGTGCATCTATCCATCATAAAAGTGCGTCTATCCATCATAAAAGTGCTCCACAGGCTCTGGGGGGTTAATAAAGGCCTTCTGAAGGGAAGCAACGCGTCCTCCCACATTTCTCTTTAAAAAAAATTGTTTTAGACTTCTAATCCGTGACTGGTGTTTTGTTTTGCTCTATCCTCTGCGCTTCCGCGTTCATCATTGCGTCATGCGTCGGGTCAAGTGATACTCTTTCGCCGTAAATCGATGTGTACAGCCGTCTGCCGGAAGCTAGTTATTTTAGTCGTTAAAGTTTTAAATATGGATATTTTTATTACAAGAATGCATCGTTTTGCTTCAGAAGGCCTGTATTAACCCCCCAGAGCCTGTGGAGCACTTTTATGATGGATAGATGCACTTTTATGATGGATAGATGCACTTTTATGATGGATAGATGCACTTTTATGATGGATAGATATGCTTTGATGGACTTCAAAACTTAAACGGCCATTCACTGCCATTATAAAGCTTGGAAGAGTCAGGACATTTATAATATAACTCTGATTGTATTCGTCTGAAAGAAGAAAGTCATATACACCTAGCATGGCTTCAGGGTGAGTAAATCAAGGGAAAATTTTCATTTTTGGGTGAACTATCCCTTTAAGCCTGGTGATGAAAGTTAATATATACGAAATAAAATTATATGAAATTTTATATGAAATAAAATAAGTATTTTAGTATTTTAAATATAAATTACAGTCTCTCGAAGTATTTAATTACAAATTACATTTCATTTATTTTTGTTAAGGAAAATACAAATTACAAAATACTCAAAAGTAATTAAATACGTATTTCAAATACATGTAATTAAAATACTGCCCATCTCTGATATTATGTTATATTTCCATAGATTAAAAGGGTCTAAAAGAAGTGTAACCACTAAACATACTGAAATACTTTCCTTGCACGCTGAACCCATGTTAGAAAACATTGCTTAATAATTAAATTGTAAAAGCTCCAACCTTTTTTTTTTTTTTTTCAAGTAATTGTTTTTGATTAATGAATTCTTTGAATTGTTTGGATTATGAATTCTGAGGAAGTTTTCTTAGGGTTACTCAATCTAACATTACATTACACTAGATATTTCTTTATTATTATTATTATTATATATTTTGAATAATTTAATAGATCAGGCATTTCCTTGAGGAACGCAAATCAAGTTACACTTTAGCTGAACTTTCAACATGCATGTTTGTCATTCTTCACCTGCTTTGATGGATTGCAGCATCTCCTTCCACACAAAGAACTGCAGGTGAGTTTCATGGGGGCCAAGAAAGAGAGAATCAGGAAGAACAGTAAGATCTTTCACCCTTGACATATACCTGAAACAGAAAGTCAATTCAGCATCAGAAACTTAATTTCTAAAGAAAAATTGTGATTTAGGTCTAAATGACAGCATTGCATGTTATTAACTTATTTGTTGGTGTCCCAGCGGCCTTCTCCTTCATGTTCTTTGTCATTGGAAATCCTTTTTCATTCCACCACTGTAGAAAAAAGCAGACTCAAAAGGTACTTCTGTGTTTTATTTATGCTAAAACCTAATTGAAAACTAGTCTAATAGATTATATGTGCTTTCATAAACAACTTTACCCTTTAAAAATAGAAATATGTAATCTAATGTGTTGTAACCTGTAGAAAGTGATCGGATTGATCAATCTCCAGTGCTGACTGCAGAATAATCTCCTTTTCTTTGTTCTCCATAAATCTTTTGTTTATCAAAGACTGATTCCTCTGCATGACTTCTATAGCCTTATTTTCCTCATCCTCCAACTGTTTCTTCACCTCGTCCTCTTTTTGTCGTAAGAACTGGTGCATTTCTTCAAACTGAGCAGAGATCTGGGCCGATAAGGTTTTGGATTTATCCTAAATAGAGAAAGAGAGAGAAAGACAATATTTGTAAATTAGTGAATTTTTGTGTTTCCATTCTTACCTTCAGGAGCTATTTCTATCTGATCTAAATGTTTAACATATTTATATTTGTGTAACCTAATGTTTTTACCTTTTTTTTTTTTTTTTACAAATGTCATGAATTATTAACCGAGATAGTTTTTGGGAGTGACATTCTTGAGGGAAAAAAACACATAATATGATATAATAAAATATAATATTTTACAATAATTTTATTTTCATTATAATATCAGGACAGTTATGTCAGCCTCAAATATTTTACTTTGTCATCTAAAAAAAAAATATCAAAATGAATTTTAACTCGCATATTATAAACTTGCAGGCATATAATAAACAGATAGGCATATTCAAGTATGTATGTTATGTATGTATGTTACAAGTGTGTATGAACTGTTTTTTAATGTATTTCTGAATACATTGATAGATAGACCAAAAACATGAGTACAAGCATGAAATGTGTCGAGCCACATGTGCAGATAATTCATTCATTATTTTTTATTTTCTCTTTGTTTATATGTTTTGATATACCTCCGTTTTGGTGATCTCAGTTGTCTGTTGTTGTATCATGTAATCCAACTGTCCATTTTCTTTGGCAAGAAAACCCAAAGCAGTCTTCAGCTCCCCCTACAGAAAAGACACGTCAGACACGATTTAAAACGCACTGAGAGAAAGCAGAGAAGGCTCTCTGGATATCTTTAATTAAACAAGCCTGGGGTTCAATTTTAGAAACCTAATTATGCCAGGAATAACATTACACAAATAGCATAGTTTGAAAGACACTTGAAAGCAAGAAAGGAGTTTTTAATCTGCAGTGCTTTTATCAGGAAGTCAGATGCGGCTCTTACGTAAATGACCGAGATTTACCTTGTTGATCTGCGCAGCTTCTTTCACGGGTTTAAAGACGTGGCCTTTATGTTTGTCTCCATCCCTGCAGATGACACACACCAGCTTCTGATCAGTCTCACAGAATAGTTTAAGCTTCTCATCGTGTTCAGAACACATCAGCATCCTTTCCATTTCTGGAGATTTTAAGGTTTGTGTTCCTTCTTTAAATGTGGATCTGTCCGATTTCTGCCCGGCAAGGTGCTCTCTCACACTCGAGGTCATGTTCCTCAGTAAACGGCTGGATTTCAGGTCTTCTGCGTTATAAGGCCTTTGGCATTCTGGGCAAGTGCTTGGTCCCAGGCTGGCCTGCATGTGGCCCGTGATGCATTCCCGACAAAACGAGTGCTCACAAGAGAGAGTCACCGGATCCGTAAAATCACTCAAACACACGGAGCACTTGATCTGCAAAGACAAAGGAGAATGCATTTTAGCTTCCTTTTCAAAATCTTGCTAAGCAATAAGTACTGTTTTGGTTGAATAAACTTATTCTTTCTTCCAAAGATGATGATGTTATTTTGTTAGATGTGCTTGTTCTACCAAGACCTTGTTTCATAAGTGAACACTTTTGGTTTCACATATACATTTAAATTTGGCTTGCGTAACTATTGTTCCTCCCACAGGTTGTATAATATGAAAAGTAGTCAAACTGGAATGCCAGACCGTATGCCTATTTCTACATGGAGACTCAGATTGTATTGTATTTGCACAAATACTTTTGCTTGTATGTACGTAGGCCAATGCTTGTTTTAAGCTTGTGTTGACATGCCCATTGTTAATTCTGTCAACTTTTTCCATGTAATATTTACAAAACAGCTGAACAAATGGTTTAAAAATGGTGCACCCTACAAAAATAACCCAATGTATTTAGAGATAAACAATAGGGATAGTTTACCCAAAACTGAAAATTCTATCATAATTTACTCACCCTTCAATTTCAAACCTGAATTTCTTTCTTCTGCTGAACACAAAATAAGATATTTTTAAGAATATGGGTAACCAAACAGTTGATGGACCCCACTGACTTACAGTCTTTTCTTTTCCCATATGGAAGCCAGTGGGGTCCTTCAACTGTTTGGTTACCCATATTCTTCAAAATATATTATTTTGTGTTCAGCAGAAGAAAGAAATTCATACAGGTTTGGAACAAATAATGGGTGAGGAAATGATGACAGAATTAAAAATTTGGGGGGAACTATCCCTTTATGGTTGTAAAAACTCCACAATCCATTTTTAACTTTCGTAACTCAAAGTTCTCCACTTTTTCCATTAGGAAAGTCCAAAAAACAAACTTTTCACTTGTATATTTATTGTATATTTATAACCTAATAGTGCATTTAGCTCATGCATTAACTAATACTAACAAATTCTTTTTAGTTGTTTGCAATACTGTTTTATAAAGGACTGAATTCAATGCAGAAGTAAAACATTCTGTTCACTAATGCGAGAGGGTGTGATCTCACTCAATAAAAGACTGAACAAACTCTACAGCTTCATTGTTCCATCAGGAGCGTATATACATACTATAGTCGGACTTCAACAGGGGAAGCTTTCTGTTTTTCACTGAACATCACTGAACATTCTACGTTGTCTCTCCACCTCATGTGTCCAGTGTGTTTGAGTGACTTCCGAGATCCAGTAAGTTTGCCCTGTGAGCATGCTTTCTGCCGACAGTGTATTACAAGTTATTTGGAATCGAGTGAAGATGCTCACAAATGCCCTGAATGCAGAGAAACTTCACCAGACAGGATGTTAAAGGTAACCGAGTTCTGAGAAACGTTGTGGACGTCGTTCAACAACAGCGCAAGACAAAACAACAGACTCCAAGGAAAGCACAAGAACTGTTGTGTCCTGACCATGAAGAGCAACTCTGTGAGAACGATCTGAGATTGGTTTGCCTCATCTGCAAGGAGGGAGAGAAACACACTGGACACAGTTTCAAGCCTGTAGAGGAAGCTAGGAGATCATTTTGACAGGATGAAACTGTAATGACAGCTTTTTGTAGGCCTATAATAATGTGTTTTTTATTGAGGGATTTCTTGAAAGACATCTCAATTCACTAATTGGCTAATTTATGGCACTAATTTGCCAACCGCCATTAAATTCAAAAGAAGAAGAAGAATTGCACCACGATGAGTGAGGAAGCTTCCAGAGGAGATATGAGCGAGGATGCACAGGTGTATGTGTCTTTCTTGTCGAAAAACTTGATGCACGTTTAATTCTCCTCCCCCTTCATATCTGTCACAATAATGTTAATTTATGTTTTACATTTTGCAATTTAATTAAATCATACAGCTTACATATTTCAACAGGGTATCATGCTTTATTATTATTTATTATGAATTTCTTAGATAACCAAACTTAAACAACATAAGGCAAGATCCCTTGAGCGCAGCTGATGAAAATTTTACGTGATACTTAAGTGCGTCCTTGGGTTGGGAGTAAGTTGCTATGACGTGAGGAAAGAAAGCAAGGAAAGAAATCAAGGACGCACAATTTAAGAAATTAGAAGCAACATAATGTGACTGTGAGAGCACTTATTGACCCTGGTGGGATGAATGAATGAGCAGCCCGTTCTCATCCCAAGGCGTCATATACTGACGCTTTTGACATTTCGTCTACATCGAACGCACATGTCACCCTTTAGCGTCAATTTGAGACGCAGATAGATATGGGCCAGAAGGCGCCTCCTAGCGGTCTAACCCTAACCCTATCCCAGACCTAAACCTACCCATAACCGTTAAACATGGTGAGTTGAGCCCTAATGAACATCTCTCATGGTAATGTTTTATGAAAAATTATTTAACACACTCACATTTTTATTTCTGTTATTAAACACAACCATAAAGGTAAAGTCCATAATTTGGTGATTATCTGTGTCTGTAAAGTCTCTACACGCATCATTTTCCTTAACAAAAAACTGATTTATTCTAGTTTCCAAACAGAACAGAAGCAAACAAAAGACAGGAAAAGCCATGTGCTTCCACAGCTGATCACACAGATAAGTAATGCCACTACAGGCTTAAATAATACATCCTCTAAACATTCATATCCTATTCTCTTAAAGAGACACCATGTTAAATACCAAATACATAGTTTAGAAACATTACATAGGAAACAAAAAAATAGAAGATAAACACAGAAAAATATACTATTATTAAACATAAAATATGCACAAAATACAAGTAACATTATGGCCTATAAATGTCTAGGTTTTTTTCTTAGATCTATTAGATACGTTATAGACATAGACATGAATCAGAAAAGATAGCCATCTGCAGTCTCAAGGGGAAGATTGCTTTGCCAAATTCCAGAAGTTTCACAAAGGTTATAAGGAAAATTTTGTGGAGAACATACAACCTGGTCAGATGTACTGGGAGGTTGACATGGGAGTTGAACCAGGATGGGAACGTGGACTTACAGTTAGATATTACCCAAAGGAGAAGAATGGTTCTCTCTGGCAGGCATTATTTTCTAAATGTTTTGAGAACATATCTCTTTCAGTAAAAGATGACAATCAACATACAGATGACAGTGTATGCTGTAAGGGGCAGTGAAAAAACCCTAATTGTCAGCCAGATAATAACCAGAAGAGTTGGGGTTTATTCTAGACAGTCAAGTCAAGTCAAGTCAAGTATATTTGTATAGCGCTTTTCACAATACAGATTGTATCAAAGCAGCTTCACAGTATTAAATTAAAATAATACAACAAGGTTTGTTTCTAGTGGAATTTATTGATTGATAAAATCAAATTAAATATCCCCAAAATATCCCCAGTGACAGTGAGACACGTCAGGTTGTGTTTTGCAATGCAGACAAAATGTCTCTCATTCACACAGAGCGGTGTGGAGATAAATAGATGTATCTATAAATCAAACCTTCTATTTTGTAGGCCTGTTTTGGATTGTAGGCAAGTATGTCCGAATTCACAGTACTCATAAGAGTAGACGAAAAGTACCCAGATACTTCTTCTGGTGAGATTCTGAAGTGTTGTGCGTACGACGCTTTACTTTCCCATGAGGCTGCAGGAGAGAATCTGTGAATGACAGTAAAGTGACGCAACTGATGCTGGTAAGTCACATGACAGTGCCAACATGGCACGTAGGACGTCCAAATAACATTCACACACACGTCCATACTATATTATAGAACATACATTTGTGGTACTGATTATGATGTTCACCTGTTTCTTGTTTAGTTCCTTGTTATCCTGTATATTTATACCCCCTGTTGAGTTTAGTTATTTATCCGTCATTGTTGATGTATTGGATAATTTTGTGGTTCTCTTTTTATTTTCTTGTGCTGTGCTCCAGAGTAGTTTTGTTTTATTAATTTAATAAAACTAATGCGATTAGATACACATCTCTCTTTCTTTTGTGGAACAAGCTGTGACACAGATGGACCACACATAAAGTCCATAGTAAATCTCTAAGACAAGGATTTAAGTCTTGGGATCACAAGGGGGTACTGGGTGTCGACAGTAAAAAAGAAAAAAAACGTTTACTATTTTTTCACGCACAGTATCATACCTTGAATAATTTTTTATCAATCTTATAGTAATAATGGTGTTTTAGGTATTCTGAGTGTTTTGGTGGATGGAGGGAAAAATCAAGGATTTTATTTACAAAATGAACAGCGTTTTTGAAAGAGGAATAAAATCAAGTGTTTCAACTCACTGCTTTTTAAGACATTACAAAGCTTGTTGAATTGAACTTATTCAATGGCAATTAATGTCTTTTTAAGGAAGTCTGCTGGAGTCTTTTTATCCTAAAGTACATAAAAAGACTCCAGCAGACTTCCTTAAAAAGACATTAATTGCCATTGAATAAGTTCAATTCATCCCAGAAGGATGGACTGGGATTTATTTTAACTGTTTTGCCAAAGGCAACAGGGAACTAAATATGGCATAACATTTTTTAATAATAACAGACAATTACAGTATTACATCGCAGTTAGGGCCTATCTCAAAGTGATTTTTGATACTAAAGTCAGTTAATGTTTGTATGTTTTTAAATTAATATTATAATAATAATAATTATTGCTTTCAGAAAAGATCTGTTGTGTGTTTGGAGGAGATGCAGCTGTTTTTAAGAAAGCAGGAACAGGAAGTGAAGAAACAGCTGGAGATAGAAAAGGAATGCAGCCGAGGCCATGCAGAATAACCTTTTTATGATAAACGAACAGCTGCAAGAGACAGAAACATCTGAGAAGGCATACATGACACGGTAAAATATACACAAGCGAAAGGTCAATCTAAACTAATACAATTGAGGTTTTACATTCACATTTCCATTTATTCATTTAGCGGAATTTATTCATTTCTCCACAGCAGTGGAATGAAAATGAATTTTCTTTGACAGAGGGAGGATAAACGATGTAAAACACCACACCACAGTGATGCTGTGATTTATATATACTGTCATATTCAAACGTATTAACAAGAGTCAGGAGTATATACTCCCTCATGATTCATATGTATTCATGTATTCATACGTATTCATTCGGGGTTTTTCTCTACTCATTGAAGGTCCTTTTTATCTCAAGTAGGAAAGTGACTGCTATCTGGGGAATGGCTCAGTCACGCATAGGAAAAGTTAAACTGAAAAAAAAAAAGATGGAGACAGAATAGCAAAAAGAAATTCGTCTCCACAGGAAAAATAGTGTGATGTTGTGACGAAGATATACAAAACATACATTATGTATGGTCTAAAATGTCTATATTCTGATCCAGAGAAGAATACCTGTCAGTACAGAGCTCTGTCAGTTAAATATTAAAACAGCAGTGTCATATTAAATCAGGCCAGATTAGTTTGCATAAATTCCGAGTCATGGATTGACCAAAATCTTGCGTAATGATTTTGTGACAGTGTTGAGTCATGCTTTTGACTTGTTTTTTTTCCTACACATCAGTTTTATGTCTCATCAGTCTCTGAAAGTAGCAAAAGAGAGTTTGCCAAAACCTTTAGTGATATAGTGTTTAACCCTAGCCACAGAAACCCATGTAATGTGGTCTGGGATTTTTTTAGTTTACATAGTTTTTCGGTTTTAAGGATTTCCACCAAAATACTGACCGATGGAATGACACCAAAAGAGATAAGAAGCATTTTTAAAAGTTCATAAAACTATCTATTTTGCTATGTGAAAGGGTTAATTCACCCCCAAAATTGTATTCTGTTATTATTTATTTACTCGCCCTCAAGTTATTCTAAACGTATGAAGTTCTTTCTTCAGTTCAACATAAAGGAAGATATTTTGAAGAATGTTGGTAACCAAACAGTTCCTGCTCCCTAATGACTTCCATAGTATTTTTTATTTTTTTTAGTTACCCACATTCTTCAAAATATCATCTTTTGTGTTCAGCACACGAATTAAGTTCATACAGGTTAAGCACTGCTTTGTGCGGACCAGTTAAAAAGTATGGCTGTAATAACTTCAATAATCAGATGTCAGATTAGGCACAATTTCCCAGAAAAGGGAATTAAAAGCCTAATTATATGTTTCACCTCTAAATAATTAAGTTGCTTTTAACCTTAAGACTCCATTGTACACACGCAAGTAAATCATCTGAAATGAAATACAAACTTGGTTTTGATGTTTTGTGTACAGCTGGATTTCACAACTTGTTCAGTATGAAACATTTTACAGGAATATATGTGGGAAAAAACATATTACACTATTATGAACAAACTGTTCTTCGTATTGGCTAGAACAGTCTACAACTGACTCATAAAAAAAAAAAAAATCAGTATTGCATAACCATCTCTCTTCTAATTCTTCCTGCCAGTGTTTATCTTCTTCCAACCCTGAAATGGGCACGTGACCACCGAAATACGGGGGAGGGAGAGAAAAGGGGATAAAAGTTAGAGCCGAGAGAGCTGTAAAAAGGAGCAGTTCGGACAAGTCTGAGCAGAGAAAACTCAGGAAGACCTTTCTCTTCTTAATTCTTCCAGGGAAGCTCTCCTTTGATTGCTCTCCTCTTCATGGACTGTTGTTTCATTGTTGGTGATCTGGAGGACAGGACTACAAGATAAAGACATTACTTAAAAAGCTCTGCTATTAAATAAAGAAGACGGTGGCCGACAGATTTACTGAACTTTATGTTTTAAGATGGAAGATATTGAAAATTACACCAGTTTACAAGAGTTCACAGAAGACATCTCTCAGAGTGGGAACAGACCCATACTCACATCACAGGGCAAACAAGGTAATGCATGTGTGTTCATAATGTGAGAACTGTATGTGAACTTGAGGGGAGAGTGGAATACAGTACAATAATAGAATAATAGAATAATAGTTTACTGAGAGTATACTTCAAAGTTGCTACAAGTATTAAAATAGTAAACTACTAGTATACTCATAAGTTCACTTGCAGTACAAATGAGAAACATAATTGAACTAGTTGTGCACTTAAAGTTTACTACTGTTACACTTATAGTACACTTAAACATATACTTTTATATACTTCAAGTGGGCCAATTTAGTCTCAAACGGTATTAAAATAGTACACTTACAAGTTTACTACTAGTACATATTGACATTAGTATACTTACTACATAAAGTATACTTAAAAATATACTTGAACATTACTCAAGTATACTCCATAAAATGAACTTGAAGTATACTTTTTTTTCGTAAGGGTAGATAGATAGATAGATAGACTAAAAATATTAGATAGGGTGTTGCTAGGCTGGGTGGTTGGTAGGTTGTTGATATGCAGTTGCTAGGGTTCTTGAGGTGGTTGCTAGTGTTGCTATGCAATTGTTAAAGTACTCTGGGTAGTTGCTATGCAGTTGCTAGGGTGTTGCTATGTGGTTACTAGGGTACTTGTGCTGGTTGCTAAGGTGTTGATGTGTGGTTGCTAGGGTACATGGGGTGGTAGCTAGGGTGTTGATGTGTGTTTTAAAAGCTGGTGGATAACTGAGTATAGGGTGAGAACTGCACACACAGAGTGGACAGATCTCACACCTGATATAAACATATTGGTATTATGTATACAACCATGTTTTTTGTTCCGAGTGCTTTTGTTCCTTGGAGTCTTGTTTTGTAGTGTGCCTGGTTCCTGTTCCCCTCATTAGTCTTTGATTGTTTCTCTAATGCCTGGGGACACACTTAACGACTAGCTGGAACCCTCTAAGACTGAACTGAACACAGACTGTTTCCAATGACTGCAGCAGATATTAAACACTGACTGTGAACAGTGAACACAGGCTGAACGCAACTGTCTCTGACTCTGCATGTTTGGGTATGATCAGTCGTAAGTATAAAATTACATTCATAATCTGCCTTACAGTCGTAAAGTGTGTCCCCGGCATTAGTGTGTTTTGTTAGTCTACTACCCTTTGTGGTGCTTCTCCTTTCTTATTTGTGCATCCTCGTTTCCTTTCCTCACGTTTCAGCTCAGACTTCCGCATATACAGCGGGGGAAATAAGTATTGAACACGTCATCATTTTTCTCAGTAAATATATTTCCAAAGGTGCTATTGACATGAAATTTTCACCAGATGTTGGTAACAACCCAAGTAAGCCATACATACAAAGAAACAAACACAAATAAGTTCAGAAATTAAGCTATGTGTAATAATGTGAAATAACACAGGGAAAAAGTATTGAACACATGAAGAAAGGGAGGCACAAAAAGGCATGGAAAGCCAAGACAACTGCTGAAAACTTACAGTAATTAAAAAGCAATCCAGCCCCCTGTCAGTGGAAATTAATAACAGCTGGTTCAGTCCCAAATGATGGCCTACAAAAAGGTCTCATTGCCAAGGTGTCACACAAGACACATCTCATGATGGGTAAAAGCAAAGAGCTGTCTCAAGACCTTCGCAACCTAAATGTTTGCAAAACATAATGATGGCATTGGTTATAGGCACCATTCTAAGCTTCTGAATGGCCCAGTGAGCACTTTTGGGGCCATAATACGGAAGTGAAAAGACAATAATTTCACCATAAATTTGCCTCGACCAGTGCTCCTCGCAAGACTTCTGATAGAGGAGTGAAAAGAATAATCAGAAGAGTTGTCCAAGAGCCAAGGATCACTTGTGGAGAGCTTCAAAAAGATCTTCAGATAGCAGGTACTGTTGTCTCATAGAAAACAGTAAGTAATGCACTCCACCGCCATGGCCTGTATGCACGCTCACCACGCAAGACTCCATTACTGAAAAAAAAGCATGTTGAAGCTCATTTAAAGTTTGCTGCACAACATTTGGAAAAGCCAGTGAAATACTGGGAGAATATAGTGTGGTCACATGAGAGCAAAATTGAACTGTTTGGATGCCATAATAATGTGACATATTTGGAGGAGAAATGGAAGTGCACATTACTCTAAAAACACCATACAACTTGGTGTTGGCTCTTGGACAACTCTTCTGATTATTCTTTTCACTCCTCTATCAGAAATCTTGCGAGGAGCACTGAACTTATTTTTGTTTGTTTCTTTGTATGTATGGCTTACTTGGGTTGTTACCAACATCTGGTGAAAATTTCATGTCAATAGCACCTTTGGAAATATATTTACTGAGAAAAATGATGACGTGTTCAATAGCCTACTTATTTCCCCCGCTGTATACATACACCTGTGTATCCTCGCTCATATCTCCTCTGGAAGCTTCCTCGCTCCTCGTTCCTCGCAATTTCCATGGTGCAATTAGAGAAATGAGATGTTCTTCAAGATGACTTTCTTTGATCGGTTTCCAGGTCACAGGCTGGAGGACGGAGGAACGATGAAACAAGGAAGCATCAATTTGAGTATAATGAGAACCTGTTTATTGTCCTTCTGTGGCTCTGATTATTAGTGTTCTCCGTTCAGTCTCCTTGTGTTTTGTTTTTCAGTTTTTTTGAGTTACCGGTAATAGTGTTTTGGTATAATTTTAATAAACCTGCATTTGGATCCAACCCTCCCTCGCCTTGTGACAGCATGATATTTTCTGAATTTTCATTTGGGTGTGAAGTACTAACTAGAAAACAAGTCCAATACAAAAATGGTAAAAGCAATTATGGTGATATCATAAAATAATAATAACTTTCAATTACAATAAAAAAAATTGAGAAAACACAACTAATAAATGACCTTTATATGTTACGTTTAGTCCATTTTTCAGAATTCTTTATTTTTCTCAGTTGCTGTATCCATTTATTTCAGTGAACCTTTAAAAATTGCAGTCTTGAGTTTCAGTGGCCCCTCGCTATGAACAAACCAAACTGCTTTAAACAATATATATTTATAGACGCTTCTTTATCATGCATCAGTATAGTGTCAGCACTAAACAGTCAGTTGATCAGAGGAAGTTCACAACCACAGGAGGAGCTGATGATGATTGAAGGAAGAACTGTAACTATGATGAAAAGAAAGACTGACAGAAACAGAAAATGTCAGATCGGTGTCACATGTGTCTGCTGCGACTGATCATTCTCTGTCCACTTCTGACAGGTGAAGAAATCTTTATATGGTCTATAAGACATTATGCAAAATATTTACAATGTGAACAACCATCTGTTCAAAAATAATTAAATTACTTAGAGACTGGCAAAGATGGTTTTATCGTGCTGAAAATTTTGTGTCAGTATGTTATCACTTTAGTTTTTAATAATTAAGAAAATATTTGCTGTATGTCATTAAAGTTTAAATAATTAACACTATTATTTTATATGAATATGTAGGTACCAGTGGAGCAGAAGAGACTCGTGTGTTCAGCAGTTCTGGTGAAAATGTCCGTCTGCCCTGTAATAATGCTCTTTCTGACTGCACATCGACTACATGGAACTATATCAGACTTTCAGAGACAGTTGAACTGATTGCTGGAGGGAAAAAGAAGAATGACAGAGAGAGACGTGAGAGACTGAGTCTGGGGTCTGACTGCTCTCTGAACATCAAGAAAGTCACACAAGAAGATTATGGGCTTTACGCCTGCCGACAATATGAGAATGGACGTGGAGAACAACAAGGAACTGAAGCACGTGTTTATCTGCATGTTCTTCATGGTCAGTGTTTCTGTAACTTTTTAAATAATACCTTAAAACTCACACATGTAATGAAAAGAGTGACGTCTGTAGTGTGATTTCTGTCTTATTTTCTGTTTCAGTCTCTTCATCATCCTCACAGACTGAGATCAGATCAGGCTCTGTGACTCTCTCCTGTCAGTTGTATTCATATGGAGTCTCTTGTGATACTTTGGTCCGTTCTGAGGGACTTCAGCTGATCTGGGTGAATCAGGCTGGTGTTAGTGTGATGACAGACTCCAGATATCAGATATTCTTCTCCTCAACACACTGTAACAGCACTCTGACTACAACACTCCTGAATGAAGATCACAACAGAGAGTGGAGATGTCAGCTTACTCAGAGAAATCAACTGAAGACCTCAGCCACATATACTGTCAAGTATTCAGGTAAGAAGAAAAAACGACATTTCTTGAATCAATTTTCTTGAATCACCTCTCTTCTCAACAACTGCACTGTAAATACTGATGATTTAACAAACTGCATGTGATGTAATGATCAAGTAGAAAATATGATGTTGATGTCCTACATCTAAACATTCATCTTCTGCAGCTCCAGTTGATTCAACAACACTGACTCCAGTCAGCAGCTCAAATTCTGAGAAGAAATCAAGCAGAACTACAGCAGCAGATTCAACACAACAAGGTACAGGACTGACACACATCAGTCTCTCACTTCAGTGCTTTGCACTGGCTTCTTTTTTTATCATCACACACATTATCTGCAAAGTAACTCTTTAAATCAGCTTTGTCAATGATTGAGTCCAGGTCCTTTTGGATCATGAGTCATGACCATAATAATTTCTGGTATAGTCTGTATAAATAACTCTCAAAATAATCATTAATCTTCACCATTAAACAGAACAATTGTAACATACAGGGCATGATGCAATAGATGTTAAAGGAAAAGTTCACTTAAAAATGAAAATACTGCATGTCTTCATTTGCTCACCCTCAAGTTGTTCTAAACCTGTATGGGTTTCTTTCTTCTGCTGAACACAAGAGAATACATTTTGAAGAATGTCGGTAACCAGACAGTTGATTGACACCATTGACTTCCATCAACTGTTTAGTTACTGACATTCTTTAAAATATCCTCTTTAGTGTTCAGCAGAAGAAAGAAACCCATACAGGTTTAGAACAACTTGAGGGTGAGTAAATGAAGACATGCAGTATTTTCATTTTTAAGTGAGCTATTCCTTTAAAACATGATCTAATAGCTGTAGAAATCGCTCATATATTTGAGCAGAAGACTATATGAGGATACAAGGTAGTTTTTGCTAACCAGAGTTGTTGAAGAAAGTAAGGCAATGAAATCAAATAGGGCCCTATATATTTAAGATTAATGTTATTGTTGTTTTTGTTTGTTTTGTTTTTCTATTTCTTTTTCTACAATATGGTCCTCCACCCAGATAAACGGATCATTATCCCAAACTCTGAGAAGACTTCAGCTTCACCTGTAATTCCTACACAGCAAGGTGTTTAGGGGAGACGGATATGGTTGTAACATGGGGAGAGTTGTAACGCCACCAATTCCATCAGTCAGGGATAAGCTAGGAGTCCTATGATCATTTCAACTCAAGTCACCTTTATTTACATAGAGCTTTTTACAATACAAATTGTTTCAAAGCAGCTTTACTGTGGTAACGGGAGATGAATCCAACAAAGATTGTTTTGGCTGTACAGCAGCTCTAGAAGAAAGTCATTGTCCAGTTTAAGTAAATTCAGCGGTAACACTTTTTGTCCGTCACTAATAAGTACTATGCAGGAGGTAATGCAGGACTAATGAGTAGTACTACATTAACACTTCAGCTACTACTATTAACTAATATAGAAACAAGCTTAACTAATCAGTAAGTAATATCAAATTGAGGAGATAGTTCCTTATTATCAATAATTACTTAATGAGATTAGCCTCATTAATAACTATTAACTGATAAATTATAAAGAACATTATCGTGATTCTGAGACGTAATCTGTCATAATTTTTTACTCTGAATATAGTCATAAAATGCATCACTAATTACTCGAGTACCTAGTCACTCTTCAAGGACTAGTGATCTGGACCCTTATTTTAAAGTGAAAAAGATGTTTTTCACTTTAGGTCCAGATCACTAGTTCCTACATAGTGACTAGGTAACACTTGAATATTTAGTGATGCATTTTATGACCACGTTGAGAGAATTGCTAACGTCTCAGACACGTTAATGTTGTGATTAGTAATTAATTAGTAATTTTTAATAATTTGTCATAATTACCTATTAGTTCTTAATGATGCCAATCTCTTTAAGTAATTATTGATTACCTAATAAGGAACTATAGTTCTAAATTTGATATTACTTACTGATTAGTTAATATTAATTAATAGTAGTTGCTGAAGTGTTAATGTAGTACTACTCATTAGTCCTGCATTACTTCCTGCATAGTTTCTTATTAATGACGAACCATTATTCTAAAGTGTTACCAATTCAGCATTGATTCATTTCTGTTGTAAAAATCATTAGTTATCTGGAGAAAACAGTGATGTCATCGTCCAGCTCAGTTCAGTTCTCATACAATGTTGTCAAAGCAGGCAGATCAAAAATATTAAGAATAATAAGTATCCCCAATAAGTGGAACATCCCAAATTAATTTCAGTGTTTACCCACTTCCTCCCAGATCCCAAATGAGTGGTTGTCAAAGCTGGAAATAGGCACATGCTGATTTTATGAAGAAAAAATATATTTAGTAGTAAGAATGTAAATATTTTGTCCAAAATATTTTGTTTAGTACTAAACCTTTTGCAAAGTTGCAAAGTGCTCTTTGCAGTTTCTGGGCCACCAAACCTGCACTCCAGGGTTAACAATGCTAATTTGTCACCTATGATTGAGAATATTCACACACAAACTCACACACATATTGATAGTGTTTTTTGTTACATGTTCTTTACACAGGTACACTGGAGTCAAGCATTTAATAATTATAACTAATCATAACCACTGTTAATTTGCACACACTCCTGAGTCAAACAGTTCGTGGATTTGAGTTATGGTCAGTCACAGAAAGAGAGATGCGTTGTTTTAGATTGTTCTTTTGGATTGTTTCAATAAACCTGTTTTTTAAGCATATTGCATAATGTTATTGCAAAACTTTGTTTTGCTTTTTTTTTTTTTTTTTTTTACAATTTACAACCATTTATTTGACATCATAAGGGCTGTAATATTCTTACAGAGGTTTAAATGAGTGCCTTTTGTAGTAAACGAATGTGGGTACTTTGAATAAATGTTTGAGCACTCTAGCTCAAAAACTTTGTGAGTTACAGATACTGAACCAAAAGTGTTACAACCACATTACATACCCAGTCACCCTATGTATGTCTTATTAATTTCACAGTGCCATGCAGTTACAGTAGTACTTTTATCATATTCATTTTTCCTATTAATACTAATAGAGAGTTAGTTGGCATGTAGTTGCAAAGTTAAAGTTATTAGAATGTCTAAAGTGGACTATCGAAATAAACTGTAACCAGAAAAGCTTTTTGTAAACTCATCATCTACAAATATTAATTTCAAGATAATATCAATATCAAGATACTGTAATTATGATATTAAAAATTAATCATTTTATATTGCTGTCAGTAGTTGTTGTTGTTTTTATATCTTTGGTAAAAATGATAGTAATGTACAATAGATATTCTGCTGTTGTCTTCATCTGGATCTGAATGTGTCCCTCTATATAATCTCTCCTTCAGCGACTGTCTTGCCGTTAGTGGTTGTTGGTGTTGTTGCAGCATTGGCTGTTCTCCTTGCTGTTATTTTTTGGCTGATTCGGAAAAAAAATACAAAAGCTGGTGAGATTTATTTTCTCATATTTCTTTACAATAGACAAAGAATCCAAGAAATCTGACTTTACAGAAAAGCACACTAGTTTTGGGTTTGTCATGGAAAGTTCATTTGGAAAAAATATGATGGTAAAGATGTTGACGTGTTTGTTTTGAACTATGGTTTTGTCAGATTTAGTTGATTAGCAAATTATGTAATTTTAACATAATTCCTGTAATAAGTGAAGAGGAATCAATAAATTACCAAGACATAATAAAGTTTTGAATTCTTCTAGACACTTTTAACTTGCATTACAGACATTCTGTGTTTTGTTTTTCTGTCTTTATCATAAGTATTCCTAATAAATGGGGCACCATTATTTTTCAGATAACAAAAGAGGGACTGATGATGACTCTGTGGTAAGTATTGTAATGCCAAAAACCAAGAGGTTGATCCATAAGCTATTATTATTGTGTCCATAATCACTGCTCCAGGGTAAATGATCCCTGAATGTGTTTTTAGTCACGTTAGATAAAAGCTTCAGCTAAATGTCAAGTTAGTATACAGTATTTGTACCGTTTCTTTTGTAAATGTTACCAATAAGAATAAATATATTTGAAAACATGATGCAACATTTGTATTTCATAACTTGGTTCTACATATTTTCATTGTTTAGGAGCAGAAAGATGATGTGACTTATACTGAGGTTGCCACGTACTGTAAAAAGCAAGCCAAAGAGAACAAGGTGACTAAACACTTCCTACATCAATGTCCATCCATCTCTCAAACTGATAGTTTATATGCTATACCTAAATCAGTTTCATTCTTAAATGCATTCTTCTAACTCTCTTGAGTTAAAGGGATACTCCACTTTAAAATGAAAATTCTGTCATCATATACTCACCCTCATGTTGTTTCAATCCTTTATGAATTTCTTTCTTCTGCTGAACAGAAAGGAAGATATTTAGAAGAATGTCAGTAACCAGACAGTTTCTGGTCTCATTGACTTCCATAGTATATATTTTTCCTACTATGGAAGTCAATGAGATCAGAAACTGTCTGGTTACTGACATTCTTCTAAATATCTTCCTTTCTGTTCAGCAGAAGAAAGAAATTAATACAGGTTTGAAACAACATGAGAGTGAGTATATGATGACAGAATTTTCATTTTAAAGTGGAGTATCCCTTTACAATCTAACAAGAGGCTGTAATATTTGTGGGTTGAAACTTGAAACTTGTTTGACAATATCTGTGATGTTCATTCAGGTTCATGATGATGATGATAAAGTGACTTACGCTTCCATCAGCGGAGCAACAGCTGGACCTCAGGATAACGGCAGTCAACTTTATTCCTCTGTGAACAAGAACCGTCACAAATGAGTAAAACACTCATTAATTATACACAGACCGTGTATTATGGTGAATATAGGAATATTTAATTGACTCCTTCGGGTTTCATTCAGTGCCATTATAATTACTGTCTTTCACATGTTAACAAACAAACCCCAGTGGTGATCAGATTTATTTGTAGTATTTTGGTTAGTTTGGGATGTTTGTTTTATAGTAGCTGTTCAGTTAATGTTATTGCTTTATTATTCATTTAGGAAGATATACTGATGTCTTGCTTGTACAAAGTTCAGAAAATGAAGGACAGTTTTATTCTTAGATTTTGTTAACTGTCAGTTTGCAGTGATTATGAAAACAGGCAATGTAAACTTTAATCACAATATGACAGGAATGAAAATTTGGTGTTTGAACCGATTGAGCAAATGCTTTCAGTAATGCTTATTGTAATACTAAATTGTGTTTGTCAATAATAATTGTATTAAGTAGCCTATGTCAAATGTATTTAATGTATGTATAATGTATAATACAGTGAAAAGTATTTTTCATCATTACAAATTTTTCCTTGTGCAGTTTTTCTGAGGAGAACCTCTTATTGTGCGGATTTATACCTTTAGGATACAGATGCAGTGGATTATGACAGTGTCAGAAGTGACTTTCTGAAAGTTGTTTTGTTCCTGTGCAGAATGTGCCTGTCAGCTCAGAACTGACATTGGTTTTTCATTGTAGATGTCATTGTGAATATAATGTTGCATCGTTACTGTTTGCAGGCTACATTGATAAGCATCATTTTTTAAACTATTTCTGTGCTTGAGGGTTTTGTGTCTGATGCAGAGATGCTCAGAAATGCTTTATTTAACGGAACTGTAAAGGAACTGAGAGACCACAGTCAGTTTCTAGGAAATAGATAAGATAATGAGTATGAATGGAATCATTATTTAATGATTCTGGTTCTTTAATGGTTCCATTAATGATTGAATGAAGTTCTTTTAATGAAAAAAAAATATGTTCCAAATGTAGAGATAATTTTAATGATTAACACATTTCTCTTTATAGTTATTGCAAAAGGTTTTAAATGAATTTCACAGTCTTTTTATATGCAACATACAAACACATTTATGTATGTCTCACAATTAATTAGTAAGCTGTATGTTTTTGACCAAATAAAACTACTCCTAGAGTCATTTGTTGAATCAGATTACACTGCTGTATATGTTTTGATTGATTAAAAAGAGCCATCAGGTCCCGTGTTTCGTGCTCAGGGGCCTGTTTCAGAAAGGAGGTATATTTAGTGATGCATTTTATGACCACGTTAAGAAAATTGCTAACGTCTCAGACACGTTAATGTTGTGATTAGTAATTAATTAGTAATTTTTAATAATTTGTCATAATTACCTATTAGTTCTTAATGATGCCAATCTCTTTAAGTAATTATTGATTACCTAATAAGGAAATATAGTTCTTAATTTGATATTACTTACTGATTAGTTAATATTAATTAATAGTAGTTGCTGAAGTGTTAATGTAGTACTACTCATTAGTCCTGCATTACTTCCTGCATAGTTACTTATTAATGACGAACCATTATTCTAAAGTGTTACCAATTCAGCATTGATTCATTTCTGTTGTAAAAATTATTAGTTATCTGGAGAAAACGTCTCTGGTTACTTACGTAACCTATGTTCTCTGAATAGGGAACGAGACGCTGCGGATAGCGCAGTGGGATATTCTCTGAATGTGCCGATTGTCTGAAGCCCTATAGAATCACGCCAATTCATTGGCTGATGGCGCCCGCGCAATCTGGCTCCGCCCCGACGCTCTTACGTCGCATCATTACATATTCGCGCGCGCCATCTGCTCCTCAGATTTCTCTGCCGAAAAGAAAAACTGTCAGCAGCGCGAGGAGCTTGGCAGCTAACGCAGCGTCTCGTTCCCTATTCAGAGAACATAGGTTACGTAAGTAACCAGAGACGTTCTCTTTCATAGGTTCACTCAACGCTGCGGATAGCGCAGTGGGAACGGACTACCAAACTCGCCAAGCTAGAGCGCTTTCAATGACTGGTACATAAAGAGACAACGACCAAGATGAGTTCAAACAGAAAGAACCTGGGAACCCGGGGTCATGTCAAGATCCAAATTATAGAACCTTACAAAAGTGTGCGGAGAGGACCAGCCTGCCGCAACACAAATGTCCTCCAAAAGTGCTCCTCTAAAAAGAGCTTGAGAAGATGCCACACTTCTGGTGGAATGTGCTCTAACGCTAAGAGGTGAAGGTAAGCCACGCACCTCGTAAGCCAACGAGATAGCTTCTGTGACCCAGTGAGAAATCCTCTGCTTTGATGCAGCAAGCCCACGGCGGCGAGCACCGAAGCAAACCAGAAGCTGGTTAGATTTTCTCCAACCGCCTGAGCGGTCTACATATATCTTAAGAGAACGAACTGGGCAGAGCAAGTTAAGCTTCCTATCTTCCTCAGAAGAAAATGGAGGAGGGTGGAAAGCGTTAAGGTTAACCACCTGCGAGCGGAAAGTTGTGGAAAGAACTTTGGGGACATACCCTGGTCTCGGCCTCAAGGAAACCTTGACCAAGCCAGGAGCAAAGTCCAAGCAAGACTCGCTAACAGAAAGAGCTTGTAAGTCTCCTACCCGCTTTAATGAGGACAAAGCCAACAAAAGAGAAACCTTGAGCGTCAGAATCCGCTCCGGAGCTGACTCCAAGGGCTCAAAGGGAGCCTTCGTCAAACCCTCTAGGACAACAGAAAGGTCCCATGAGGGAATGTAACAGATTGGAAGTCTGTTAATCTTAAATAAATCTAGATTCCCAGCCACACCAACACAGAGAGAAAGACACAAGAAATATCAAAATAGTATTTTATTATTCTTTTTAAAAGTTAAATTTAAAAGGGCAGCAAAAATCACAATTTCATCCTCAAAAACCAGGGGAGACAATAAAAAACATGAATTGTCCAATATTCTGTCCCAGGGTGAAACAATACCCAAATCCAGTCAAATCCGGATTTAGCTCCGTGTTTCCCCTGCCGCCGGCAAAGGATGTCTGTTTCAGCGAGACCTCAAACAGCCAATTCCAATCCCGAAAAATCCCGGACCAGGATTTTCGCGGCGCCGCTCTGCGTCTGTCAGTGGAGAGATCGTGAAATCAATGGGCAGCTTGCTCGTAGCCCGGTAACTTAAAATCTTAGATGACTAAAATGACAACATTCCTTTCCTACTTCAAGTGGGCTCATCAACAATGTTATCGTGTCTGCTACTCTGCCGTCGGCTCCTGGATCTGTCACCTTAGCAGAAATGGACATCTAAGAACGCCTCCTTTAACTCAGATGTTAAAAAACACACACGCATCAGCGTGGGAAAAAAAGAACCACTTCCCTTTAGTCGGAGTTTTGTGAGCGTTGACACTACAGAGTCTGGGATTCGGCTCCACCAGGCACAGGAAATCCAGCCAACAACAACACAGAGGGAAAAGAAGATCAGCAAAAGTCCGCTTCAGCACACAGCTCGTTCATCTGTCCAGAGCGTTCTCTCTCTCAGTAAGAGATCTAGCGTCCTTTTTATTGGGAGTGATCTGATCAGCTGGCAAATTAGATCGCTGATGTGATTGGGGTTCTACAGGTGTGTCAATTAGTGTTCGTTATTGTTGCAGTTTGTGAAGGAGGAAAAACAGTACCATCAATGGTCCAGCAAAAATCACAGCAAACAAGGAAAACCACAGCAAACAATATAAAAATGAATCCACCACAAACAATATAATAAATTAATCCACAGCAAACAAATATGAAAGTTAAGGCAGAAATTGCTATATCAATCAATAATAATTTCCAAAATAAAGTAAGGTTAACCAATCAATCACACTGCTCTACTTATTGTATATTATATGACAGGAACTCTAGGGGAGCGAGCCGGTTTCAGGCGCTTAACCCCACGCATGAAGGCCGAAACTAACCTTAGTTTCCCCAGGGGAATCTCGTCCGATTCCCTATGTGCTGCAATAGCTGCGACATAAACTCTGAGAGTGGTAGCAGCTGCTCCAGAAGCAAACTTCTCCTGCAGGAATTCTAGTACTGAACCAACAGGGCAGTTAACTGGACTCCTATCATGTGCTAAGCACCATGCCTCAAAAACCTTCCATTTGGAAGAATATAGCCTCCTTGTAGAAGGGGCTCTAGCACTCGCAATGTCAAGTCAAGTCAAGTCAAGTATATTTGTATAGCGCTTTTCACAATACAGATTGTATCAAAGCAGCTTCACAGTATTAAATTAAAATAATACAACAAGGTTTGTTTCTAGTGGAATTTATTGATAAAATCAAATTAGATATCCAGAATATCCCCAACTGAGCAAGCCAAAGGCAACAGTGGCAAGGAACCGAAAAACTCCATCAAGTGACCTAATAGTGTCCTAAAACTCCATCAGGTGACCCAATGGAGAAAAAAAAACCTTGGGAGAACCCAGGCTCAGTCGGGGGCCAGTTCTCCTCTGGCGTTTATTAACTAGAGGCCGGATTGTAATTTGGACTGTAAGATTAAAAATATTATATGAATGCCTGGCTGAAGAGATGCGACTTTAATCTAGTTTTAAACTGGGAGAGCGAGTCTGAGCAACGAACAGTATCAGGAAGGCTATTCCAGAGTTTTGGAGCTAAATGTGAAAATGCTCTCCCTCCTTTGGTGGTTCTGGATATCCTAGGTATGACCAAAAGCCTTGAATTTAGTGATCTTAAAGAGCGCGATGGATTATAGGGCGATAGAAGATCCGTTAAATAGACTGGAGCTAAGCCGTTTAGGGCTTTATAAGTCAGTAGCAATACCTTGTAATTAATACGGAACTTTATAGGTAACCAATGCAGTGATGATAAAATCGGTGTTATATGATCATATTTTCTTGATCTAGTAAGAACTCTAGCGGCGGCATTTTGGACTAACTGTAGCTTGTTAATTGAGGATGCAGGACAACCGGCTAATAAAGCATTACAGTAATCTAGTCTCGAGGTCATGAATGCATGAACTAACTTTTCTGCATCAGAAACTGATAGCATATTACGTAGCTTAGCAATGTTTCTAAGGTGGAAAAAGGCGGTTTTTGTAACATATGAAATATGATTTTTGAAAGACAGGTTGCAATCGAGTATAACACCCAGGTCTTTTACTGTAGAGGATAAAGTAACAGGACATCCTACTATATTAAAGTTGTATTGCGAGAGGTTTTGTGGGCGTTTTTTTGAACCGATAAGTAGTACCTCTGTTTTGTCTGGATTTAATAAAAGAAAATTACGCGTCATCCAATCTTTTATATCTTTAACACACTCTGTCAATTTGGATAATTTATCGTTTTCATCTGGCCGTGATGAAATATATATTTGAGTGTCATCAGCATAACAATGGAAACTAATTCCATGTTTCCTTATAATATTTCCAAGTGGCATCATATATACTGAGAATAATAGAGGGCCTAACACAGATCCCTGCGGCACTCCATAGTTTACTGGAGTTATGATCGATTTTTCTCCATTTAAATAGACAAAATGGTAGCGGTCAGATAAGTATGATCTAAACCAGCTTAATGCTTGTCCTTGAACACCAGTATAATTTTGTAGTCGATCTAAGAGTATTGTGTGATCTATAGTATCGAACGCAGCACTAAGATCAAGTAAAACTAGTATTGAGATACAGCCTTGGTCAGAAGCTAAAAGTAAATCATTTGTGATTTTAACGAGCGCAGTTTCAGTGCTATGGTGCGGCCTGAAACCAGACTGAAACTTCTCATAGATATCATTTTCTTGCAAGAAAGAACACAATTGAGCGGACACCACTTTTTCTAATATTTTAGACATAAATGGAAGATTTGAAATGGGTCTATAATTTGCTAGGTTATTATGATCTAATTGTGGTTTCTTAATGAGAGGTTTTATAACTGCCAGTTTAAATGTTCTTGGAACATGACCTAAAGATAAAGACGAGTTAATAATATTAAGGAGAGGCTCTTCCACTACAGGTAACACTTCTTTCAGTAGTTTAGTTGGTATCGGATCTAATAAACATGTTGTTGTTTTAGAGGAAGTGATAAGTTTATTTAACTCTATTTGTTCTATAGTTGTAAAGCACTGTAATTGTTCTTGCGGGGTGATAATTGAGGCTGAATTATAAGGCGCAACTGAAGATTGAACGTTTACAATTGTGGTTCTGATGTTTTCTATTTTCTCAGTGAAGAACTTCATAAAATCATTACTACTAAACTGTAATGGGATATTTTGTTCGGGTGATGTCTGTTTATTTGTTAGTCTAGCCACGGTGTTAAATAAAAACCTTGGATTATTTTGGTTATTTTCTATTAGTTTGCGGAGGTGCTCAGCCCTGGCTGCTTTTAGGGCCTTTTTATAACGTGACATACTGTCTTTCCACGCGATTCTAAAGACCTCTAAATTAGTTTGTTTCCATTTACGCTCTAAAATACGGGTTTCTCTCTTTAGAACATGCGTGGTATTGTTGTACCACGGTGCTTTAATTTTCTCTCTGACCTTTTTTAATCTAATAGGTGCAACAACATCCAATGTTCTAGAGAGAATAGTGCTCATAGTGCTAGTTAGTTCTTCTAGTTCATCTGTTTGTTTGGGTTCAGGCAGCAGCTGAGACAGATCGGATAAGCAATTTGAGAAATTATCTATGGTGGATGGAAGGATTGTTCTGCCTGGTTGATAACGCGGCGCTGCATGACATATTACAGCAGTACGTAATATGCAAGTTACCATGTAATGGTCAGTGACTTCATCACTTTGCGGTATAATATCTATATCGGTTGGATCGGTTCCATGTGATATAATTAAATCGAGTGTATGATTAAGACGATGAGTTGGTCCGGTGACGTTTTGCTTGACCCCAAATGAATTTAATAAATCTGTAAACGCAGCCCCTAACGCATCATTTGGATTATCTACGTGTATGTTAAAATCTCCAACAATTAATGCTTTATCGACATTGACTAATAGGTCTGAGAGAAAATCTGCAAACTCTTTTAGGAAATCAGCGTAAGGCCCAGGCGGTCTATATACGGTAGCCAAGGCTAGAGATAATAGGGATGTTTTTCTAACATCTAAGAGCGTAACATTTAGTACAAGTACTTCAAACGAAATAAACTTATAACCCGCTTTCTGAGTAACATTGAGAATATCTCTATAAATTGTCGCAACACCACCGCCACGACCAATTAGACGGGGCTCATGCTTATAGGAGTATCCAGGAGGAGCAGACTCATTTAGACCGAAATAATCATTTGGTTTAAGCCAGGTTTCAGTTAGGCAAAGTACATCGAAGCTATTATCTGTGACTATTTCATTTACAATAACTGCCTTAGGTGTGAGTGATCTAATGTTTAGAAGACCTAGCTTTAGAAATTGTTTTTGTTTACTAATAGTAACATTTTCTGTTTTAATAACAATTAGATTTTTCCTAGATCCTGCAGTAGATTTGTTATTTGATCTCACTAAACGAGGAATAGACACGGTTTCTATGCAATATTCTACACTAGTATTTATATCAGTTAAATTGGTGCAGCAGAGACTATGATTTGGACTTTTGGTTACTAGTCAAAAGGTATTTAACATTTTGGAGATGTTATCCGACAGAAGATTTGCTCCGAATCTGCTTGGGTGTAAGCCATCGGCACGGAAAAGCCTAGGACGCTCCCAAAACAGATTCCAATTATTTACAAAGAGCAGTTTCTGCTCATTGCACCATGACATTAACCATTCATTTAGCGCAAATAATCTGCTAAACTTTTCATGTCCTAGTCGGTACGTGGGAAGCGGTCCTGACACTATGATCGTTGTTTCAGGCGATGTGCTGCGTACCGTATCGATCAGATTCCTGAAGTCTTTCTTCAGAATCTCTGTCTGGCGCATCCTGATGTCGTTCACTCCCGCGTGGAGGACAACAGTTCCGACGCGCTCGTCACCGTTCAGAATCTCGGGAACGTGAGTAGCGATTTCAGAAACACGAGCACCAGGAAAGCAGTGACTGTGCACCTTACTTTTACCTAACGTTGCGCGTACGTGCCGAATGATGGAATCGCCGATGATCACAGCATCGCGTTCTGTTTCGCGAAGAGGGGAGAAGCGGTTTTGTGTGGATAACTCGAAAACCGGGAGGGTCGGAGAGAGTCTTGGTCTAGACCTGACTCGCGTCTTCCGCTGCGGAACCACCCAGGCTTCGTGGTGGCGTGTTGGAGCCGGAGTGAACGAGACCATGGCTGATCGCGACCTCGGCGCTCGGGACCTATGTTGAGAAACGCACGGAGTAGACGAAGTCGGAGTCAGCGGGTTAGTAACGTTAATCTCTGATTTGTGTGCATCGGCGCGTGATGTTTCAAGAGCTAACCGCCGGTCTATCAGCTCGGCTTGTCTCAATAAAAGGTCGTGGATCTGTTTCTCAACAGCTTCCAGCTCAGACTGCAGTGCGTGCAGCTCAAATGTGTCCTCACCTGCACCAAAAGGTAGACTACTTTCATCTGATATATTCGCCATTTTAACAGATGGACAGTAAGTTAGCAACGAAGCTACCAGTGATGCTATCAATATTAATACTAATTTATGACTGAAGTTTTAGATATAATCCGTCTTTTTAGTGGTACGGGTGTAGAGTAGACGCACGATAGGCGAAAAATGTTTGTAAGTGAGTGTTGAGAAGACGCGTTCAGCCGTGATCCACGGGAGTAACCTATAGGAGTATCCAGCGTTGGATCACTAATAGGCTTGAGACGCGTCTGCTCAACAGTCCGCGTTGTAACTATGAGGGTTGAGCAGTAGTGCTTCTCAGTGAGGTAAAGTAGAAAATGTTTGTTGTAAGTTTAAAGAATAAAATCAAGATTTATAAATCAAATCGATGGAGCTCCAAAGACAACAACGCGTTCAGACGCGACGCATGCGCATAGAGGTGTTGATGTGAACACCATGGTTCATGGTGTTGATGTGAACACCATGGTTCAGGAGACCATTGCATGCGCAATGGTCTCCTGAACGTCAGTTGGGAGATCAGAACTTAATGCTAATGGCCTCTGATCGGCCAAACATACAGCTTCCACATGTCTGGGCGAGGATGCCATATCCTGCCCTGCAGCTGGGACAGCAGGTCCTCCCTGACCGGGATCTTCCAGGGGGAAGATTCCAGCAGAGGAATTAGCTCCGAAAACCATGGCTGAGACGGCCAGAACGGAGCTACTAGGAGGAGGCTGACTCCACTCTCTCTCACTCTGGCCAAGACCGCCTGGATCAGTTTGATGGGCGGAAAGGCATAGAGTTTCTGCGTTGGCCAAGGGTGAGCGAACGCATCTATCCCTAATGGAGCCGGGGGACTCAGGGAGAACCACAGCGGGCATTGGGACGACTCTTGAGATGCAAAGAGGTCCACTTCCGCCTCTCCGAAAACCTCCCAGATCAGGGCCACTGTCTGGCGGTTCAACATCCATTCTCCCGATCTGAGTTTCTGCCTCGACAGAAAGTCTGCTGCGAGGTTCAGAACCCCTGGGACATGAACTGCTCTCAGAGATAGGAATCTGCTCTGAGACCACAGGAGAAGGTGACGCGCATGCCTGTCCAGGGTGCGCGACCGAGAACCCCCCTGCCGGTTCACATGAGACACCACTGCCATGTTGTCTGTTCTGACAATAACATGGAGTCCCTCCAGAAGAGGGAGAAAATGATGCAGAGCCAGAAAAACGGCTCTTAACTCCAGGCAGTTTATGTGCCAAGAGAGAGTCTCGCCAGTCCAGACCCCACACACTGGTCTGCCCTCGAAAACTGCTCCCCAGCCGGTGAGAGAGGCATCCGTCGTAATCATCTGGCGACGAAATACCGCACCCATACTGACCCCTTTCCGAAGAAAAAGAGGGTCCCGCCAAACTGACAGGGCTCGAAAGCAACTGCGCGATACCTTCAGTAGGCGAAGGGTTGGCCCGGAGGGCCGAACCCCTGAGAGCTTCATCCACCACATGAAGGGTCTCATGTGGAGCAGGCCCAGCGGTAGCACGGAGGAGGCCGCGGCCATCAGGCCCAGCATCCTGCGGCAAGTGCCCACAGACACATGATGGCCTAGCGAAAAACGGGCCAAACATGACGTCAGACTGGAAATCCGTGCAGGAGCCAAGCGGGCCTGCATGAGAACGGAATCCATGTTCACCCCCAAGAAAACGGTGCTTTGAGCCGGAGCAAGAACACTCTTCTCCGAGTTCAACCTCAAACCGAGAGACTGGATATGACTCAGGACGATGTCTCTGTGGTGGGTCACTAGCTCCCTGGACTGGGCTAAAATGAGCCAATCGTCCAGGTAATTTAGAATACGGATGCCCTGGAGCCGCAAAGGGGCCAGAGCTGCATCCATACACTTCGTGAATGTCCTCGGGGCCAGAGCGAGGCCGAAGGGAAGGACCCTGTACTGGAACGCTCTTTCTCCAAAGGCGAACCTGAGGAACTGCCTGTGTCGCCGTACAACCTGGATGTGAAAGTAAGCATCCTTTAGGTCTACTGTCACAAACCAATCCCCTGGCCGAATCTGAGATATGATAGCTTTCAGCGTCAACATCTTGAATTTCCCTTTGTAAAGGGCGAAGTTCAGTCGGCGGAGGTCCAGTATGGGACGCATACCGCCGCCCTTCTTCGGGACCAGGAAATAACGGCTGTAAAAGCCCCGTTCGGTTTACCCTGAAGGAACCTCTTCTATTGCTCCTTTGAAAAGGAGGGATGAAACTACCTGCTGAAGTACAGAAGCCTGAGTGACGCTGTCTACTATGGTAGGAAAGACCCCGTTGAAACATGGTGACCAGGTCCGCCCGCTCCGGAGGAAAGCGAAAAGTGCCTCCGAGAATGCGACCGGCAGTTATAGAGAGTGTTGGGGGTGAGGGGAGAAAGCAAAAAGCGTCTCCTTCCTTCCGCGCCGGGCTGAGTAGAGATGGTGAAAAATGGCCTGCACTTCGAGACACTCTGAGTGGCGAAGGTGACAGGGCAAGGAAAGGAGAGCTGGGAGGTGGGCAGAAACGCTTGCGCGGTCTGTCCCAACCTTGAGGAAGCAGAGGAGCTCTCCTTTTTCCGACCGGAGGGTCAGGAACGGCTCTGGGCCGCCGGAGCGGTCGGTTTGTCGGACCGCTTCATCTGGAGGTGCTTGTGAGGCCGTTGACGGGGAAACGGGCGGCCGCGGGCTCCCCAAACCGTGGAAGGTGGGGGATGCACCGGTTCGCTCCTCCTGGAAGAGAACTCCGGTCTAAAAGAGGGACGTTCTCTGGGTCGAACAGGGGAGGGAGCAGAAGGTTCCCTAGCCCTCCTGGGCATGAACTGTCTGAACGCGGCCGATTGGGATTTGGAGGAGCGGAATTTCTCAACCACCGTGTTGACCGCCTCACCAAACAACCCTGTTTGAGAAATGGGGGCGTCCAGGAGGAAAACCTTCTCCTTGTCACGGATCTCCGTGAGATTAAGCCACAAGTGGCGTTCCACCGCAACGGAACCAGCCATAGAGCGACCTATAGCGCGTGCGGTATGCTTGGTGGCTCTTAAGGCTAAATCCGTAGCCTTACGAAGCTCCTTGACCGCTTCAGGGGTCACGCCGTCGCCCTCGTCCATTTCCTTAAGGACGTCCGCTTGGTAGGCCTGGAGAATGGCCATAGTGTGCAGGGTCATGCCTGCCTGCCCAGCCGCCATGTAGGATTTCCCAATGAGAGAGGAAGTAGTCCTACATGCTTTAGAGGGGAGGAGGGGGCGCGACTTCCAGGACGGTGCAGACGACGGAGCAAGATGGTCGGCTAAAGTTTCCTCAATCGCCGGAATGGCGGAGTAGCCCTGTTCCACAGAACCTACTAGGTTGGTGAAATCAGCAGCTGCCGCATTAGTGAGGCGCGCAGAGAAAGGCTGCTTCCAGGATCTGGAAATCTCGTGATGCAGATCACTGAAAAATGGCAGCTTTCTCCGTTGAGGCCTAGAATTAGGGCCACTGAGAAGTCTCTCGTCGAGTTTCGACGACTGAGATTCGCGGGGCTCGTCGGGCCAATCAATAGCGAGCTTCTCCGTAGCTCGTGAAAGTACGTCAACGAGCTCCGCATAGGCCGCAGTAGGCCGCGCTTCCTGGCCGCTAGGCGGGAAAACTTCGTCGGCGAGAGTAGGCCTGAAATCCTCGGAGTCGGAAGCCTCGGTAAAAAGTACATCCTCCAGCCCGAAAGAAACCGTGTCGCGTGCTCCCGGGCTGGGGCGCAAATAATCGTGTGAAAATTCGACTGGCATGCCTCGCTCGAACTCCACATCCTCAAGCTCTACATCCGAACCCCAAGTCGCGGATCCTCGAGAGGCCTCGGGAGCGCGACAGGGGGAGACGAATGATTCCCTCTCAAAAACCGCGAGCCGCGATTTGAGGGTCTTGAGCAACAAATTTTCACAGAATTTGCATTTAGACGATCCTATGACTGCCTCGCGCACATGTGAAAAACCCATACATTTAACACACTTACTGTGCGGGTCGTCGTTAGCGATGTAACGAGCACATGGCGGAGTACAGCGTCGGTATTCCATGGCAACTTCACCGAAAGGAGAAACAGAGTTCCACTTGAACAGTCGCAGAAGCGCCGAGAATAGTCCAGAAAGTTTGAGCTCAGAAAAATCACGAACGAAGGGCAACGTGACCGCTTCGTTCTGAAGGCAGAGAAATCTGAGGAGCAGATGGCGCGCGCGAATATGTAATGATGCGACGTAAGAGCATCGGGGCGGAGCCAGATTGCGCGGGCGCCATCAGCCAATGAATTGGCGTGATTCTATAGGGCTTCAGACAATCGGCACATTCAGAGAATATCCCACTGCGCTATCCGCAGCGTTGAGTGAACCTATGAAAGAGAACAGTGATGTCATCGTCCAGCTCAGTTCAGTTCTCATACAATGTTGTCAAAGCAGGCAGGTCAAAAATATTAAGAATAATAAGTATTCCCAATAAGTGGAAAATCCCAAATTAATTTCAGTGTTTACCCACTTCCTCCCAGATCCCAAATGAATGGTTGTCAAAGCTGGAAATAGGCACATGCTGATTTTATGAAGAAAAAAATATATTTAATAGTAAGAACTAAAGGATAGGACCTAAAGGATTATTAGGAACACCATACTAATACTGTGTTTGACCCCCTTTCGCCTTCAGAACTGCCTTAATTCTACGTGGCATTGATTCAACAAGGTGCTGAAAGCATTCTTTAGAAATGTTGGCCCATATTGATAGGATAGCATCTTGCAGTTGATGGAGATTTGTGGGATGCACATCCAGGGCACGAAGCCCCCGTTCCACCACATCCCAAAGATGCTCTATTGGGTTGAGATCTGGTGACTGTGGGGGCCATTTTAGTACAGTGAACTCATTGTCATGTTCAAGAAACCAATTTGAAATGATTCGAGCTTTGTGACATGGTGCATTATCCTGCTGGAAGTAGCCATCAGAGGATGAGTACATGGTGGTCATAAAGGGATGGACATGGTCAGAAACAATGCTCAGGTAGGCCGTGGCATTTAAACGATGCCCAGTTGGCACTAAGGGGCCTAAAGTGTGCCAAGAAAACATCCCCCACACCATTACACCACCACCACCAGCCTGCACAATGGTAACAAGCAGTGGTGTAGTCTAGTTTTTTGTAGTGAGTATACTCTAATATAACACCCCCAGCTCCCCCCCGCCGCCGCATACTCACCCAGCCCAGGGCGTCACCCCATAAGCACCACCACACTCACTAATGCATACGGTATGCATCGACATGTAATTGAGAGCATTATGAAATACTAAGTGTTATCAACTTATTTATTTGTTATATGAATATGGTCCCTGAAGCACAGGTTTTATCAGTTGACAATTATCAACAATTAAAAAAAAAAAAAAACATTATAGGCACAAATACAAATTTACTTTTAGAAATGGTGTTTTTGAAAAAAATGTTATTTTAAAATACATTTTACTGTGCAATTCCTTTCTAATTAATTTGAGTTAGACCGAACTTTTATTTTGGTGGGTTGTAGACATTTGAGTTTCTGTGTGTTTTAATAAACTATTATTATTATTATTATTATTATTAGGCCTGAAGTATACTCTGTGCAATAGTAATATATTTCTGTTATAATTTCTTCAAGTTATACAGAACTTTTATTTTGACAGGTTGTCGTAAAGACATAACAGTTTCTGTGTGTATATGAAACGAATGAATGACGATAGTTTTATCAAATGAAATGGTGAAATTCTCATCAAGTGACTCTCATAGCAGCTCTGCGATGAAATGCACATGTGTAGCTTACATCATGTCTCAATACAGTGAAACGCTGAAAACACCACGAGCGTGAGTCACGCGTGCTTCTGTGTGTGTGTGTGTGTGTGTGTGTAGGTTAGTGGAGCATAGGCTACACTGAGCGCTCATTCCCAGAGACGCGTAGAACAATTGCAGTCTCTTTTAGCTTTAATATTCATAGACACTAGTCCATATCGAGATTTGATTCATTGTACAGCAGCTACTTTTGATTTATTCATTCAAAAATAGCCTAATTCCGTGACGGTCTAGCTGCTTTATATATCAAGTTCCATTTGTGACTGGATTCCGCGATTCGATCCGTCGCTTCGCAAACACAGACGGGGTGAATTTATGAATGAAAGTGTGAAAGTTCTGACACAAAACGAAGTTGATACGTATCCTCACGCTTTTTTTAAGTGGGTATACGCAAATCCTTGGCCTTTTCTAGTGGGTATACGGCGTATACCTGCGTATCACGTAGACTACACCACTGGTAACAAGGCATGGTGGATCCATGTTCTCATTCTGTTTACGTCAAATTCTGACTCTACCATCTGAATGTCTCAACAGAAATCGAGACTCATCAGACCAGGCAACATTTTTCCAGTCTTCAAGTGTCCAATTTTGGTGAGCTCGTGCAAATTGTAGCCTCTTTTTCCTATTTGTAGTGGAGATGAGTGGTACCCGGTGGGGTCTTCTGCTGTTGTAGCCCATCCGCCTCAAGGTTGTGGCTTCACAAATGCTTTGCTGCATACCTCGGTTATAACGAGTGGTTATTTCAGTCAAAGTTGCTCTTCTATCAGCTTGAATCAGTCGGCCCATTCTCCTCTGACCTCTAGCATCAACAAGGCATTTTCGCCCACAGGACTGCCGCATACTGGATGTTTTTCCCTTTTCACACCATTCTTTGTAAACCCTAGAAATGGTTGTGCGTGAAAATCCCAGTAACTGAGCAGATTGTGAAACACTCAGACCGGCCCGTCTGGCACCAACAACCATGCCACGCTCAAAATTGCTTAAATCACCTTTCTTTCCCATTCTGACATTCAGTTTGGAGTTCAGGAGATTGTCTTGACCAGGACCACACCCCTAAATGCATTGAAGCAACTGCCATGTGATTGGTTGATTAGATAATTGCATTAATGAGAAATTTAACAGGTGTTCCTAATAATCCTTTAGGTGAGTGTATATATTTTGGCCAAAATATTTTGTTTAGTACTAAACCTTTTGCAAAGTTGCAAAGTGCTCTTTGCAGTTTCTGGGCCCACCAAGCCTGCACTCCAGGGTTAACAATGCTAATTTGTCACCTATGATTGAGAATATTCACACACAAACTCACACACATATTGATAGTGTTTTTTGTTACATGTTCTTTACACAGGTACACTGGAGTCAAGCATTTAATAATTATAACTAATCATAAACACTGTTAATTTGCACACGCACACACACTCCTGAGTCAAACAGTTAGTGGATTTGAGTTATGGTCAGTCACAGAAAGAGAGATGCGTTGTTTTAGATTGTTCTTTTGGATTGTTTCAATAAACCTATTTTTTAAGCATATTGCATAATGTAGCCTCTGTTTTGCTTATTTTTTTGTTACAATTTACAACCATTTATTTGACATCATAAGGGCTGTAATATTCTTACAGAGGTTTAAATGAGTGCCTTTTGTAGTAAACAAATGTGGGTACTTTGAATAAATGTTTGAGCACTCTAGCGCTCAAAAACTTTGTGAGTTACAGATACTGAACCAAAAGTGTTACAACCACATTACATACAGTCACCCTTTGTATGTCTTATTCATTTCACAGTGCCATGCAGTTACAGTAGAACTTTTATCATATTCCTTTTTCCTATTAATACTAATAGAGAGTTAGTTGGAAAGTTAAAGTTATTAGAATGTCTAAAGTGGACTATCGAAATAAACTGTAACCAGAAAAGCTTTTTGTAAACTCATCATCTACAAATATTTTCTTCAAGATAATTATGATATGATCATTTTATATTGCTGTCAGTAGTTGTTTTTATATCTTTGTTAAAATTGTTAGTAATGTACAATAGATATTCTGCTGTTGTGTTCATCTGCATCTGAACGTTCATCTTCTGCAGCTCCAGTCGATTCAACAACACTGACTCCAGTCAGCAGCACAACTACAGCAGCCACTCCGACACAACAAGGTACAGGACTGACACACATCATCAGTCTCTCACTTCAGTGCTTTGCACTGGCTTCTTTTTTCTTCTAAGATAATTATGATATTAAAAATGTATCATTTTATATTGCTGTCAGTAGTTGTTGTTTTTATATCTTTGTTAAAAATTATAGTAATGTACAATAGATATTCTGCTGTTGTCTTCATCTGGATCTGAATGTGTCCCTCTATATAATCTCTCCTTCAGCGACAGCGTTAGTGGTTGTTGGTGTTGTTGCTGCATTGGCTGTTCTCCTTGCTGTTATTTTTTGGCTGATTCGGAAAAAAAATACAAAAGCTGGTGAGATTTAGTTTCTCATATTTCGTTACAACAGACAAAGAATCCAAGAAATCTGACTTTACAGAAAAGCACACTAGTTCTGGTTTTATCATGGAAAGTTCATTTGGAAAAAATATGATGGTAAAGATGTTGACGTGTTTGTTTTAAACTATGGTTTTGTCAGATTTTGCTGATTAGCAAATTACTGTATGTAATTTTAACATAATTCCTGTAATAAGTGAAGAGGAATCAATAAATTAACAAGACATAATAAAGTTTTGAATTCTTCTAGACACTTTTAACTTGCATTACAGACATTCTGTGTTTTGTTTTTCTGTCTTTATCATAAGTATTCCTAATAAATGGGGCACCATTATTTTTCAGATAACAAAAGAGGGACTGATGATGACTCTGTGGTAAGTATTGTAATGCCAAAAACCCAGAGGTTGATCCATAAGCTATTATTATTGTGTCCATAATCACTGCTCCAGGGTAAATGATCCCTGAATGTGTTTTTATTCACGTTATGCTTCAGCTAAATGTTAAGTTAGTATACAGTATTTGAACCGTTTCTTTAGTAAATGTTACCAATAAGAATAAATATATTTGAAAACAATGATTTGTATTTCATAACTTGGTTCTACATATTTTCATTGTTTAGGAGCAGAAAGATGATGTGACTTATACTGAGGTTGCCATGTACAGTAAAAAGCAAGCCAAACACTTCCTACATCAATGTCCATCCATCTCTCAAACTGATAGTTTATATGCTATACCTAAATCAGTTTAATTCTTAAATGCAGTTCTTCTAACTCTCTTGAGTAAAAATCTAACAAGAGGCTGTAATATTTGTGGGTTGAAACTTGAAACTTGTTTGACAATATCTGTGATGTTCTTTCAGGTTCATGATGATGATGATAAAGTGACTTATACGCTTCCATCAGAGGAAGCTGACCAACAGCTGGACCTCAGGATAACAGCAGTCAACTTTATGCCTCTGTGAACAAGAACCGTCACAAATGAGTAAAACACTCATTATACACAGACCGTGTATTATGATGAATATAGGAATATATAATTGACTCCTTCGGGTTTCATTCAGTGCCATTATAATTACTGTCTTTCACATGTTAACAAACAAACCCCAGTGGTGATCAGATTTATTTGTAGTATTTTGGTTCGTTTGGGATGTTTATTTTACAGTAGCTGTCTGCTTGATGTTCAGTTAATGTTATTGCTTTATTATTAATTTAGGAAGATATGATATGCTTATACAAAGTTCAGAAAATGAAGGACAGTTTCATTCTTAGATCATTCTCATTTAATCATCATTTTTGTTGACTGATTAATGCAGGCTAATAACTGTCAGTTTGCAGTGATTATGAAAACAGGCAATGTAAACTTTAATCACAATATGACAGGAATGCTTGTAATACTAAATTGTGTTTGTCAATAATAAATGTATTAAGTAGCCTATGTCAAATGTATTTAATGTATGTATAATGTATAATACAGTGAAAAGTATTTTTCGTCATTACAAATTTTTCCTTGTGCAGTTTTTCTGAGGAGAACCTCTTATTGTGCGGGTTTATACCTTTAGGATACAGATGCAGTGGATTATGATAGTGTCAGAAGTGACTTTCTGAATGTCGTTTTGTTGCTGTGCAGAATGTGCCTGTCAGCTCAGAACTGACATTGGTTTTTCATTGTAGATGTCATTGTGAATATGATGTTGCATCGTTACTGTTTGCAGGCTACATTGATAAGCATCATCTTTTAAACTATTTCTGTGCTTGAGGGTTTTGTGTCTGATGCAGAGATGCTCAGAAATGCTTTATTTAACGGAACTGTAAAGGAACTGAGAGACCACAGTCAGTTTCTAGGAAATAGATAAGATAATGAGTATGAATGGAATCATTATTTAATGATTCTGGTTCTTTAATGGTTCCATTAATGATTGAATGAAGTTCTTTTAATGAAAAAAATATGTACCAAATGTAGAGATAATTTGAATGATTAACACATTTCTCTTTATAGTTATTGCAAAAGATTTTAAATGAATTTTCAGTCTTTTTATATGCAACCTAAATACAAACACATTTATGTATGTCTCACACTTAATAAGTAAGCTGTATGTGTTTGACCAAGTAAAACTACTCCTTGATTAAAAAGAGCCATCAGGTCCTCTGTTTCGTGCTCTGGTCTCATTAGCGATGTTGTGGTGTTGCTGCTGAATATATCAGGAACTCTGTCAGAGATAGAGACTGCATCTGAAGTTATCTATATATTTTTATATAGTGCACTATTTGAATGGATGACCATAGTGTCTGAAACCCTATAGTTGACATTATCAAGTGCACTCATTCAATCCCATAATGCACTGCAATAATGAGTCTATGTACAATCAACAGCTCTGCACTGTGAGGTCACAATTTCCATGACAGATTTTTAAATAAATCATTTAATTCCTAATGGAGTTTGCCAATTATCTAAATATCAATTAGTTTTAAACACCAAGCTCAAACTATGCAAAAACAGCAGCCCTTCCAGCAACTCAGTGTACAAACTCATTTTTATTCACTCCTTCAAGTGGGCTAGTGGACTAATGTATACAGGGAATGAGGGTATGGGGATGATTCTGGATACAGCCAGAGTATTTTAGCACAGTGATCTATCCGAATCAATGGAAAAATGCACGTCTGAGAACCATTAAAGTCATTCATTTCCAGTATAAAAACGGATAAAATAAAATCAGCCTATTTATTCCACAATATTATACCTCAGAGGATTCATAAACATTTGAACACCTAAAAAGATTTCATATATAAATGTTGTACATTTTGGATTCTGTCAATAAGTAAATATTTTACGTTTGACTGGTTCTCAACCTTTATGACTCGAAGGCTCTCCATTCAGAACAATATTAAACGGCTCCCTGATATAGACTTTCCAGAATTTCTACTTGATTATTGTTTTCAAACTTTGAAAGAACAGAAGTGAACAGAGTATTGATATAAATTAATTTATCACAATTAGTTTTGTGATTTCAGCTGTATGTTCTTAAACCAACAGTTATTGAGAAGGAAGAAATAATTTTTTGTATGATTTATTTTATTATTTATTTATTAGCCGATGAAATTATAATATTATAATACGTAATCTTGAGAAATCTTGATTTTAGTATTTTAGATAAAAATTTGATTATTTGTGATATGGTTGAGTATTATAGTGGGGACATGACCAGAGCAAAGGCAGGAGACACTGCTTGCAGTCAATTCAAATTTTTACTGACTTCAGAAAAATAATCACAAATAACATATACAAAGACACTAAAGATGACCCTCCTCACAGAGATCTCTCACCAGCACTGACTGAACAGACAAAATAAATTATTTTATACTGAAAGGTTCAACCATTTCATAATAAGAGGGAATTTAAATAGCCTAATATGTACATAATTGGGTAGAGTGGGGGAAAACGCCCCCCACCTGTTTTTCCCAAAATGATCACTAAAAGTAGTCGAGATACATTTTTACTGTTGCTATGCACTACGTTGATAACGGGGATATACAAATCTCTATGGAGAAGCTGACACCAGCGACATATTTTAAGAGAAGAGGATTACAGGGTAAATGCTATAATTTTCAGATATTAGTAAACAAGTGTTTAATACAATATTGTTCTGCGGGATATTGCAGTGATGTATGATAGATGAACAGTGAAGTCTGTAGTTTGAGATCATATGGTATTTATAAGGAATATAATTATATTTAAAAAATTAAACATTTTTTTAAAAAGTCATAGCTTGTGGGGTAAAACGCCCCCCTGGGGGCATAGTTTCTCTCTATCATAATTACTATAATAAAATATTTATGTCTATCAAATCCTTTGTTTTACACTTAATGCAGTATAACTAGGTGGTAAAATCTAAATATTTGAACAAAACATGAAAAAATTACCTCAAGTGAGCATTAACTAGCTAGCTTGCTAGCAAAGTTAGCTCACTGATGGAAGGTAGTTAAATTTGGCTATTTTGGACATTGCTGAAATAAATATTAATATATATACATGTTGATACATTACTTGCCTTTTACTTTTAGAGATTAAAAACTATTGTCTGTTAATTTTGCTGTTGATCTATGAAGCAAACTGGTTGGTAAGAAAGGGGGCATTTTACCCCACCTTGGGGGGCGTTTTACCCCACCGCTGGGGCAAAACGCCCTCTTTGTACAAAAATATTTTCAGTGAAAATACTAATTAATTATGAAGGCTGAGCAATTTTAATATTTGGTGAATAACTCCTGCCATAGTCACTCAAAACCGGGATGGCAATTCTAGTCACATTTATGTTTTGTTTCACTGTAACGTCACACTTTCCTTAAGGGGGGCGTTTTCCCCCACTCTACCCTACATAAATAAACTTCAATGAAAATAATATTCAAAATACATTAACATCAGTTTTACAAGGGAAGTAATTAATACAATTAATAAACAATACATTTCTGCATACTATCAAAATAAACAATAAAACAATGAAACAATGAGTGCTTCTCAATTCTTATTTGTGCATCCTCGTTTCCTTTCCTCGCGTCTCAGCTCCACCCCTGTAGGATGCGAGGAAAGGCTGCAAGGAAAATACGCGAGGACGGAGGGATCGAATGAAAGCTTTTTTTATACATTGGAATACTTGATCACTCGAGCGTCACTTCACTGCGTCATCAGCAGCGCTCAGAGGATCTGCCCTTATATTGTTCAAGTTTGTTTATTTAAGAAATTTGTTATAAATATTAATAAAGCAAGATACCCCGTTGAAATATGTGAGATGTGTGATTTATATAAACTGCAAAGGTAAAGTATAAATCAAAATTGTTGTGACCAATGTGAAGGGGGAGGAGAATTTATACGTGCGTCACGTTTTAGTCGATAAAACTCTTCCGCAGGATAGGGGAGAGTGGGGTGAGTTGTGCCAGTTTTTACTCAAAGTGACTTTAAAGTGAGGCCATGGCAGTAATGCCTTCAACTTAAGGATGTACATATATTTCAGGATGTGGTGCATCCCTGAGAACAATAACTTTGGATCTGAAATAAATTGTTTCAGAAATACAGCTCTTGGGAAAAAAGTGGTCTCATCATGGCACAACTTGCCCCTGGTGCGGGGGAAGTTGTGCCTTTGGGGGAATACATTGGGGGTAAATTGTGCCAGTGATTTCTGAAGTAAAACAGAACATTTTAATGTTATGAACCGTAATGCTATATGAAAGCAAGATAAATTCAATACAAAATTACTCATTTAAGGTTTATTTAGATATTGTCACCCTGGAATACCATAGCATGCGTTTTTCCTACTATGGTCAATTGCATAGGGATTTTGTATTGAACATAACTCTGGATCACAGTGTCATAGAGACAAGGGTGCGGGCTCATTTTACTCAGACGACCAATCAGTCTCTCAGGAACATTGTGAAACTATCAAGCTACGCCCTAGCAACCATTTAGAGCACCATAGCAACACAATATATGATATTTGTGAATCATTTCAGTCAAAAAGGCTTTGGCAATAGATGCCTGTTGACATAGCGCTGTCTGTCAATTATGTAACATAAGAATAAAGTGACTAGGCTAATTTCTAAACATCCTATTGTGACATAGGTCACTTAAAAACGGAATAAAACTTCTCTTTAATAACATAGTGCAAACTCAAAACTGAAATCAGTGTTAGCTAAATTAAACAAATAACAGACAGGCCTAAGTCAAACAATGATGAGGCATTCCCATCTCCTCACTTCTCAAGATTATCCCCTGTGAGTATGTAGGTCTAGGTGGTCTGGATCTGGCACAATTTAACCCAGGCCCTTTGGCACAAATCACCCCAGACCCACAAGTTTGAAAAACTAGCATGATCCAGCAGTTAAGAGCTAACATCATGCTAACTGTATAGACTCATTGTGTAGCCTACTAAAGCACTAAAACATGTGTGAAATGTTTTCAAACTTGTCTATAATTGTTCAGACACTACAATCAAAAAACCTTAATCATAGAAATTTTACTTTGAAAGGGAAAAAACAGTTTTTTGCACTAAAATATGCTTAACTCTCATGCCATGTGTCTCTCTTCTTTGGAGGATGAGTAAAAGTGATTGCTTTTCAAAATGATGTGGTCACATGACCAATTTCTTCTATGGTTTTCCAGAAACAAGGGTGGAACTACTTCCCCCCCTGGCACAAATCACCCCACTCTCCCCTACACCTGTGTATCCTCGCTCATGACTCCTCTGCAAGCCTCCTCACTCCTCCAACCTCGCCTCCTCGCGGTGCAATTAGAGAATTGAGATGTCCTTCAAGATGGCTGTGCTCGATCGGTTTCCGGGTCATAGGATGGAGGACGGAGGAGAGAGGAGACGAGGAGGGATGAGAAGCACCCAATAACTCCCTGCTCACACTGGGAAATGAACTATGACATTACCCAGAATTCCATGGGATGGAATAAAATGAGGAACAGGAAGGCCGCACTTCCTCTTAAACCCCCACCCCCGGAACCATGCTGCAGACAACCCAGAAGGCAAGTTTTGAAAATGGGGATATAAACTAATATAGTTGATGCCAATTCTAAATAAAGAAATAAAAATCTTGGTGTCTTGTTCTTTAACCTCTGATGAATCAGAAAAATAAAAAATTATATTTCTTTTTTTTTTATCATTTGCTAATGTTTTATCATGTAATCATCATATTTTAAGAAATCATTATTATCATGTTGATGTGTTTCTCATTAATATCATTTTGATGCGTTTACCATTATTATCATTTGAATTGTATGTTTAATACTTTTCAAATTATTAATCTTTATGCCTCAAATGTAGCTGATTGACTTAGGGTGAACTTTTGTACTTACTGTTTGTAAGTCTGTAAGTTTCCAATAGACAGACCACAAATGCTCTTATGTCTTATAAAGTGATAAACGAATGTTATCTTAGCTAAACATCTTGCAGTGTACAATCTAACACCTCAGAGTGTGAAAACATGAAAAGTATATATGTTTGTGTCTTGTGTGTCTGCTTGGATGCAATATAAAGAGGAACTTAGCTCTGTTCCGATAAGCAACTGTATATTAGGGAGATCATTTTCTGTACAGGTCAGTCTATCCTTTGGACTCAGACCTTGCTCCTTCGCAATCTGTCTTTTCAAAGACTGATCTCTCAACCAACTTTAATTATCTTTAGGCTAAGAATATTATGCTCAGAGTGTTATTTATATTTTACTTAGAAATATTAGAAGTAATTTTAACTGTTAATTTTATGTTTCTTTAATAAACTTTTTATCCTGATTATGGATGAATTAATTGAACTCTTCATTTATTATTTGATTGTCTGCTGACAATCAACAAGAAATACAATTTGACTTAATCATCTGACTGTATCTTCTCCCTGTATCAACCTCTCATTAAGGAGGAGGGGGAGAAGAAGAAGAAGAGAGCAGAGAGAAAAAACTAATATATATATAAAAAAATATATAAGAAATTGATAAGAAGTAATGTGCATTAAATTCATTTACAAATACATATATATATATATATATATATATATATATATATATATATATATGTTTTCAGTTTTTCTTTTTTAATAAATGTGCAAAAATGTCAACAATTCTGTGTTTTTCTGTCATTATGGGGTGCTGTGTGTACAATAATGAGGAAAAAAAAGAACTTAAATGATTTTAGCAAATGGCTGCAATATAACAAAGAGTGAAAAATTTAAGGGGGTCTGAATACTTTCCGTACCCACTGTATATATATACATATTCATACATATACTTATTACATATAGCAATCTGGATCAAGTAAATCATATTATGTTGTGTATGGAGTATAAACGACACGTATACGACATTGGATATATCGGATACGATATTATCTACTTATATATAAAAGAGGAGGGGGGCAAATTGTTTTGTGAATGTCTAGTAGGTTTTTGACTATTGTAGTTTGTCTTTCATTGGATATTTGTTCTCTTAGTAATTGAGTCCATTGTGCAATAGAAATTAGTTTTTTTGTTTTTCCAGTGTATGAGAATAGTTTTCTTGGCAATAGCTAGAGACAAACGTAGTGGAGCAGTGTATTCTGTTGTTTTGGGTATTGTTGAGGTATCACCTAACAGGCACAGTGATGGGCTGACTGGAATGTTGCAGTTAAAAACTGTTGAGATTGTTATGATGACTTCCTTCCAGAACAGGGTGACAAGTGGGCATAACCATAGCGCATGAAGATATGTATCTGGTGTGTTGAGAATACAGTGTGTGCATTTGTCAGACTCAGCAATACCCATTTTAAACAGTTTTTATTGCGTTAGATGAGTTCTGGGTATAACTTTTTATTGGACTAATTGAATATTTTTATTTACACTGAAGCTGAATATATTTTTTACTTATTTGGTTCCAGTATTTGATGTCTGTGCATATATTAAGGTCCTGTTGCATTTTGTGACTGCTACTGAGCATGTTTTGTCTGCAGATGATATTAAATTGTATATTTTCCTTACTAATTTTGCTGATTGACTAATCTTCCCAATTTTGTCTAGTAATGGTTCTAGTTGTAACTGTATTTGTCCGATTTTAGTTGTGATTGCAGTCTTTATTTGTAAATAATAGTAATATTAATTTTTATTTAGATTCTATTGTTGTTGTTTTTTTTTGTAAAATAACAAATTATAGGAAATTGCTTAGAATGTAATCATTATAAATAACACAAAATACTTAAAATTACAAATTGAAAAAACCTTATAGAAATAAAATAATAAATTAAAACAAATAAATAAACAAATGAAAATAAATAAACATATGATTAAATATGAGCCTATGGTAGGAAACATGTAACAATGCCAAGGAGCATGTAACAATTCATTAATAACAAAAAATCATCACAAAAATGATCAATCAACAGTCACAACTGTGTGCTGGTGTGCAACTCATGTAACTCATAGATTAGATATCACCTTCCTAAAGACATAACAGTGTAATTATATAAATAAATAAAATATTTAACTTTTAATCAGCTGAGCAGGGGTGCTTTCTGCCAAGGGCACTGGTATGGTGGTAATAGTAGCATCTGAAGATGGCAAAACAGATGATGAAGCAGCTTCAAGTTGTTTTGTACGATTTCTTGTTCGGATTGTGAGTTTTGGTTGGTCCTCGCATTCAGGTTCAATTTCCTCAAAATGATCAGATCCAAACAGTTCTGCAGTAGAATTCAAAATTCTTGATGGTATGTGAGCTGAGTCACCAGTAAAATCCATGTCAGATGCATCGCTATCACAGTCGCTTTCTATTGTATCCTTCTCTATCTCAGGGACCACTGCTATATTACAAATGGCAGGCTCTGGATCATCAGTGTCAAGAAAATCCAAAACTTGACTTAAAGTCAGTCTGAAAGAGAGTTCATAAAAATAACACAGAATTACATATGGGGAATATAGACTCCCTGTGTTATTCCAGCGGTCACAATTGTAACCGTCTTCATTTATCTGCAGTTTGACAACAGAATAAAGCATGTATTCATTTAATTTAAATGTGTATGTATATAACCCTTTCATGATGATATGTGCAAAACATTTATGAGCTATTCAAAAAGGAACTTAGTATTCTTACCTGTCCTTTCTGAGCTTTGATGTCATCCTTCCGTTAAGATGGCAGCACCAGGAAATAAATGTGTGTGGTCACATAACCAAACAAACCAATCATGTTAGACCTGCCATAAACTCATATAGACATCTTACATTTTCATTATATATGAACATGTGCTGAATCATAATATGAGTTACTTTTCAGTTTCACACTAAAATATGCAAGGAACAATTGTGGTCACAACTGTGACCAGTGGGATTAAATGGGTTAATATAATTGTTGCATTTCATTTATTGCCACATTTTAATATGTGAATTATATTATCAGAAAACTCAATATTTAATACTGAAGATAATATCAATATCAAGATAATTATGATATTAAAAATTAATAATTTTATATTGCTGTCAGTAGTAGTTGTTTTTATTTTATAGATATTCTGCTGTTGTCTTCATCTGGATCTGAATGTGTCCCTCTATATAGTCCCTCCTTCAGCGACTGTCTTGCCGTTAGTGGTTGTTGGTGTTGTTGCTGCATTGGCTGTTCTCCTTGCTGTTATTTTTTGGCTGATTCGGAAAAAAAATACAAAAGCTGGTGAGATTTAGTTTCTCAAATTTCGTTACAACAGAGAAAGAATCCAAGAAATCTGACTTTACAGAAAAGCACACTAGTTCTGGTTTTATCATGGAAAGTTCATTTGGAACAATATGATGGTAAAGATGTTGACGTGTTTGTTTTAAACTATGGTTTTGTCAGATTTTGTTGATTAGCAAATTATGTAATTTTAACATAATTCCTGTAATAAGTGAAGAGGAATCAATAAATTACCAAGACATAATAAAGTTTTGAATTCTTCTAGACACTTTTAACTTGCATTACAGACATTCTGTGTTTTGTTTTTCTGTCTTTATCATAAGTATTCCTAATAAATGGGGCACCATTATTTTTCAGATAACAAAAGAGGGACTGATGACGACTCTGTGGTAAGTATTGTAATGGCAAAAACCCAGAGGTTGATCCATAAGCTATTATTATTGTGTCCATAATCACTGCTCCAGGGTAAATGATCCCTGAATGTGTTTTTATTCACGTTAGATAAAAGCTTCAGCTAAATGTCAAGTTAGTATACAGTATTTGTACCGTTTCTTTTGTAAATGTTACCAATAAGAATAAATATATTTGAAAAAATGATGCAACATTTGTATTTCATAACTTGGTTCTACATATTTTCATTGTTTAGGAGCAGAAAGATGATGTGACTTATACTGAGGTTGCCGCATACTGTAAAAAGCAAGCCAAAGAGAACAAGGTGACTAAACACTTCCTACATCAATGTCCATCCATCTCTCAAACTGATAGTTTATATGCTATACCTATATCAGTTTCATTTTTAAATGCAGTTCTTCTAACTCTCTTGAGTTAAAGGGATACTCCACTTTAAAATGAAAATTCTGTCATCATATACTCACCCTCATGTTGTTTCAATCCTTTATGAATTTCTTTCTTCTGCTGAACAGAATGGAAGATATTTAGAAGAATATCAATAACCAGACAGTTTCTGGTCTCATTGACTTCCATAGTATATTATTTTCCACAATATACTCATATGATGACAGAATTTTCATTTTAAAGTGGAGTATCCCTTTAAAATCTAACAAGAGGCTGTAATATTTGTGGGTTGAAACTTGAAACTTGTTTGACAATATCTGTGATGTTCATTCAGGTTCATGATGATGATGATAAAGTGACTTACGCTTCCATCAGAGGAAGCTGACCAACAGCTGGACCTCAGGATAACGGCAGTCAACTTTATGCCTCTGTGAACAAGAACCGTCACAAATGAGTAAAACACTCATTAATTATACACAGACCGTGTATTATGATGAATATAGGAATATTTAATTGACTCCTTCGGGTTTCATTCAGTGTCATTATAATTACTGTCTTTCACATGTTAACAAACAAACCCCAGTGGTGATCAGATTTATTTGTAGTATTTTGGTTCGTTTGGGATGTTTATTTTACAGTAGCTGTCTGCTTGATGTTCAGTTAATGTTATTGCTTTATTATTCATTCAAGAAGATATGATATGCTTATACAAAGTTCAGAAAATGAAGGTTTCATTCTTAGATCATTCTCATTTAATCATCATTTTTGTTGACTGATTAATGCAGGCTAATAACTGTCAGTTTGCAGTGATTATGAAAACAGGCAATGTAAACTTTAATCACAATATGACAGGAATGAAAATTTGGTGTTTGAACCGATTGAGCAAATGCTTTCAGTAATGCTTATTGTAATACTAAATTGTGTTTGTCAATAATAAATGTATTAAGTAGCCTATGTCAAATGTATTTAATGTATGTATAATGTATTATACAGTGAAAAGTTTTTTTCGTCATTACAAATTTTTCCTTGTGCAGTTTTTCTGAGGAGAACCTCTTATTGTTCGGGTTTATACCTTTAGGATACAGATGCAGTGGATTATGACAGTGTCAGAAGTGACTTTCTGAAAATCTTTTTGTTGCTGTGCAGAATGTGCCTGTCAGCTCAGAACTGACATTGGTTTTTCATTGTAGATGTCATTGTGAATATGATGTTGCATCGTTACTGTTTGCAGGCTACATTGATAAGCATCATCTTTTAAACTATTTCTGTGCTTGAGGGTTTTGTGTCTGATGCAGAGATGCTCAGAAATGCTTTATTTAACGGAACTGTAAAGGAACTGAGAGACCACAGTCAGTTTCTAGGAAATAGATAAGATAATGAGTATGAATGGAATCATTATTTAATGATTCTGGTTCTTTAATGGTTCCATTAATGATTGAATGAAGTTCTTTTAATGAAAAAAATATGTACCAAATGTAGAGATAATTTGAATGATTAACACATTTCTCTTTATAGTTATTGCAAAAGATTTTAAATGAATTTTCAGTCTTTTTATATGCAACATAAATACAAACACATTTATGTATGTCTCACACTTAATTAGTAAGCTGTATGTGTTTGGCCAAATAAAACTACTCCTTAGAGTCATTTGTTGAATCAGATTACACTGCTGTATATGTTCTGATTGATTAAAAAGAGCCATCAGGTCCCGTGTTTCGTGCTCTGGTCTCATTAGCGATGTTGTGGTGTTGCTGCTGAATATATCAGGAACTCTGTCAGAGATAGAGACTGCATCTGAAGTTATCTATAGCCTATATTTTTATATAGTGCACTATTTGAGTGGATGACCATAGTGTCTGAAGCCCTATAGTTGACATTATCAAGTACGCTCATTCAATCCCATAATGCACTGCAATAATGAGTCTACAACCGATGTACAATTAACAGCTCTGCACTGTGAGGGTCACGGTTTCTATGACAGATTTTTAAATAAATCATTTAATTCCTAATGGAGTTTGCCAATTATCTAAATATCAAATTATTATTAAACACCAAGCTCAAACTATGCAAAAACAGCAGCCCTTCCGGCAACTCAGTGTTCAAACTCGTTTTATTCACTCCTTCAAGTGGGCTAGTGGACTAACAGGGAATGAGAGTATGGGGATGATTCTGGATACAGCCAGAGTATTTTAGCACAGTGATCTATCCGAATCAATAGAAAAATGCATGTCTGAGAACCATTAAAGTCATTCAGTTCCAGTATAAAAATGGATAAAATAAAATCAGCTTATTAATTCCATTATTTCAACATTACATGAACCTCAGAGGATTCATAAACATTTGTAAACCTAAAAAGATTTCATATATAAATGTTGTACATTTTGGATTCTGTCAGTAAGTAAATATTTTACGTTTGACTGGTTCTCAACCTTTATGACGCGAAGGCTCTCCGTTCTCCAATATTAAACGGCTCCCTAATAAAGACTTTCCAGAATTTCTACTTGATTATGACTGCTTGTTTGAAACTTTGAAAGAACAGAAGTGAACAGAGTATTGATATAAATTAATTTATCACAATTAGTTTTGTTTGTGAATTATTTATCCCAATCAGTTTCAGCTGTATGTTCTTAAACCAACAGTTATTGAGGAGGAAGAAAGAAATATTTGTATTATTTCTTTCATTATTTATTATGTATTAACCTATTAAATTATAATATTATAATAAATGATCTTGAGAAATCTTGATTTTAATATTTTAGATTAAAATTTGATTATTTGTGATATGGTTGAGTATTATAGTGGGGACATGACCAGAGCAAAGGCAGGAGACACTGCATGCAGTCAATTCAAATTTTTACTGACTTCAGAAAAAAAAAAAAAAAAAAAAAAAAAACATAAACAAAGACACTAAAGATGACCCTCCTCACAGAGATCTCTCACCAGCACTGACTGAACAGACAAAATAAATTATTTTATACTGAAAGGTTCAACCATTTCATAATAATAGAGAATTTAAATAATAACATACATAATACATAAATAAACTTTAATGAAAATAATATTCAAAATACATTAACATCAATTTTACAAGGGAAGTAATACAAATAATAAACAATACATTTCTACATATTATCAAAATAAACAATAAAACAATGAAGCAATAACCCCCTGCTCACACTGGGAAATGGACTATGCCTACACTACCCAGAATTCCTTGGGATGGCATAAAATGAGGAACATGAAGGCCGCACTTCCTCTTAAACCCCCACCTCCGGAACCATGCTGCAGACATGAACCCAGAAGGCAAGTTTAGAAAATGGGGATATAAACTAATATAGCTGATGTCAATTCTAAATAAAGAAAATAAAGAAATAAAAGTCTTGGTGTCTTTTGTCATCAGTCGAATGTGCACCTTAGACTAGAAAAATATTTAACCAAACAATGAGAAACAAACATTTATCCAAAAAATATAAACCAAACAATCAGGGCATACACCGCATCAGGGGTAACTTATGACATCGTCATAATCATAAAGTCTTGACTGCGATAGTTGCAAACAAACGTTCCCGTGTTCTTAATATTTAAAACTTGATATCTAATGTCACCATCAATAGACATCTTAGACATCAATAACACGTTTAACATAATAGAGATTCCACAAGAACATATTTATATTTTGTATGTCGTGCATGATAGTGTCAGTGAAATGCAGCTGTATAAAGTGTCAGCACTGAACAGTCAGTTGATCAGAGGAAGTTCACAACCACAGGAGGGGCTGATGATGATTGAAGGAAGAAATGTAACTATGATGAAAAGAAAGACTGACAGAAACAGAAAATGGCTGATCGGTGTCACATGTGTCTGCTGCGACTGATCATTCTCTGTCCACTTCTGACAGGTGAAGAAATCTTTATATGGCCTATAAAACATTATGCAATATCTTCATAATGTGAACAACCATCTGTTCAAAAATAATTGAATTACTTTGGGATAGAGACTGACAAAGAGTTGGATTAAGCATATATGGTTTTATCTTGCTGAAAAGGTTATTACTTCAGTTTTTAATAATTAAGAAAATATGTCATTGTCAATATGTAATATTCTTGTATGTCATTAAAGTTTAAATAATTAACACTATTATTTTACTGTTTTATATTAATATGTAGGTACCAGTGGAGCAGAAGAGACTCAAGTGTTCAGCAGTTCTGGTGAAAATGTCCGTCTGCCCTGTAATAATGCTCTTTCTGACTGCACATCGACTGCATGGATCTATACCAGACTTTCAGAGACAGTTGAACTGATTGCTGGAGGGAAAAAGAAGAATGACACAGAGAGACGTGAGAGACTGAGTCTGGGGTCTGACTGCTCTCTGAACATCAAGAAAGTCACACAAGAAGATTATGGGCTTTACACCTGCCGACAATATGTGAATGGACGTGGAAAACAACAAGGAACTGATGCACGTGTTTATCTGCATGTTCTTCATGGTCAGTGTTTCTGTCATTTTTTTAATAGTACCTTAAAACTCACACGTGTAATGAAAAGAGTGACGTCATAGTGTGATTTCTGTCTTATTTTCTGTTTCAGTCTCTTCATCATCCTCACAGACTGAGATCAGATCAGGCTCTGTGACTCTCTCCTGTCAGTTGTATTCATATGGAGTCTCTTGTGATACTTTGGTCCGTTCTGAGGGACTTCAGCTGATCTGGGTGAATCAGGCTGGTGTTAGTGTGATGACAGACTCCAAATATCAGATGTTCTTCTCCTCAACACACTGTAACAGCACTCTGAATACAACACTCCTGAATGAAGATCACAACAGAGAGTGGAGATGTCAGCTTACTCAGAGAAATCAACTGAAGACCTCAGCCACATATACTGTCAAGTATTCAGGTATTCAGTTCCAGAAGACCCAATTATTCAGCGACATGATGACATTTAATGAGACATAAACTGCTTCATGTGGTTTTATGGTGACCAGGGCCACTTTGGGCATAAAGGGGTCCTGAGAGAAATCATATTACCTACTTCCATTATTCACTGAACAGAGTTTTCTGCTTCCTTAACTTCTTGGAAGCAAGATCATCAATGATGTTGTTATAGCTATCTCTTGTACACCTTAGTAATATAGATAGCAAAAATTTCAGAAAACATGTAGTCCTTTGAAAAACAGGACATAAGAGCAAATATTAGTTAATTGTTGAAATTTAATTCATGACAATGAACAAGCGATATCTAATCATGATATAAGTAGCTTACATTCATGTATGTGGTCTGGCTGTTGTTTCTCCGCCTTGTCATTTTTCATACATGATTTGTAGGTGAGCATTGTGATGATGAAAAACCTTTTAATCTACAGCTCTCTTCTTGCACTCTTCCCTCTCGAGCCACAAGCGGCCCTAAAACTGTCCAATTGAGCCATTACAGCTGCCTGGGTCTTACTTGCAGATTAAAGTAGCCTATTTAAAAAAGAAAAGAAAAAACAATGTTTTGCTTTGCAGTGGCCTCTGCTGGCTTGTGGGTCCTGAGCAGCTGCTTTAGAAACAGCCTTAGGGCCCTATTTTAACGATCTGCGCAAGGTCACTTAGATGACTCACTTAGTCCAAATCCACTTTTAGTTTAACGACGGAAAAAATGGTGTGCGCGCATGATCTAAAACGGTTGTCCCTATTCTCGCAATGAGTAATGGGTGTGTTTTGGCCCATTTTGTGTTTTGCGCTCGTTTAGCCTATATGACGGAATTTGATAGTGGAAAGACTGAACGCTTCTCCAGAGAGGAAACGGATCTGCTTGTGCGCAAGGTTAAAACGCGCAAGCAGACCATCAAGCCGGATTCCACCATATCTTTATGTACACAATAATAATATTTGACATTGTTTATTTTTTATCAATAGGTCAATAATATTTGATCTTTTATTTTTAATATTTGACATGTTTATGTGCTGCTGCGCGTCCCAGTGTGTGTAAGCAGAGTGTAGGCCTACACGCATTGTGGACCCGCCTATAGGCTCATATTACTAACGTGCTAAATAACAAAAAATATATATATATTGCGCCATTGACTTTAGACCAGGTTTCAGTTGGTCAATGGCGCAGTCTATTTGCCTCAAAATAGCAACACGTCTATAATGCGCTTGAACACATCTCATTTTCAGACCATGGGAGCACAAATGGGTGCAAAATGCATTTGCATGTACAAAACACACTTGCCTGGTAGCCTACTGCATTGCGCCGGGTGTATGATGGGGCCCTTAATGTTACACAAACCTCTCCTCCCAACAACTGCCACTGTAAACAGTGATGATGGATCACAAATGTTGGCCTATGTCATGATGTGATTTAATGATCAAGTATGAAAATATGATGTTGATGTCCTGCATCTAAACATCATCTTCTGCAGATTCAACAACACTGACTCCAGTCAGCAGCTTAAACTCTGAGAAGAAATCAAGCAGAACTACAGCAGCAGATTCAACACAACAAGGTGCAGGACTGACACACATCATCAGTCTCTCTCTACAGTGCTTTGCACTTTTTGTCACAATTGATTTGACCACAATGAAAGCTTTAACCACAATGAAATGATTAATTCCATAATTTCATTATCCAAAACATTTGTATTATATTTGTACATCTGAAACGTCTTCATACATAAAACGTTTTACATTTTAGATGCTGTCAATACCTAGATATTCTAAATTCCAGTGTTTACAGTGTTTGAAGTGAACTAACAGACATGATCCACAGATCCAGCTGACACAACATCAGATCATGAAGTCTGTATGGCTGCTGGATCAATATTCAGAGGTATGAAAAGTCTTTGCATGTTTTTTCACACTGATAACTCTATACCATTAAAATGTCAGTGAATTTGTAAATGGTTTGTAAATAATTGTTCATTGTTTTATATCCTTGATTTCATCTACAAAGTCATTTACAGTTTCACATATTCATTCTCTTCTTTTTCTCTATTCTTTCTATCTTCTGTCCGTGTCCGCACATGTTTTCTGTAGAGATTGTAAATATTGTTAAGATTGCAGTGTTCACTGCTCCGACTGTGATCCTTCTTCAGATCATCTGTGCAAGAAGAGCTGGTGAGTTTTAAAAGACGCAGAATCTGATGATTCACACTGATCTGTATATCTGTGATCATGGTAAAAACTTACGGTTAGTAAATTGTATTTAATTATTTTGTAGGAAGGAAGGACTCACACCATCCAGAGGAAATAGAGATGCCTACAGTATTAGAATAAAACACACTATACAAATAACAAGATTTATCTTCATGTTTGTGAATATTATCATTTTCCAGTGCTCCATATAAAAATGATGTAAACAAAACAAGTTACCTTAATAAACATGAATGGTTATTTCCACACACAGAAATCATAATACAAATACATGGTGATTTCACCTTTTAACTTTATTTCCTCTAATCTTTAAACTTTTTACAGAGGGCTTTTTAAATGTTTCAAAAGTCAATTTTAAATGATGACACATGAGTCTGTTAATTATCATGACATATGTACAGAGGTTTTTTTAATGTTTTTTTTTAAATTATTATTATTTGTTCACTGAACATTTCAAGGCAAAATCAAATCCGTATGTTTCCTCCTAACCCTAAATATGAAAATATATGAATGATTATCTTCCCCACCCACAACATGCAAACGTCTGTTTTGGTCCTCAAATATGTGCTGAAAAATTATTTGAGTTTATTTAACTCAAATATAAAAGCAGTGGGAGGTATTTAAGGCATTAGAGAAAATTAAGGATAATTAAGGAATGTTAATCAAGCAACAATATAATAAATAACAGAAAACAACTCATATCTCTTGACTGGATAAAAGGGAGAAACGTAACTGTTAATTGCCCACTTCTCATAATTATTCAGAATTTGAAGAATTACCGGTAATGAATATTTCTCACCTGTCCATGTTGTCATTAATGCAGTGAGTGAATTGCACAAACTTCAAGAAGCTACATTTAAATTTTAGTTCATGCCATCATGATGTTTCATTTGATGTTTCATCAACCGGTCTGATATCAAAGCTGTTTAACAATATCATGTCTAGAAGAATTTCAGATAGTGCCTGCATGTTACTGTCTGCCAGAGTTAAACTCATATGAGCAGACAGTGAGAGGGTCACTATTCAGTCCATCCAGATAAAGTCCTGGCACCAGACTGAGACAGCAAGGCTGTTTTGAGCTGTAGTTTATCTGGATCAACCGAGACATGTTGTCGGCATTATAGAAGGACACCTGCTTTCTCTCACAGTCTAGATACAACCCTATTTTCTGTGGTTTGTCTCGAGTACTTAATGTAGTGTCCTTTCCATCACAGGACAGAACGTATCCTTTATTGTGTTTAAGGTGGAGCAGGATCTCACTCTCGCCTGACTTTGTTGTCGGCTTTTCTGCACCCATCTTAATTCCCACAGTCCAGTCTGGTTTTTTATCGACCTCTACTTCCCAGTAGTGCTGGCCAGTTTGGAAGTTTTCCACTGAAACTGTACCTGGGTTGAAGTCTTTATACAGACCAGACATTCTGTCAGCTTGTCGGATTCTGGCGCCCCCTGGAGACACTCTTAAGTATGACTCTCCAGGGTTTTTGAGGGTTAAACTCTGAGGAACTACAGCACAGACACAGACAACATTATTAAATCATGAATCAGTTTTTGAATGAGACGTTATTGCAGATCTTGCATTGAACGTTCTGGTTATGTTTTGTTCTAAACCTATAAGTACAAATGAAACTTTTGCAATTAATTCCCCAAACCATTAAATGTACAGATTCCTTCATTCAAATTTTGTTTTTGTATTTCATCTTTTCAACTGTGCTATTTTTGGTTTATGTTTTTAAGAAAATTAAGTTTGAAGTTTGAAAATGTCCTGTTGATTTACATTAATAAAATGCTTGATTATAAATATGCAACTGACTAAATATCTCTTGTGATATTTGTATATTATGTTCTGATTGGTCACATGTATTTTTTATGGTAAATTTTGATTGGTCTTTTCTTTCTTCTATCTATTTAATCATCTGTAGCTGCCTTTACACTGCAAATGTCTTACAAACAAGGATGTCCAAGATTATATTATGCAGAGATGGGCACAAATACATCAAAAAGTATTTAATTACAAATTACAAATACTTACTCATCAAATGTGTTTAAATAAAATACAAAATACTGCTGTGAAAAAAAGTATTTAATTAAAATACAAGTAATTTGTAATTTGAAAATACAAACAAAATGTACAGTCTTCTGTAGTGTGAGAGTAAGTGTGGCGTTAGATACATGTAAGAGTCTAGAATATTGCAATATCATTGTTTAGTGCAGAAGATGCGCTTTTAACGTACATGTTGCCACATACTGTCATAATAAAAGATAATTACGCATATAACACTATATTTGTATTATATTACACAAAAACTAGTTAACGCTGCTGTGAGGGTGTTTCTAATAGCGCAGCTGTGACAAAGTTGACAACTTTCTCTCTTCCGACTGCCATTATCTATTTTTTTACTCTTTTTGAAAGTTGTGAAAACGATGTTGTGCCGTTTTTCTTTTGCTATTTGAGCAAATTGGAACACAAAAAATATATTTAATGTAGTCTTTCATTCACTGCTATAGAAGTTTACCCAACTATGACGCCTTCCACTTCTGAGAAACCCAGAAATGTGAACAGGGTCAATAGGATGTGTCACATCACGTGATTTACTTGCCAAAAACTGTGATAGGCAATTTGGTAGTCCTATTTGTATTTTATGTCTATGGTCCTAGGGATAGTTCACCCAAAAATGAAAATTAGCCCATGATTTACTCACCCTGATGTCATCCTAGGTGTATATGACTTTCTTCTTTCAGAAGAATACAATCATAATCTATCCATCATAAAAGTGCATCTATCCATCATAAAAGTGCATCTGTCCATCATAAAAGTGCATCTATCCATCATAAAAGTGCGTCTATCCATCATAAAAGTGCGTCTGTCTATCATAAAAGTACATCTATCCATCATAAAAGTGCATCTATCCATCATAAAAGTACATCTATCCGTCATAAAAGTGCATCTATCCATCATAAAAGTACATCTATCCATCATAAAAGTACATCTATCCATCATAAAAGTGCATCTATCCATCATAAAAGTACATCTATCCATCATAAAAGTGCATCTATCCATCATAAAAGTACATCTATCCATCATAAAAGTGCATCTATCCATCATAAAAGTGCATCTATCCATCATAAAAGTGCGTCTATCCATCATAAAAGTGCGTCTGTCTATCATAAAAGTACATCTATCCATCATAAAAGTACATCTATCCATCATAAAAGTACATCTATCCATCATAAAAGTGCATCTATCCATCATAAAAGTGCGTCTATCCATCATAAAAGTGCTCCACAGGCTCTGGGGGGTTAATAAAGGCCTTCTGAAGGGAAGCAACGCGTCCTCCCACATTTCTCTTTAAAAAAAATTGTTTTAGACTTCTAATCCGTGACTGGTGTTTTGTTTTGCTCTATCCTCTGCGCTTCCGCGTTCATCATTGCGTCATGCGTCGGGTCAAGTGATACTCTTTCGCCGTAAATCGATGTGTACAGCCGTCTGCCGGAAGCTAGTTATTTTAGTCGTTAAAGTTTTAAATATGGATATTTTTCTTACAAGAATGCATCGTTTTGCTTCAGAAGGCCTGTATTAACCCCCCAGAGCCTGTGGAGCACTTTTATGATGGATAGATGCACTTTTATGATGGATAGATGCACTTTTATGATGGATAGATATGCTTTGATGGACTTCAAAACTTAAACGGCCATTCACTGCCATTATAAAGCTTGGAAGAGTCAGGACATTTATAATATAACTCTGATTGTATTCGTCTGAAAGAAGAAAGTCATATACACCTAGCATGGCTTCAGGGTGAGTAAATCAAGAGAAAATTTTCATTTTTGGGTGAACTATCCCTTTAAGCCTGGTGATGAAAGTTAATATATGCGAAATAAAATTATATATTTTAAAAAGTATTTTAGTATTTTAAATATAAATTACAGTCTCTCGAAGTATTTAATTACAAATTACATTTCATTTATTTTTGTTAAGGAAAATACAAATTACAAAATATTCAAAAGTAATTAAATACGTATTTCAAATACATGTAATTAAAATACTGCCCATCTCTGATATTATGTTATATTTCCATAGATTAAAAGGGTCTAAAAGAAGTGTAACCACTAAACATACTGAAATACTTTCCTTGCATGCTGAACCCATGTTAGAAAACATTGCTTAATAATTAAATTGTAAAAGTTCCAACCTTTTTTTTTTTTTTAAGTATTGTTTTTGATTAATGAATTCTTTGAATTGTTTGGATTATGAATTCTGAGGAAGTTTTCTTAGGGTTACTCAATCTAACATTACATTACACTAGATATTTCTTTATTATTATTATTATTATATATTTTGAATAATTTAATAGATCAGGCATTTCCTTGAGGAACGCAAATCAAGTTTCACTTTAGCTGAACTTTCAACATGCATGTTTGTCATTCTTCACCTGCTTTGATGGACTGCAGCATCTCCTTCCACACAAAGAACTGCAGGTGAGTTTCATGGGGGCCAAGAAAGAGAGAATCAGGAAGAACAGTAAGATCTTTCACCCTTGACATATACCTGAAACAGAAAGTCAATTCAGCATCAGAAACTTAATTTCTAAAGAAAAATTGTGATTTAGGTCTAAATGACAGCATTGCATGTTATTAACTTATTTGTTGGTGTCCCAGCGGCCTTCTGCTTCATGTTCTTTGTCATTGGAAATCCTTTTTCATTCCACCACTGTAGAAAAAAGCAGACTCAAAAGGTACTTCTGTGTTTTATTTATGCTAAAACCTAATTGAAAACTAGTCTAATAGATTATATGTGCTTTCATAAACAACTTTACCCTTTAAAAATAGAAATATGTAATCTAATGTGTTGTAACCTGTAGAAAGTGATCGGATTGATCAATCTCCAGTGCTGACTGCAGAATAATCTCCTTTTCTTTGTTCTCCATAAATCTTTTGTTTATCAAAGACTGATTCCTCTGCATGACTTCTATAGCCTTATTTTCCTCATCCTCCAACTGTTTCTTCACCTCGTCCTCTTTTTGTCGTAAGAACTGGTGCATTTCTTCAAACTGAGCAGAGATCTGGGCTGATAAGGTTTTGGATTTATCCTAAATAGAGAAAGAGAGAGAAAGACAATATTTGTAAATTAGTGAATTTTTGTGTTTCCATTCTTACCTTCAGGAGCTATTTCTATCTGATCTAAATGTTTAACATATTTATATTTGTGTAACCTAATGTTTTTACCTTTTTTTTTTTTTTTTACAAATGTCATGAATTATTAACCGAGATAGTTTTTGGGAGTGACATTCTTGAGGGAAAAAAACACATAATATGATATAATAAAATATAATATTTTACAATAATTTTATTTTCATTATAATATCAGGACAGTTATGTCAGCCTCAAATATTTTACTTTGTCATCTAAAAAAAAAATATCAAAATGAATTTTAACTCGCATATTATAAACTTGCAGGCATATAATAAACAGATAGGCATATTCAAGTATGTATGTTATGTATGTATGTTACAAGTGTGTATGAACTGTTTTTTAATGTATTTCTGAATACATTGATAGATAGACCAAAAACATGAGTACAAGCATGAAATGTGGAGCCACATGTGCAGATAATTCATTCATTATTTTTTATTTTCTCTTTGTTTATATGTTTTGATATACCTCCGTTTTGGTGATCTCAGTTGTCTGTTGTTGTATCATGTAATCCAACTGTCCATTTTCTTTGGCAAGAAAACCCAAAGCAGTCTTCAGCTCCCCCTACAGAAAAGACACGTCAGACACGATTTAAAACGCACTGAGAGAAAGCAGAGAAGGCTCTCTGGATATCTTTAATTAAACAAGCCTGGGGTTCAATTTTAGAAACCTAATTATGCCAGGAATAACATTACACAAATAGCATAGTTTGAAAGACACTTGAAAGCAAGAAAGGAGTTTTTAATCTGCAGTGCTTTTATCAGGAAGTCAGATGCGGCTCTTACGTAAATGACCGAGATTTACCTTGTTGATCTGCGCAGCTTCTTTCACGGGTTTAAAGACGTGGCCTTTATGTTTGTCTCCATCCCTGCAGATGACACACACCAGCTTCTGATCAGTCTCACAGAATAGTTTAAGCTTCTCATCGTGTTCAGAACACATCAGCATCCTTTCCATTTCTGGAGATTTTAAGGTTTGTGTTCCTTCTTTAAATGTGGATCTGTCCGATTTCTGCCCGGCAAGGTGCTCTCTCACACTTGAGGTCATGTTCCTCAGTAAACGGCTGGATTTCAGGTCTTCTGCGTTATAAGGCCTTTGGCATTCTGGGCAAGTGCTTGGTCCCAGGCTGGCCTGCATGTGGCCCGTGATGCATTCCCGACAAAACGAGTGCTCACAAGAGAGAGTCACCGGATCCGTAAAATCACTCAAACACACGGAGCACTTGATCTGCAAAGACAAAGGAGAATGCATTTTAGCTTCCTTTTCAAAATCTTGCTAAGCAATAAGTTTTGGTTGAATAAACTTATTCTTTCTTCCAAAGATGATGATGTTATTTTGTTAGATGTGCTTGTTCTACCAAGACCTTGTTTCATAAGTGAACACTTTTGGTTTCACATATACATTTAAATTTGGCTTGCGTAACTATTGTTCCTCCCACAGGTTGTATAATATGAAAAGTAGTCAAACTGGAATGCCAGACCGTATGCCTATTTCTACATGGAGACTCAGATTGTATTGTATTTGCACAAATACTTTTGCTTGTATGTACGTAGGCCAATGCTTGTTTTAAGCTTGTGTTGACATGCCCATTGTTAATTCTGTCAACTTTTTCCATGTAATATTTACAAAACAGCTGAACAAATGGTTTAAAAATGGTGCACCCTACAAAAATAACCCAATGTATTTAGAGATAAATAATAGGGATAGTTTACCCAAAAATGACAATTCTATCATAATTTACTGACCCTTCAATTTCAAACCTGAATTTCTTTCTTCTGCTGAACACAAAATAAGATATTTTTAAGAATATGGGTAACCAAACAGTTGATGGACCCCACTGACTTATATAGTATTTTCTTTTCCCATATGGAAGTCAGTGGGGTCCTTCAACTGTTTGGTTACCCATATTCTTCAAAATATCTTATTTTGTGTTCAGCAGAAGAAAGAAATTCATACAGGTTTGGAACAAATAATGGGTGAGGAAATGATGACAGAATTAAAAATTTTGGGGAAACTATCCCTTTATGGTTGTAAAAACTCCACAATCCATTTTTAACTTTCGTAACTCAAAGCTCTCCACTTTTTCCATTAGGAAAGTCCAAAAAACTAACTTTTCACTTGTATATTTATATTGTATATTTATATATTAACATTAACCTAATAGATGCTGTAAATTTTTTTGACATTTTTTAGTTTAGCTCATGCATTAACTAATACTAACAAATTCTTTTTATTAGTTGTTTGCAATACTGTTTTATAAAGGATTGAATTCAATGCAGAATCTGTTCACTAATGCGAGAGGGTGTGATCTCACTCAATAAAAGACTGAACAAACTCTACAGCTTCATTGTTCCATCAGGAACGTGTATACATACTATAGTCGGACTTCAACAGGGGAAGCTTTCTGTTTTTCACTGAACATCACTGAACATTCTACGTTGTCTCTCCACCTCATGTGTCCAGTGTGTTTGAGTGACTTCCGAGATCCAGTAAGTTTGCCCTGTGAGCATGCTTTCTGCCGACAGTGTATTACAAGTTATTTGGAATCGAGTGAAGATGCTCACAAATGCCCTGAATGCAGAGAAACTTCACCAGACAGGATGTTAAAGGTAACCGAGTTCTGAGAAACGTCGTGGACGTCGTTCAACAACAGCGCAAGACAAAACAACAGACTCCAAGGAAAGCACAAGAACTGTTGTGTCCTGACCATGAAGAGCAAGTCTGTGAGAACGATCAGAGATTGGTTTGCCTCATCTGCAAGGAGGGAGAGAAACACACTGGACACAGTTTCAAGCCTGTAGAAGAAGCTAGGAGATCATTTTGACAGGATGAAACTGTAATGACAGCTTTTTGTAGGCCTATAATAATGTGTTTTTGTTGAGGGATTTCTTGAAAGACATCTCAATTCACTAATTGGCTGATTTATGGCACTAATTTGCCAACCGCCATTAAATTCAAAAGAAGAATAAGAACTGCACCATGATGAGTGAGGAAGCTTCCAGAGGAGATATGAGCGAGGATGCACAGGTGTATGTGTCTTTCTTGTCGAAAAACTTGATGCACGTTTAATTCTCCTTCTCCTTCATATCTGTCACAATAATGTTAATTTATGTTTTACATTTTGCAATTTAATTAAATCATACACCTTACATATTTCAACAGGGTATCATGCTTTATTATTATTTATTATGAATTTCTTAGATAACCAACTTAAACAACATAAGGCCAGATCCCTTGAGCGCAGCTGATGAAATTTTGAAGTGATACTTAAGTGCGTCCTTGGGTTGGGAGTAAGTTGCTATGACGTGAGGAAAGAAAGCAAGGAAAGAAATCAAGGACGCACAATTTAAGAAATTAGAAGCAACATAATGTGACTGTGAGAGCACTTATAGACCCTGGTGAATGAATGAGCAGCCCGTTCTCATCCCAAGGCGTCATATACTGACGCTTTTGACATTTCGTCTACATCGAACGCACATGTCACCCTTTAGCGTCAATTTGAGACGCAGATAGATATGGGCCAGAAGGCGCCTCCTAGCGGTCTAACCCTAACCCTACCCCAGACCATGAAACCTACCCATAACCGTTAAAGGGATACTCCACTTTTTTCGGAAATATGCTCATTTTACAACTCCCCCAGAGTTAAACAGTTGAGTTTTACCGTTTTAGAATCCATTCAGCCGAACTCCGGGTCTGACGGTACCACTTTTAGCATAGCTTAGCACAGATGATTGATTCAGACGAGTCCAGTAGCATTTCTTTCAAAATGACCAAAGAGTTTCAATATTTTTCCTATTTAAAACTTGACTCTTCTGTAGTTAAACCGTGTACTAAGACCGACGGAAAATGAAAAGTTGCGATTTTCTAAGCCTATATGGCTAGGAACTACTCTCATTCCGGCGTAATAATCAAGGAACTGTGCGGCCGTACCATGGGTGCAGCAGGCGTAGTGATATGACGCAGCGCCTGAAAATAGGTCTAATAGGTTAGACAAACTTAGTCCCGGTCACGTTGGAAGAAGTTACCGAGCTGGGGACTATTTTTAGGCGCTGCGTCATATCACTACGCCTGCTGCACCCATGGTACGGCCGCACAGTTCCTTGATTATTACGCCGGAATGAGAGTATAGTTCCTAGCCATATAGGCTTAGAAAATCGCAACTTTTCATTTTCCGTCGATCTTAGTACACGGTTTAACTACAGAAGAGTCAAGTTTTAAATAGGAAAAATATTGAAACTCTTTGGTCATTTTGAAAGAAATGCTACTGGACTCGTCTGAATCAATGATCTATGCTAAGCTATGCTAAAAGTGGTACCGTCAGACCCGGAGTTCGGCTGAATGGATTCTAAAACGGTAAAACTCAACTGTTTAACTCTGGGGGAGATGTAAAATGAGCATATTTCCGAAAAAAGTGGAGTATCCCTTTAAACATATGCTGCGTTCCAGTCCACTGTTAGACACGCACTTGCGAACTTCCCTAAGCACTTCCCCTTGGGGGAATCCCTGCCGCCATTTTGAAGTGCGTTCCACTTCGTGAAGTGGACGAGGGAAGTTTATATGGACAGACCCTCGTTCCCTCGATTTTGACCGAGGGAGCGAGTCTGCTTCAAATGTACACTTCAGGCACCTATATGTCCCACAATGCAGTACGATTGTGACGTCACTACATAGCTCGTCTAATCACCACCACACAGACAACTCTATGATATATTAATTGTAATTTTTTTTTAATTTAAAACAACCCAAACACACCTATAAACATTTGGATGCTGCATTAAACAAATTATTAAAGGGAAAAAAATGTAAGTAATACATCAACTCCACAGCTGATTCCAAGTGATCAAGGGCTTAGGACGTTCCAGTTCAGACCATTGCAGTTTCCGCCAGTAGTGGGCACTTGCAATGACGTACGTCCGAGTGAACGAGACGGAGGGAAGTTAGCAAGTGAAGGGCATGACAATTTTGGACTGGAACGCAGCCATGGTGAGTTGAGCCCAGGGGGGAAGGAAGTCGACCGGAAGTTGAAGTCGGCCGCGTTCCGCCATCTTGTAGCAGAACTTCACCTGCAGTTAGCATCCCATTGACTCCCATTCATTTTGGCGTCACTTTGACAGCGAATAACTTTACATCTGAGGCGTTTAAAGACTCCATTTGTCCATTATTTATTTCTAAAGAAACACGACAATGTATAAAATGCTCCATTACCTTGTAGCTTATGTTAAGGCCCCGTAGAAGCAATTTTTGTAAAAGTAGGCTAACGATTGCGTCATAACCACGCGACTCTCTGTCGCACAGTAGAGAGATTACCGTATGGACAGGAGGAGAAGCTCGCGAGCAATCGGGGGGACGTGGAGGAAAAATGACAATATAATTAATCAGAATACCTAACAAAAGTTGCTCCTGCTCCAAGCTTATGGACAGCTCCTACTCACACTCTCCGTCTCTGCAAGATTCGGAAGGGAATGATTCAGATTTCTCTTGGCACAGCTACTAGAAGACAGACGGGTTGCTCACGTGGTCCGTGTAAAGCTTTGCTCGGTTTGAGTCTGCGCGTCAGGAAAGGAAGTGCTAAGAAATCGCTAAAAATGGGCTTCACTTGTCTCAATTGAGTTCCAATGGGGTCGCTGTGTCCATTTCTTTTACTGTCTATGGTTGAGCCCTAATAGACCTTTCTCACAACTTCCGTATTTGTGACCGGAAATACGCAATCGTCGTGGTAATCTACTTCCTCCGCAGTCAAGGCAACATAAACACATGGCTCAAGTAACTAGCAAGAACTATTGACACGCTAATGATTTGTCATTTTAGTTAACAGTTCAGTAACAGTTAGCCTCGCTCTCTACTTACCTTGATATTTATGGTCAAATTCCGTGTGGAAAATTGTTTACCCTTTATTTCTTTTTTTCTTTTTTGTGACAGAGTTTTCCTCTACGAGTCGTCACATCAGCAAAAGTAATATTTGGCAAATCCGTTAATGAAGTTGTGTAGACTCTTTGATCCATTTTAAACTTGCCCGGGTTTATGTTTTTCTGGTGTGTTGACGCTTGACAGGAACTCCGCTTCCACAACGATTACGTATTTCCGGTTATTGTGAGAAAGGTCTATGAACATCTCTCATGGTAATGTTTTATGAAAAATTATTTAACACATTCACATTTTTATTTCTGTTATTAAACACAACCATAAAGGTAAAGTCCATAATTTGGTGATTATCTGTCTGTGTCTTTAAAGTCTCTACACGCATCATTTTCCTTAACAAAAAACTGATTTATTCTAGTTTCCAAACAGAACAGAAGCAAACAAAAGACAGGAAAAGCCATGTGCTTCCACAGCTGATCACACAGATAAGTAATGCCACTACAGGCTTAAATAATACATCCTCTAAACATTCATATCCTATTCTCTTAAAGAGACACCATGTTAAATACCAAATACATAGTTTAGAAACATTACATAGGAAACAAAAAAATAGAAGATAAACACAGAAAAATATACTATTATTAAACATAAAATATGCACAAAATACAAATAACATTATGGCCTATAAATGTCTAGGTCACCATATTTATTATGTTTGGAGACGTTTTATTAAGTTATCATTTGTTTGGAAAATGTTTGATTCTTATAATCTTTTTTTTTTCTTAGATCTATTAGATACGTTATAGACAAAGACCTGAATCAGAAAAGATAGCCATCTGCAGTCTCAAGGGGAAGATTGCTTTGCCAAATTCCAGAAGTTTCACAAAGGTCAGAGGTGGGACAAAGTCATTGTTATGCAAGTCACAAGTAAGTCTCAAGTCTTTGCTCTCGAGTCCCGAGTCAAGTCGAGTCAAAGATGAGGCAAGTCCCGAGTCGAGTCAAAAGTCAAAGCCAACAAGTCTCAAGTCGAGTCCAAAGTCCTACCATTTTAGTTTCGAGTCATTTCAAGTCCTCTTACCACAGAAATAAAATTTATACAAATCATGTACGTCTGTAAGATTTGTATTTATTTAAACCTCTTTTTATACTTTGATTTATAATCAAATACAGTAAAAAACAGAATTTAATTTTCACAAAAAATGCTTGTATTTCAACAGCATATTGCACTAGAACAATGCACAGCATGCAGCTTCAGTCCTGTATTGTATTAACCTCATATTGCAAAACAGTTTAACTTTCAAATAGACATGGGTCGTTTTAGCCTAAACCTTTTTAAACATGTCATCAATAAAATCCTCACTCCTCAAAATTATCACTTCTGAAAAACTGGACCAACCTGATAATATTGGAATGCGTGTTGCAGTGCGTATGCGGTGCAAGACCAGCACGCGCAATAGTGCTTTCACATATGCTGCGTTTGCAGTGCGTGATCCGCAGCTGTACCACAAATACATACTCACTATTTGTATTTCAAATCCAGAAGTTATTAGCATCTTTTATTTAAAAAAAAAATTTTGTCAGCATTGCGATTCTCTTTGTACACACGTATACACTCTTTAATAGACGTATTCACGTTTAAATACAATTTAAACAACGTATTATTTAATGCATTACTCTTATATAATTATATATTAAGTTGCTCAAACAAGTGGTAAAATATTTAACCATGTACTAATATTAAAATCGCATAGCCTACATTTTAAATTAAAACTTAAAATTGACAAAAACAGCAGACTCATACTCTTTCTTTTGCATAATTTAAATCTTTATACAATAAATCTCGCATGTCACAAAGAACTTGTTTTTCCACCTCCACGAATGAGACGAGTGTTATGTTGCCTTGTTGAAATAATTGTATTTTCCCTTGATTTAGGCTACCCCGGTCTTACGTCTCAGCATTGCGATTCTCTTTGTACACATATACACTCTTTAATAGACGTATGCACGTTTAAACACAATTTAAACAACGTAGGCCTATTATTCAATGCATTACTTCTACTTATATTAAGTTCCTAAAGCAAGTGGTCAAATATTTAACCATGTAGGTTACAAAACAGATTTTTTATATAAAAAAAACAGCCGACTCTCATGCCTTTTATTTTATATTTAAATTAATACAATAAATCTTGCATGTCACAAGGAACATGTTTTTCCACCTCCACGAATGAGACGAGATTTGTTCATTATGTCGCCTTGTTGAGGTAAATTGTAGTTTTCCTTGCTTTACCCTGGTCTTAAAGTGAAAATAGTATTTAATTAAATACATTTATGGTGAGATTACTACATTTTATTTAATTAATCGCATTTATGGTGAAATTACAAAAAATTTAGGTCAATCTGTGTTCATTTTGACCACGAAACATGCGCTGTCACTTTAATTCAGCGCGTGCAGCACATGTGCAGCACAGCAGAAATAGACTCGGTGCGGAAACGATCGCGGCACTGCTGTATACGCACCGCACCGGGAACGGATCGACGGACTGCAACCGCGTGCAGTGTGAAAGCTCTAACCTGTTAACATGGGTATGGAAAAAAAATACGCACCCGCTGGCGCATACGCACTGCAAACGGAGTATGTGTGAATGTGAAACGGGCGTATGCTGTCGAATCAAAACAACGTGATTCAATCAACTACAGTGATTGGATGTCGTGCAGGCAGCGCGCGCGCTCTCTGCATGCATACAGGTGGTGCACATTTTTTTCACAGATGCAGATAAACTGAGAGCGGCGCGGCCATGTGGACATTTTTCCCCCAGTTTTCATGGGAAGTAGCAAGTCTTCTCGAGTCAAAAGGCGCAAGTCCAAGTGAAGTCACGAGTCATTGATGTTAAAGTCCAAGTCGAGTTGCAAGTCTTTGTACATTTTGTCGAGTCGAGTCTGAAGTCATCAAATTCATGACTCGAGTCTGACTCGAGTCCAAGTCACATGACTCGAGTCCACACCTCTGACAAAGGTTATAAGGAAAATTTTGTGGAGAACATACAACCTGGTCAGATGTACTGGGAGGTTGGCATGGAAGTTGAACCAGGATGGGAACGTGGACTTACAGTTAGATATTACCCAAAGGAGAAGAATGGTTCTCTCTGGCAGGCATTATTTTCTAAATGTTTTGAGAACATATCTCTTTCAGTAAAAGATGACAATCAACATACAGATGACAGTGTATGCTGTAAGGGGCAGTGAAAAAACCCTAATTGTCAGCCAGATAATAACCAGAAGAGTTGGGGTTTATTCTAGACAGTCAAGTCAAGTCAAGTCAAGTATATTTGTATAGCGCTTTTCACAATACAGATTGTATCAAAGCAGCTTCACAGTATTAAATTAAAATAATACAACAAGGTTTGTTTCTAGTGGAATTTATTGATTGATAAAATCAAATTAAATATCCCCAAAATATCCCCAGTGACAGTGAGACACGTCAGGTTGTGTTTTGCAATGCAGACAAAATGTCTCTCCTTCACACAGAGCGGTGTGGAGATAAATAGATGTATCTATAAATCAAACCTTCTATTTTGTAGGCCTGTTTTGGATTGTAGGCAAGTATGTCCGAATTCACAGTACTCATAAGAGTAGACGAAAAGTACCCAGATACTTCTTCTGGTGAGATTCTGAAGTGTTGTGCGTACGACGCTTTACTTTCCCATGAGGCTGCAGGAGAGAATCTGTGAATGACAGTAAAGTGACGCAACTGATGCTGGTAAGTCACATGACAGTGCCAACATGGCACGTAGGACGTCCAAATAACATTCACACACACGTCCATACTATATTATAGAACATACATTTGTGGTACTGATTATGATGTTCACCTGTTTCTTGTTTAGTTCCTTGTTATCCTGTATATTTATACCCCCTGTTGAGTTTAGTTATTTATCCGTCATTGTTGATGTATTGGATAATTTTGTGGTTCTCTTTTTATTTTCTTGTGCTGTGCTCCAGAGTAGTTTTGTTTTATTAATTTAATAAAACTAATGCGATTAGATACACATCTCTCTTTCTTTTGTGGAACAAGCTGTGACACAGATGGACCACACATAAAGTCCATAGTAAATCTCTAAGACAAGGATTTAAGTCTTGGGATCACAAGGGGGTACTGGGTGTCGACAGTAAAAAAGAAAAAAAACGTTTACTATTTTTTCACGCACAGTATCATACCTTGAATAATTTTTTATCAATCTTATAGTAATAATGGTGTTTTAGGTATTCTGAGTGTTTTGGTGGATGGAGGGAAAAATCAAGGATTTTATTTACAAAATTAACAGCGTTTTTGAAAGAGGAATAAAATCAAGTGTTTCAACTCACTGCTTTTTAAGACATTACAAAGCTTGTTGAATTGAACTTATTCAATGGCAATTAATGTCTTTTTAAGGAAGTCTGCTGGAGTCTTTTTATCCTAAAGTACATAAAAAGACTCCAGCAGACTTCCTTAAAAAGACATTAATTGCCATTGAATAAGTTCAATTCATCCCAGAAGGATGGACTGGGATTTATTTTAACTGTTTTGCCAAAGGCAACAGGGAACTAAATATGGCATAACATTTTTTAATAATAACAGACAATTACAGTATTACATCGCAGTTAGGGCCTATCTCAAAGTGATTTTTGATACTAAAGTCAGTTAATGTTTGTATGTTTTTAAATTAATATTATAATAATAATAATTATTGCTTTCAGAAAAGATCTGTTGTGTGTTTGGAGGAGATGCAGCTGTTTTTAAGAAAGCAGGAACAGGAAGTGAAGAAACAGCTGGAGATAGAAAAGGAATGCAGCCGAGGCCATGCAGAATAACCTTTTTATGATAAACGAACAGCTGCAAGAGACAGAAACATCTGAGAAGGCATACATGACACGGTAAAATATACACAAGCGAAAGGTCAATCTAAACTAATACAATTGAGGTTTTACATTCACATTTCCATTTATTCATTTAGCAGAATTGATTCATTTCTCCACAGCAGTGGAATGAAAATGAATTTTCTTTGACAGAGGGAGGATAAACGATGTAAAACACCACACCACAGTGATGCTGTGATTTATATATACTGTCATATTCAAACGTATTAACAAGAGTCAGGAGTATATACTCCCTCATGATTCATATGTATTCATGTATTCATACGTATTCATTCGGGGTTTTTCTCTACTCATTGAAGGTCCTTTTTATCTCAAGTAGGAAAGTGACTGCTATCTGGGGAATGGCTCAGTCACGCATAGGAAAAGTTAAACTGAAAAAAAAAAAGATGGAGACAGAATAGCAAAAAGAAATTCGTCTCCACAGGAAAAATAGTGTGATGTTGTGACGAAGATATACAAAACATACATTATGTATGGTCTAAAATGTCTATATTCTGATCCAGAGAAGAATACCTGTCAGTACAGAGCTCTGTCAGTTAAATATTAAAACAGCAGTGTCATATTAAATCAGGCCAGATTAGTTTGCATAAATTCCGAGTCATGGATTGACCAAAATCTTGCGTAATGATTTTGTGACAGTGTTGAGTCATGCTTTTGACTTGTTTTTTTCCTACACATCAGTTTTATGTCTCATCAGTCTCTGAAAGTAGCAAAAGAGAGTTTGCCAAAACCTTTAGTGATATAGTGTTTAACCCTAGCCACAGAAACCCATGTAATGTGGTCTGGGATTTTTTTAGTTTACATAGTTTTTCGGTTTTAAGGATTTCCACCAAAATACTGACCGATGGAATGACACCAAAAGAGATAAGAAGCATTTTTAAAAGTTCATAAAACTATCTATTTTGCTATGTGAAAGGGTTAATTCACCCCCAAAATTGTATTCTGTTATTATTTATTTACTCGCCCTCAAGTTATTCTAAACGTATGAAGTTCTTTCTTCAGTTCAACATAAAGGAAGATATTTTGAAGAATGTTGGTAACCAAACAGTTCCTGCTCCCTAATGACTTCCATAGTATTTTTTATTTTTTTTAGTTACCCACATTCTTCAAAATATCATCTTTTGTGTTCAGCACACGAATTAAGTTCATACAGGTTAAGCACTGCTTTGTGCGGACCAGTTAAAAAGTATGGCTGTAATAACTTCAATAATCAGATGTCAGATTAGGCACAATTTCCCAGAAAAGGGAATTAAAAGCCTAATTATATGTTTCACCTCTAAATAATTAAGTTGCTTTTAGCCTTAAGACTCCATTGTACACACGCAAGTAAATCATCTGAAATGAAATACAAACTTGGTTTTGATGTTTTGTGTACAGCTGGATTTCACAACTTGTTCAGTATGAAACATTTTACAGGAATATATGTGGGAAAAAACATATTACACTATTATGAACAAACTGTTCTTCGTATTGGCTAGAACAGTCTACAACTGACTCATAAAAAAAAAAAAAATCAGTATTGCATAACCATCTCTCTTCTAATTCTTCCTGCCAGTGTTTATCTTCTTCCAACCCTGAAATGGGCACGTGACCACCAAAATACGGGGGAGGGAGAGAAAAGGGGATAAAAGTTAGAGCCGAGAGAGCTGTAAAAAGGAGCAGTTCGGACAAGTCTGAGCAGAGAAAACTCAGGAAGACCTTTCTCTTCTTAATTCTTCCAGGGAAGCTCTCCTTTGATTGCTCTCCTCTTCATGGACTGTTGTTTCATTGTTGGTGATCTGGAGGACAGGACTACAAGATAAAGACATTACTTAAAAAGCTCTGCTATTAAATAAAGAAGACGGTGGCCGACAGATTTACTGAACTTTATGTTTTAAGATGGAAGATATTGAAAATTACACCAGTTTACAAGAGTTCACAGAAGACATCTCTCAGAGTGGGAACAGACCCATACTCACATCACAGGGCAAACAAGGTAATGCATGTGTGTTCATAATGTGAGAACTGTATGTGAACTTGAGGGGAGAGTGGAATACAGTACAATAATAGAATAATAGAATAATAGTTTACTGAGAGTATACTTCAAAGTTGCTACAAGTATTAAAATAGTAAACTACTAGTATACTCATAAGTTCACTTGCAGTACAAATGAGAAACATAATTGAACTAGTTGTGCACTTAAAGTTTACTACTGTTACACTTATAGTACACTTAAACATATACTTTTATATACTTCAAGTGGGCCAATTTAGTCTCAAACGGTATTAAAATAGTACACTTACAAGTTTACTACTAGTACATATTGACATTAGTATACTTACTACATAAAGTATACTTAAAAATATACTTGAACATTACTCAAGTATACTCCATAAAATGAACTTGAAGTATACTTTTTTTTCGTAAGGGTAGATAGATAGATAGATAGACTAAAAATATTAGATAGGGTGTTGCTAGGCTGGGTGGTTGGTAGGTTGTTGATATGCAGTTGCTAGGGTTCTTGAGGTGGTTGCTAGTGTTGCTATGCAATTGTTAAAGTACTCTGGGTAGTTGCTATGCAGTTGCTAGGGTGTTGCTATGTGGTTACTAGGGTACTTGTGCTGGTTGCTAAGGTGTTGATGTGTGGTTGCTAGGGTACATGGGGTGGTAGCTAGGGTGTTGATGTGTGTTTTAAAAGCTGGTGGATAACTGAGTATAGGGTGAGAACTGCACACACAGAGTGGACAGATCTCACACCTGATATAAACATATTGGTATTATGTATACAACCATGTTTTTTGTTCCGAGTGCTTTTGTTCCTTGGAGTCTTGTTTTGTAGTGTGCCTGGTTCCTGTTCCCCTCATTAGTCTTTGATTGTTTCTCTAATGCCTGGGGACACACTTAACGACTAGCTGGAACCCTCTAAGACTGAACTGAACACAGACTGTTTCCAATGACTGCAGCAGATATTAAACACTGACTGTGAACAGTGAACACAGGCTGAACGCAACTGTCTCTGACTCTGCATGTTTGGGTATGATCAGTCGTAAGTATAAAATTACATTCATAATCTGCCTTACAGTCGTAAAGTGTGTCCCCGGCATTAGTGTGTTTTGTTAGTCTACTACCCTTTGTGGTGCTTCTCCTTTCTTATTTGTGCATCCTCGTTTCCTTTCCTCACGTTTCAGCTCAGACTTCCGCATATACAGCGGGGGAAATAAGTATTGAACACGTCATCATTTTTCTCAGTAAATATATTTCCAAAGGTGCTATTGACATGAAATTTTCACCAGATGTTGGTAACAACCCAAGTAAGCCATACATACAAAGAAACAAACACAAATAAGTTCAGAAATTAAGCTATGTGTAATAATGTGAAATAACACAGGGAAAAAGTATTGAACACATGAAGAAAGGGAGGCACAAAAAGGCATGGAAAGCCAAGACAACTGCTGAAAACTTACAGTAATTAAAAAGCAATCCAGCCCCCTGTCAGTGGAAATTAATAACAGCTGGTTCAGTCCCAAATGATGGCCTACAAAAAGGTCTCATTGCCAAGGTGTCACACAAGACACATCTCATGATGGGTAAAAGCAAAGAGCTGTCTCAAGACCTTCGCAACCTAAATGTTTGCAAAACATAATGATGGCATTGGTTATAGGCACCATTCTAAGCTTCTGAATGGCCCAGTGAGCACTTTTGGGGCCATAATACGGAAGTGAAAAGACAATAATTTCACCATAAATTTGCCTCGACCAGTGCTCCTCGCAAGACTTCTGATAGAGGAGTGAAAAGAATAATCAGAAGAGTTGTCCAAGAGCCAAGGATCACTTGTGGAGAGCTTCAAAAAGATCTTCAGATAGCAGGTACTGTTGTCTCATAGAAAACAGTAAGTAATGCACTCCACCGCCATGGCCTGTATGCACGCTCACCACGCAAGACTCCATTACTGAAAAAAAAGCATGTTGAAGCTCATTTAAAGTTTGCTGCACAACATTTGGAAAAGCCAGTGAAATACTGGGAGAATATAGTGTGGTCACATGAGAGCAAAATTGAACTGTTTGGATGCCATAATAATGTGACATATTTGGAGGAGAAATGGAAGTGCACATTACCCTAAAAACACCATACAACTTGGTGTTGGCTCTTGGACAACTCTTCTGATTATTCTTTTCACTCCTCTATCAGAAATCTTGCGAGGAGCACTGAACTTATTTTTGTTTGTTTCTTTGTATGTATGGCTTACTTGGGTTGTTACCAACATCTGGTGAAAATTTCATGTCAATAGCACCTTTGGAAATATATTTACTGAGAAAAATGATGACGTGTTCAATAGCCTACTTATTTCCCCCGCTGTATACATACACCTGTGTATCCTCGCTCATATCTCCTCTGGAAGCTTCCTCGCTCCTCGTTCCTCGCAATTTCCATGGTGCAATTAGAGAAATGAGATGTTCTTCAAGATGACTTTCTTTGATCGGTTTCCAGGTCACAGGCTGGAGGACGGAGGAACGATGAAACAAGGAAGCATCAATTTGAGTATAATGAGAACCTGTTTATTGTCCTTCTGTGGCTCTGATTATTAGTGTTCTCCGTTCAGTCTCCTTGTGTTTTGTTTTTCAGTTTTTTTGAGTTACCGGTAATAGTGTTTTGGTATAATTTTAATAAACCTGCATTTGGATCCAACCCTCCCTCGCCTTGTGACAGCATGATATTTTCTGAATTTTCATTAGGGTTTGAAGTACTAACTAGAAAACAAGTCCAATACAAAAATGGTAAAAGCAATTATGGTGATATCATAAAATAATAATAACTTTCAATTACAATAAAAAAAATTGAGAAAACACAACTAATAAATGACCTTTATATGTTACGTTTAGTCCATTTTTCAGAATTCTTTATTTTTCTCAGTTGCTGTATCCATTTATTTCAGTGAACCTTTAAAAATTGCAGTCTTGAGTTTCAGTGGCCCCTCGCTATGAACAAACCAAACTGCTTTAAACAATATATATTTATAGACGCTTCTTTATCATGCATCAGTATAGTGTCAGCACTAAACAGTCAGTTGATCAGAGGAAGTTCACAACCACAGGAGGAGCTGATGATGTTTGAAGGAAGAACTGTAACTATATGATGAAAAGAAAGACTGACAGAAACAGAAAATGTCTGATCGGTGTCACATGTGTCTGCTGCAACTGATCATTCTCTGTCCACTTCTGACAGGTGAAGAAATCTTTATATGGTCTATAAGACATTATGCAAAATATTTACAATGTGAACAACCATCTGTTCAAAAATAATTAAATTACTTAGAGACTGGCAAAGATGGTTTTATCGTGCTGAAAATTTTGTGTCAGTATGTTATCACTTGTGTCAGTATGTTATCACTAGTTTTTAATAATTAAGAAAATATTTGCTGTATGTCATTAAAGTTTAAATAATTAACACTATTATTTTATATGAATATGTAGGTACCAGTGGAGCAGAAGAGACTCGTGTGTTCAGCAGTTCTGGTGAAAATGTCCGTCTGCCCTGTAATAATGCTCTTTCTGACTGCACATCGACTACATGGAACTATATCAGACTTTCAGAGACAGTTGAACTGATTGCTGGAGGGAAAAAGAAGAATGACACAGAGAGACGTGAGAGACTGAGTCTGGGGTCTGACTGCTCTCTGAACATCAAGAAAGTCACACAAGAAGATTATGGGCTTTACGCCTGCCGACAATATGAGAATGGACGTGGAGAACAACAAGGAACTGAAGCACGTGTTTATCTGCATGTTCTTCATGGTCAGTGTTTCTGTAACTTTTTAAATAATACCTTAAAACTCACACATGTAATGAAAAGAGTGACGTCTGTAGTGTGATTTCTGTCTTATTTTCTGTTTCAGTCTCTTCATCATCCTCACAGACTGAGATCAGATCAGGCTCTGTGACTCTCTCCTGTCAGTTGTATTTATATTATGTCTCTTGTGATACTTTGGTCCGTTCTGAGGGACTTCAGCTGATCTGGGTGAATCAGGCTGGTGTTAGTGTGATGACAGACTCCAGATATCAGATATTCTTCTCCTCAACACACTGTAACAGCACTCTGACTACAACACTCCTGAATGAAGATCACAACAGAGAGTGGAGATGTCAGCTTACTCAGAGAAATCAACTGAAGACCTCAGCCACATATACTGTCAAGTATTCAGGTAAGAAGAAAAAACGACATTTCTTGAATCAATTTTCTTGAATCACCTCTCTTCTCAACAACTGCACTGTAAATACTGATGATTTAACAAACTGCATGTGATGTAATGATCAAGTAGAAAATATGATGTTGATGTCCTACATCTAAACATTCATCTTCTGCAGCTCCAGTCGATTCAACAACACTGACTCCAGTCAGCAGCTCAAATTCTGAGAAGAAATCAAGCAGAACTACAGCAGCAGATTCAACACAACAAGGTACAGGACTGACACACATCAGTCTCTCACTTCAGTGCTTTGCACTGGCTTCTTTTTTTATCATCACACACATTATCTGCAAAGTAACTCTTTAAATCAGCTTTGTCAATGATTGAGTCCAGGTCCTTTTGGATCATGAGTCATGACCATAATAATTTCTGGTATAGTCTGTATAAATAACTCTCAAAATAATCATTAATCTTCACCATTAAACAGAACAATTGTAACATACAGGGCATGATGCAATAGATGTTAAAGGAAAAGTTCACTTAAAAATGAAAATACTGCATGTCTTCATTTGCTCACCCTCAAGTTGTTCTAAACCTGTATGGGTTTCTTTCTTCTGCTGAACACAAGAGAATACATTTTGAAGAATGTCGGTAACCAGACAGTTGATTGACACCATTGACTTCCATCAACTGTTTAGTTACTGACATTCTTTAAAATATCCTCTTTAGTGTTCAGCAGAAGAAAGAAACCCATACAGGTTTAGAACAACTTGAGGGTGAGTAAATGAAGACATGCAGTATTTTCATTTTTAAGTGAGCTATTCCTTTAAAACATGATCTAATAGCTGTAGAAATCGCTCATATATTTGAGCAGAAGACTATATGAGGATACAAGGTAGTTTTTGCTAACCAGAGTTGTTGAAGAAAGTAAGGCAATGAAATCAAATAGGGCCCTATATATTTAAGATTAATGTTATTGTTGTTTTTGTTTGTTTTGTTTTTCTATTTCTTTTTCTACAATATGGTCCTCCACCCAGATAAACGGATCATTATCCCAAACTCTGAGAAGACTTCAGCTTCACCTGTAATTCCTACACAGCAAGGTGTTTAGGGGAGACGGATATGGTTGTAACATGGGGAGAGTTGTAACGCCACCAATTCCATCAGTCAGGGATAAGCTAGGAGTCCTATGATCATTTCAACTCAAGTCACCTTTATTTACATAGAGCTTTTTACAATACAAATTGTTTCAAAGCAGCTTTACTGTGGTAACGGGAGATGAATCCAACAAAGATTGTTTTGGCTGTACAGCAGCTCTAGAAGAAAGTCATTGTCCAGTTTAAGTAAATTCAGCGGTAACACTTTTTGTCCGTCACTAATAAGTACTATGCAGTAAGTAATGCAGGACTAATGAGTAGTACATTAACACTTCAGCTACTACTATTAACTAATATAGAAACAAGCTTAACTAATCAGTAAGTAATATCAAATTGAGGAGATAGTTCCTTATTATCAATAATTACTTAATGAGATTAGCCTCATTAATAACTATTAACTGATAAATTATAAAGAACATTATGGTGATTCTGAGACGTAATCTGTCATAATTTTTTACTCTGAATATAGTCATAAAATGCATCACTAATTACTCGAGTACCTAGTCACTCTTCAAGGACTAGTGATCTGGACCCTTATTTTAAAGTGAAAAAGATGTTTTTCACTTTAGGTCCAGATCACTAGTTCCTACATAGTGACTAGGTAACACTTGAATATTTAGTGATGCATTTTATGACCACGTTGAGAGAATTGCTAACGTCTCAGACACGTTAATGTTGTGATTAGTAATTAATTAGTAATTTTTAATAATTTGTCATAATTACCTATTAGTTCTTAATGATGCCAATCTCTTTAAGTAATTATTGATTACCTAATAAGGAACTATAGTTCTAAATTTGATATTACTTACTGATTAGTTAATATTAATTAATAGTAGTTGCTGAAGTGTTAATGTAGTACTACTCATTAGTCCTGCATTACTTCCTGCATAGTTTCTTATTAATGACGAACCATTATTCTAAAGTGTTACCAATTCAGCATTGATTCATTTCTGTTGTAAAAATCATTAGTTATCTGGAGAAAACAGTGATGTCATCGTCCAGCTCAGTTCAGTTCTCATACAATGTTGTCAAAGCAGGCAGATCAAAAATATTAAGAATAATAAGTATCCCCAATAAGTGGAACATCCCAAATTAATTTCAGTGTTTACCCACTTCCTCCCAGATCCCAAATGAGTGGTTGTCAAAGCTGGAAATAGGCACATGCTGATTTTATGAAGAAAAAATATATTTAGTAGTAAGAATGTAAATATTTTGTCCAAAATATTTTGTTTAGTACTAAACCTTTTGCAAAGTTGCAAAGTGCTCTTTGCAGTTTCTGGGCCACCAAACCTGCACTCCAGGGTTAACAATGCTAATTTGTCACCTATGATTGAGAATATTCACACACAAACTCACACACATATTGATAGTGTTTTTTGTTACATGTTCTTTACACAGGTACACTGGAGTCAAGCATTTAATAATTATAACTAATCATAACCACTGTTAATTTGCACACACTCCTGAGTCAAACAGTTCGTGGATTTGAGTTATGGTCAGTCACAGAAAGAGAGATGCGTTGTTTTAGATTGTTCTTTTGGATTGTTTCAATAAACCTGTTTTTTAAGCATATTGCATAATGTTATTGCAAAACTTTGTTTTGCTTTTTTTTTTTTTTTTTTTTACAATTTACAACCATTTATTTGACATCATAAGGGCTGTGATATTCTTACAGAGGTTTAAATGAATGCCTTTTGTAGTAAACGAATGTGGGTACTTTGAATAAATGTTTGAGCACTCTAGCTCAAAAACTTTGTGAGTTACAGATACTGAACCAAAAGTGTTACAACCACATTACATACCCAGTCACCCTTTGTATGTCTTATTAATTTCACAGTGCCATGCAGTTACAGTAGTACTTTTATCATATTCATTTTTCCTATTAATACTAATAGAGAGTTAGTTGGCATGTAGTTGCAAAGTTAAAGTTATTAGAATGTCTAAAGTGGACTATCGAAATAAACTGTAACCAGAAAAGCTTTTTGTAAACTCATCATCTACAAATATTAATTTCAAGATAATATCAATATCAAGATACTGTAATTATGATATTAAAAATTAATCATTTTATATTGCTGTCAGTAGTTGTTGTTGTTTTTATATCTTTGGTAAAAATGATAGTAATGTACAATAGATATTCTGCTGTTGTCTTCATCTGGATCTGAATGTGTCCCTCTATATAGTCTCTCCTTCAGCGACTGTCTTGCCGTTAGTGGTTGTTGGTGTTGTTGCAGCATTGGCTGTTCTCCTTGCTGTTATTTTTTGGCTGATTCGGAAAAAAAATACAAAAGCTGGTGAGATTTATTTTCTCATATTTCTTTACAACAGAGAAAGAATCCAAGAAATCTGACTTTACAGAAAAGCACACTAGTTTTGGGTTTGTCATGGAAAGTTCATTTGGAAAAAATATGATGGTAAAGATGTTGACGTGTTTGTTTTGAACTATGGTTTTGTCAGATTTAGTTGATTAGCAAATTATGTAATTTTAACATAATTCCTGTAATAAGTGAAGAGGAATCAATAAATTACCAAGACATAATAAAGTTTTGAATTCTTCTAGACACTTTTAACTTGCATTACAGACATTCTGTGTTTTGTTTTTCTGTCTTTATCATAAGTATTCCTAATAAATGGGGCACCATTATTTTTCAGATAACAAAAGAGGGACTGATGATGACTCTGTGGTAAGTATTGTAATGCCAAAAACCAAGAGGTTGATCCATAAGCTATTATTATTGTGTCCATAATCACTGCTCCAGGGTAAATGATCCCTGAATGTGTTTTTAGTCACGTTAGATAAAAGCTTCAGCTAAATGTCAAGTTAGTATACAGTATTTGTACCGTTTCTTTTGTAAATGTTACCAATAAGAATAAATATATTTGAAAACATGATGCAACATTTGTATTTCATAACTTGGTTCTACATATTTTCATTGTTTAGGAGCAGAAAGATGATGTGACTTATACTGAGGTTGCCACGTACTGTAAAAAGCAAGCCAAAGAGAACAAGGTGACTAAACACTTCCTACATCAATGTCCATCCATCTCTCAAACTGATAGTTTATATGCTATACCTAAATCAGTTTCATTCTTAAATGCATTCTTCTAACTCTCTTGAGTTAAAGGGATACTCCACTTTAAAATGAAAATTCTGTCATCATATACTCACCCTCATGTTGTTTCAATCCTTTATGAATTTCTTTCTTCTGCTGAACAGAAAGGAAGATATTTAGAAGAATGTCAGTAACCAGACAGTTTCTGGTCTCATTGACTTCCATAGTATATATTTTTCCTACTATGGAAGTCAATGAGATCAGAAACTGTCTGGTTACTGACATTCTTCTAAATATCTTCCTTTCTGTTCAGCAGAAGAAAGAAATTAATACAGGTTTGAAACAACATGAGAGTGAGTATATGATGACAGAATTTTCATTTTAAAGTGGAGTATCCCTTTACAATCTAACAAGAGGCTGTAATATTTGTGGGTTGAAACTTGAAACTTGTTTGACAATATCTGTGATGTTCATTCAGGTTAATGATGATGATAAAGTGACTTACGCTTCCATCAGCGGAGCAACAGCTGGACCTCAGGATAACGGCAGTCAACTTTATTCCTCTGTGAACAAGAACCGTCACAAATGAGTAAAACACTCATTAATTATACACAGACCGTGTATTATGGTGAATATAGGAATATTTAATTGACTCCTTCGGGTTTCATTCAGTGCCATTATAATTACTGTCTTTCACATGTTAACAAACAAACCCCAGTGGTGATCAGATTTATTTGTAGTATTTTGGTTAGTTTGGGATGTTTGTTTTATAGTAGCTGTTCAGTTAATGTTATTGCTTTATTATTCATTTAGGAAGATATACTGATGTCTTGCTTGTACAAAGTTCAGAAAATGAAGGACAGTTTTATTCTTAGATTTTGTTAACTGTCAGTTTGCAGTGATTATGAAAACAGGCAATGTAAACTTTAATCACAATATGACAGGAATGAAAATTTGGTGTTTGAACCGATTGAGCAAATGCTTTCAGTAATGCTTATTGTAATACTAAATTGTGTTTGTCAATAATAATTGTATTAAGTAGCCTATGTCAAATGTATTTAATGTATGTATAATGTATAATACAGTGAAAAGTATTTTTCATCATTACAAATTTTTCCTTGTGCAGTTTTTCTGAGGAGAACCTCTTATTGTGCGGATTTATACCTTTAGGATACAGATGCAGTGGATTATGACAGTGTCAGAAGTGACTTTCTGAAAGTTGTTTTGTTCCTGTGCAGAATGTGCCTGTCAGCTCAGAACTGACATTGGTTTTTCATTGTAGATGTCATTGTGAATATAATGTTGCATCGTTACTGTTTGCAGGCTACATTGATAAGCATCATTTTTTAAACTATTTCTGTGCGTGAGGGTTTTGTGTCTGATGCAGAGATGCTCAGAAATGCTTTATTTAACGGAACTGTAAAGGAACTGAGAGACCACAGTCAGTTTCTAGGAAATAGATAAGATAATGAGTATGAATGGAATCATTATTTAATGATTCTGGTTCTTTAATGGTTCCATTAATGATTGAATGAAGTTCTTTTAATGAAAAAAAAATATGTTCCAAATGTAGAGATAATTTTAATGATTAACACATTTCTCTTTATAGTTATTGCAAAAGGTTTTAAATGAATTTCACAGTCTTTTTATATGCAACATACAAACACATTTATGTATGTCTCACAATTAATTAGTAAGCTGTATGTTTTTGACCAAATAAAACTACTCCTAGAGTCATTTGTTGAATCAGATTACACTGCTGTATATGTTTTGATTGATTAAAAAGAGCCATCAGGTCCCGTGTTTCGTGCTCAGGGGCCTGTTTCAGAAAGGAGGTATATTTAGTGATGCATTTTATGACCACGTTAAGAAAATTGCTAACGTCTCAGACACGTTAATGTTGTGATTAGTAATTAATTAGTAATTTTTAATAATTTGTCATAATTACCTATTAGTTCTTAATGATGCCAATCTCTTTATGTAATTATTGATTACCTAATAAGGAAATATAGTTCTTAATTTGATATTACTTACTGATTAGTTAATATTAATTAATAGTAGTTGCTGAAGTGTTAATGTAGTACTACTCATTAGTCCTGCATTACTTCCTGCATAGTTACTTATTAATGACGAACCATTATTCTAAAGTGTTACCAATTCAGCATTGATTCATTTCTGTTGTAAAAATTATTAGTTATCTGGAGAAAACGTCTCTGGTTACTTACGTAACCTATGTTCTCTGAATAGGGAACGAGACGCTGCGGATAGCGCAGTGGGATATTCTCTGAATGTGCCGATTGTCTGAAGCCCTATAGAATCACGCCAATTCATTGGCTGATGGCGCCCGCGCAATCTGGCTCCGCCCCGACGCTCTTACGTCGCATCATTACATATTCGCGCGCGCCATCTGCTCCTCAGATTTCTCTGCCGAAAAGAAAAACTGTCAGCAGCGCGAGGAGCTTGGCAGCTAACGCAGCGTCTCGTTCCCTATTCAGAGAACATAGGTTACGTAAGTAACCAGAGACGTTCTCTTTCATAGGTTCACTCAACGCTGCGGATAGCGCAGTGGGAACGGACTACCAAACTCGCCAAGCTAGAGCGCTTTCAATGACTGGTACATAAAGAGACAACGACCAAGATGAGTTCAAACAGAAAGAACCTGGGAACCCGGGGTCATGTCAAGATCCAAATTATAGAACCTTACAAAAGTGTGCGGAGAGGACCAGCCTGCCGCAACACAAATGTGCTCCTCTAAAAAGAGCTTGAGAAGATGCCACACTTCTGGTGGAATGTGCTCTAACGCTAAGAGGTGAAGGTAAGCCACGCACCTCGTAAGCCAACGAGATAGCTTCTGTGACCCAGTGAGAAATCCTCTGCTTTGATGCAGCAAGCCCACGGCGGCCAGCACCGAAGCAAACCAGAAGCTGGTTAGATTTTCTCCAACCGCCTGAGCGGTCTACATATATCTTAAGAGAACGAACTGGGCAGAGCAAGTTAAGCTTCCTATCTTCCTCAGAAGAAAATGGAGGAGGGTGGAAAGCGTTAAGGTTAACCACCTGCGAGCGGAAAGTTGTGGAAAGAACTTTGGGGACATACCCTGGTCTCGGCCTCAAGGAAACCTTGATCAAGCCAGGAGCAAAGTCCAAGCAAGACTCGCTAACAGAAAGAGCTTGTAAGTCTCCTACCCGCTTTAATGAGGACAAAGCCAACAAAAGAGAAACCTTGAGCGTCAGAATCCGCTCCGGAGCTGACTCCAAGGGCTCAAAGGGAGCCTTCGTCAAACCCTCTAGGACAACAGAAAGGTCCCATGAGGGAACTCTAGGGGAGCGAGCCGGTTTCAGGCGCTTAACCCCACGCATGAAGGCCGAAACTAACCTTAGTTTCCCCAGGGGAATCTCGTCCGATTCCCTATGTGCTGCAATAGCTGCGACATAAACTCTGAGAGTGGTAGCAGCTGCTCCAGAAGCAAACTTCTCCTGCAGGAATTCTAGTACTGAACCAACAGGGCAGTTAACTGGACTCCTATCATGTGCTAAGCACCATGCCTCAAAAACCTTCCATTTGAAAGAATATAGCCTCCTTGTAGAAGGGGCTCTAGCACTCGCAATGGTCTCCTGAACGTCAGTTGGGAGATCAGAACTTAATGCTAATGGCCTCTGATCGGCCAAACATACAGCTTCCACATGTCTGGGCGAGGATGCCATATCCTGCCCTGCAGCTGGGACAGCAGGTCCTCCCTGACCGGGATATTCCAGGGGGAAGATTCCAGCAGAGGAATTAGCTCCGAAAACCATGGCTGAGACGGCCAGAACGGAGCTACTAGGAGGAGGCTGACTCCGCTCTCTCTCACTCTGGCCAAGACCGCCTGGATCAGTTTGCTGGGCGGGAAGGCATAGAGTTTCTGCGTTGGCCAAGGGTGAGCGAACGCATCTATCCCTAATGGAGCCGGGGGACTCAGGGAGAACCACAGCGGGCATTGGGACGACTCTTGAGATGCAAAGAGGTCCACTTCCGCCTCTCCGAAAACCTCCCAGATCAGGGCCACTGTCTGGCGGTTCAACATCCATTCTCCCGATCTGAGTTTCTGCCTCGACAGAAAGTCTGCTGCGAGGTTCAGAACCCCTGGGACATGAACTGCTCTCAGAGATAGGAATCTGCTCTGAGACCACAGGAGAAGGTGACGCGCATGCCTGTCCAGGGTGCGCGACCGAGAACCCCCCTGCCGGTTCACATGAGACACCACTGCCATGTTGTCTGTCCTGACAATAACATGGAGTCCCTCCAGAAGAGGGAGAAAATGATGCAGAGCCAGAAAAACGGCTCTTAACTCCAGGCAGTTTATGTGCCAAGAGAGAGTCTCGCCAGTCCAGACCCCACACGCTGGTCTGCCCTCGAAAACTGCTCCCCAGCCGGTGAGAGAGGCATCCGTCGTAATCATCTGGCAACGAAATACCGCACCCATGCTGACCCCTTTCCGAAGAAAAAGAGGGTCCCGCCAAACTGACAGGGCTCGAAAGCAACTGCGCGATACCTTCAGTAGGCGAAGGGTTGGCCCGGAGGGCCGAACCCCTGAGAGCTTCATCCACCACATGAAGGGTCTCATGTGGAGCAGGTCCAGCGGTAGCACGGAGGAGGCCGCGGCATTCAGGCCCAGCATCCTGCGGCAAGTGCCCACAGACACATGATGGCCTAGCGAAAAACGGGCCAAACATGACGTCAGACTGGAAATCCGTGCAGGAGCCAAGCGGGCCTGCATGAGAACGGAATCCATGTTCACCCCCAAGAAAACGGTGCTTTGAGCCGGAGCAAGAACACTCTTCTCCGAGTTCAACCTCAAACCGAGAGACTGGATATGACTCAGGACGATGTCTCTGTGGTGGGTCACTAGCTCCCTGGACTGGGCTAAAATGAGCCAATCGTCCAGGTAATTTAGAATACGGATGCCCTGGAGCCGCAAAGGGGCCAGAGCTGCATCCATACACTTCGTGAATGTCCTCGGGGCCAGAGCGAGGCCGAAGGGAAGGACCCTGTACTGGAACGCTCTTTCTCCAAAGGCGAACCTGAGGAACTGCCTGTGTCGCCGTACAACCTGGATGTGAAAGTAAGCATCCTTTAGGTCTACTGTCACAAACCAATCCCCTGGCCGAATCTGAGATATGATAGCTTTCAGCGTCAACATCTTGAATTTCCCTTTGTAAAGGGCGAAGTTCAGTCGGCGGAGGTCCAGTATGGGACGCAAACCGCCGCCCTTCTTCGGGACCAGGAAATAACGGCTGTAAAAGCCCCGTTCGGTTTCCCCTGAAGGAACCTCTTCTATTGCTCCTTTGAAAAGGAGGGATGAAACTTCCTGCTGAAGTACAGAAGCCTGAGTGACGCTGTCTACTATGGTAGGAAAGACCCCGTTGAAACAAGGGGGATTGCGGCAAAACTGAAGAGTGTAACCGAACCGGACTGTGCGAAGAACCCAAGACGAAACCCCTGGTAAGCGCTCCCATTCTTGAAAGAAATGTGAAAGAGGAAGAGGGATGTTGTAATGCAGACGACATACCTGAGTGAGGGTGCCGTGTTGACGTTCGTGAGGTAGAGAAGTTGACTGTGCAGGAGAGCCCTTGGCGTCCTGACACGTGATGGGAGGCATCGATGCTGGGGTCATGGTGACCAGGTCCGCCCGCTCCGGAGGAAAGCGAAAAGTGCCTCCGAGAATGCGACCGGCAGTTATAGAGAGTGTTGGGGGTGAGGGGAGAAAGCAAAAAGCGTCTCCTTCCTTCCGCGCCGGGCTGAGTAGAGATGGTGAAAAATGGCCTGCACTTCGAGACACTCTGAGTGGCGAAGGTGACAGGGCAAGGAAAGGAGAGCTGGGAGGTGGGCAGAAACGCTTGCGCGGTCTGTCCCAACCTTGAGGAAGCAGAGGAGCTCTCCTTTTTCCGACCGGAGGGTCAGGAACGGCTCTGGGCCGCCGGAGCGGTCGGTTTGTCGGACCGCTTCATCTGGAGGTGCTTGTGAGGCCGTTGACGGGGAAACGGGCGACCGCGGGCTCCCCAAACCGTGGAAGGTGGGGGATGCACCGGTTCGCTCCTCCTGGAAGAGAACTCCGGTCTAAAAGAGGGACGTTCTCTGGGTCGAACAGGGGAGGGAGCAGAAGGTTCCCTAGCCCTCCTGGGTATGAACTGTCTGAACGCGGCCGATTGGGATTTGGAGGAGCGGAATTTCTCAACCACCGTGTTGACCGCCTCACCAAACAACCCTGTTTGAGAAATGGGGGCTTCCAGGAGGAAAACCTTCTCCTTGTCACGGATCTCCGTGAGATTAAGCCACAAGTGGCGTTCCACCGCAACGGAACCAGCCATAGAGCGACCTATAGCGCGTGCGGTATGCTTGGTGGCTCTTAAGGCTAAATCCGTAGCCTTACGAAGCTCCTTGACCGCTTCAGGGGTCACGCCGTCGCCCTCGTCCATTTCCTTAAGGACGTCCGCTTGGTAGGCCTGGAGAATGGCCATAGTGTGCAGGGTCATGCCTGCCTGCCCAGCCGCCATGTAGGATTTCCCAATGAGAGAGGAAGTAGTCCTACATGCTTTAGAGGGGAGGAGGGGGCGCGACTTCCAGGACGGTGCAGACGACGGAGCAAGATGGTCGGCTAAAGTTTCCGAGGGGAGGGAGGGAGAGAAAGAGCGGGGCTCGTCTGCTCGAACTCCACATCCTCAAGCTCTACATCCGAACCCCAAGTCGCGGATCCTCGAGAGGCCTCGGGAGCGCGACAGGGGGAGACGAATGATTCCCTCTCAAAAACCGCGAGCCGCGATTTGAGGGTCTTGAGCAACAAATTTTCACAGAATTTGCATTTAGACGATCCTATGACTGCCTCGCGCACATGTGAAAAACCCATACATTTAACACACTTACTGTGCGGGTCGTCGTTAGCGATGTAACGAGCACATGGCAGAGTACAGCGTCGGTATTCCATGGCAACTTCACCGAAAGGAGAAACAGAGTTCCACTTGAACAGTCGCAGAAGCGCCGAGAATAGTCCAGAAAGTTTGAGCTCAGAAAAATCACGAACGAAGGGCAACGTGACCGCTTCGTTCTGAAGGCAGAGAAATCTGAGGAGCAGATGGCGCGCGCGAATATGTAATGATGCGACGTAAGAGCGTCGGGGCGGAGCCAGATTGCGCGGGCGCCATCAGCCAATGAATTGGCGTGATTCTATAGGGCTTCAGACAATTGGCACATTCAGAGAATATCCCACTGCGCTATCCGCAGCGTTGAGTGAACCTATGAAAGAGAACAGTGATGTCATCGTCCAGCTCAGTTCAGTTCTCATACAATGTTGTCAAAGCAGGCAGGTCAAAAATATTAAGAATAATAAGTATTCCCAATAAGTGGAAAATCCCAAATTAATTTCAGTGTTTACCCACTTCCTCCCAGATCCCAAATGAATGGTTGTCAAAGCTGGAAATAGGCACATGCTGATTTTATGAAGAAAAAAATATATTTAATAGTAAGAACTAAAGGATAGGACCTAAAGGATTATTAGGAACACCATACTAATACTGTGTTTGACCCCCTTTCGCCTTCAGAACTGCCTTAATTCTACGTGGCATTGATTCAACAAGGTGCTGAAAGCATTCTTTAGAAATGTTGGCCCATATTGATAGGATAGCATCTTGCAGTTGATGGAGATTTGTGGGATGCACATCCAGGGCACGAAGCCCCCGTTCCACCACATCCCAAAGATGCTCTATTGGGTTGAGATCTGGTGACTGTGGGGGCCATTTTAGTACAGTGAACTCATTGTCATGTTCAAGAAACCAATTTGAAATGATTCGAGCTTTGTGACATGGTGCATTATCCTGCTGGAAGTAGCCATCAGAGGATGGGTACATGGTGGTCATAAAGGGATGGACATGGTCAGAAACAATGCTCAGGTAGGCCGTGGCATTTAAACGATGCCCAGTTGGCACTAAGGGGCCTAAAGTGTGCCAAGAAAACATCCCCCACACCATTACACCACCACCACCAGCCTGCACAATGGTAACAAGGCATGGTGGATCCATGTTCTCATTCTGTTTACGTCAAATTCTGACTCTACCATCTGAATGTCTCAACAGAAATCGAGACTCATCAGACCAGGCAACATTTTTCCAGTCTTCAAGTGTCCAATTTTGGTGAGCTCGTGCAAATTGTAGCCTCTTTTTCTTATTTGTAGTGGAGATGAGTGGTACCCGGTGGGGTCTTCTGCTGTTGTAGCCCATCCGCCTCAAGGTTGTGGCTTCACAAATGCTTTGCTGCATACCTCGGTTATAACAAGTGGTTATTTCAGTCAAAGTTGCTCTTCTATCAGCTTGAATCAGTCGGCCCATTCTCCTCTGACCTCTAGCATCAACAAGGCATTTTCGCCCACAGGACTGCCGCATACTGGATGTTTTTCCCTTTTCACACCATTCTTTGTAAACCCTAGAAATGGTTGTGCGTGAAAATCCCAGTAACTGAGCAGATTGTGAAACACTCAGACCGGCCCGTCTGGCACCAACAACCATGCCACGCTCAAAATTGCTTAAATCACCTTTCTTTCCCATTCTGACATTCAGTTTGGAGTTCAGGAGATTGTCTTGACCAGGACCACACCCCTAAATGCATTGAAGCAACTGCCATGTGATTGGTTGATTAGATAATTGCATTAATGAGAAATTTAACAGGTGTTCCTAATAATCCTTTAGGTGAGTGTATATATTTTGGCCAAAATATTTTGTTTAGTACTAAACCTTTTGCAAAGTTGCAAAGTGCTCTTTGCAGTTTCTGGGCCCACCAAGCCTGCACTCCAGGGTTAACAATGCTAATTTGTCACCTATGATTGAGAATATTCACACACAAACTCACACACATATTGATAGTGTTTTTTGTTACATGTTCTTTACACAGGTACACTGGAGTCAAGCATTTAATAATTATAACTAATCATAAACACTGTTAATTTGCACACGCACACACACTCCTGAGTCAAACAGTTAGTGGATTTGAGTTATGGTCAGTCACAGAAAGAGAGATGCGTTGTTTTGGATTGTTTCAATAAACCTATTTTTTAAGCATATTGCATAATGTAGCCTCTGTTTTGCTTATTTTTTTGTTACAATTTACAACCATTTATTTGACATCATAAGGGCTGTAATATTCTTACAGAGGTTTAAATGAGTGCCTTTTGTAGTAAACAAATGTGGGTACTTTGAATAAATGTTTGAGCACTCTAGCGCTCAAAAACTTTGTGAGTTACAGATACTGAACCAAAAGTGTTACAACCACATTACATACAGTCACCCTTTGTAAGTCTTATTCATTTCACAGTGCCATGCAGTTACAGTAGAACTTTTATCATATTCCTTTTTCCTATTAATACTAATAGAGAGTTAGTTGGAAAGTTAAAGTTATTAGAATGTCTAAAGTGGACTATCGAAATAAACTGTAACCAGAAAAGCTTTTTGTAAACTCATCATCTACAAATATTTTCTTCAAGATAATTATGATATTAAATGTGTAATTAATCATTTTATATTGCTGTCAGTAGTTGTTTTTATATCTTTGTTAAAATTGTTAGTAATGTACAATAGATATTCTGCTGTTGTGTTCATCTGCATCTGAACGTTCATCTTCTGCAGCTCCAGTCGATTCAACAACACTGACTCCAGTCAGCAGCTCAAACTCTGAGAAGAAATCAAGCACAACTACAGCAGCCACTCCGACACAACAAGGTACAGGACTGACACACATCATCAGTCTCTCACTTCAGTGCTTTGCACTGGCTTCTTTTTTCTTCTAAGATAATTATGATATTAAAAATGTATCATTTTATATTGCTGTCAGTAGTTGTTGTTTTTATATCTTTGTTAAAAATTATAGTAATGTACAATAGATATTCTGCTGTTGTCTTCATCTGGATCTGAATGTGTCCCTCTATATAGTCTCTCCTTCAGCGACTGTCTTGCCGTTAGTGGTTGTTGGTGTTGTTGCAGCATTGGCTGTTCTCCTTGCTGTTATTTTTTGGCTGATTCGGAAAAAAAATACAAAAGCTGGTGAGATTTAGTTTCTCATATTTCGTTACAACAGAGAAAGAATCCAAGAAATCTGACTTTACAGAAAAGCACACTAGTTTTGGGTTTGTCATGGAAAGTTCATTTGGAAAAAATATGATGGTAAAGATGTTGACGTGTTTGTTTTAAACTATGGTTTTGTCAGATTTTGCTGATTAGCAAATTACTGTATGTAATTTTAACATAATTCCTGTAATAAGTGAAGAGGAATCAATAAATTAACAAGACATAATAAAGTTTTGAATTCTTCTAGACACTTTTAACTTGCATTACAGACATTCTGTGTTTTGTTTTTCTGTCTTTATCATAAGTATTCCTAATAAATGGGGCACCATTATTTTTCAGATAACAAAAGAGGGACTGATGATGACTCTGTGGTAAGTATTGTAATGCCAAAAACCAAGAGGTTGATCCATAAGCTATTATTATTGTGTCCATAATCACTGCTCCAGGGTAAATGATCCCTGAATGTGTTTTTATTCACGTTATGCTTCAGCTAAATGTTAAGTTAGTATACAGTATTTGAACCGTTTCTTTAGTAAATGTTACCAATAAGAATAAATATATTTGAAAACAATGATTTGTATTTCATAACTTGGTTCTACATATTTTCATTGTTTAGGAGCAGAAAGATGATGTGACTTATACTGAGGTTGCCACGTACTGTAAAAAGCAAGCCAAAGAGAACAAGGTGACTAAACACTTCCTACATCAATGTCCATCCATCTCTCAAACTGATAGTTTATATGCTATACCTAAATCAGTTTATTTCTTAAATGCAGTTCTTCTAACTCTCTTGAGTAAAAATCTAACAAGAGGCTGTAATATTTGTGGGTTGAAACTTGAAACTTGTTTGACAATATCTGTGATGTTCTTTCAGGTTCATGATGATGATAAAGTGACTTACGCTTCCATCAGAGGAAGCTGACCAACAGCTGGACCTCAGGATAACAGCAGTCAACTTTATGCCTCTGTGAACAAGAACCGTCACAAATGAGTAAAACACTCATTAATTATACACAGACCGTGTATTATGATGAATATAGGAATATATAATTGACTCCTTCGGGTTTCATTCAGTGACATTATAATTACTGTCTTTCACATGTTAACAAACAAACCCCAGTGGTGATCAGATTTATTTGTAGTATTTTGGTTCGTTTGGGATGTTTATTTTACAGTAGCTGTCTGCTTGATGTTCAGTTAATGTTATTGCTTTATTATTAATTTAGGAAGATATGATATGCTTATACAAAGTTCAGAAAATGAAGGACAGTTTCATTCTTAGATCATTCTCATTTAATCATCATTTTTGTTGACTGATTAATGCAGGCTAATAACTGTCAGTTTGCAGTGATTATGAAAACAGGCAATGTAAACTTTAATCACAATATGACAGGAATGAAAATTTGGTGTTTGAACCGATTGCAAATGCTTTCAGTAATGCTTGTAATACTAAATTGTGTTTGTCAATAATAAATGTATTAAGTAGCCTATGTCAAATGTATTCAATGTATGTATAATGTATAATACAGTGAAAAGTATTTTTCGTCATTACAAATTTTTCCTTGTGCAGTTTTTCTGAGGAGAACCTCTTATTGTGCGGGTTTATACCTTTAGGATACAGATGCAGTGGATTATGACAGTGTCAGAAGTGACTTTCTGAAAGTTGTTTTGTTCCTGTGCAGAATGTGCCTGTCAGCTCAGAACTGACATTGGTTTTTCATTGTAGATGTCATTGTGAATATGATGTTGCATCGTTACTGTTTGCAGGCTACATTGATAAGCATCATCTTTTAAACTATTTCTGTGCTTGAGGGTTTTGTGTCTGATGCAGAGATGCTCAGAAATGCTTTATTTAACGGAACTGTAAAGGAACTGAGAGTACAGTCAGTTTCTAGGAAATAGATAAGATAATGAGTATGAATGGAATCATTATTTAATGATTCTGGTTCTTTAATGGTTCCATTAATGATTGAATGAAGTTCTTTTAATGAAAAAAATATGTACCAAATGTAGAGATAATTTGAATGATTAACACATTTCTCTTTATAGTTATTGCAAAAGATTTTAAATGAATTTTCAGTCTTTTTATATGCAACCTAAATACAAACACATTTATGTATGTCTCACACTTAATAAGTAAGCTGTATGTGTTTGACCAAGTAAAACTACTCCTTAGAGTCATTTGTTGAATCAGATTACACTGCTGTATATGTTTTGATTGATTAAAAAGAGCCATCAGGTCCTGTGTTTCGTGCTCTGGTCTCATTAGCGATGTTGTGGTGTTGCTGCTGAATATATCAGGAACTCTGTCAGAGATAGAGACTGCATCTGAAGTTATCTATATATTTTTATATAGTGCACTATTTGAGTGGATGACCATAGTGTCTGAAACCCTATAGTTGACATTATCAAGTGCACTCATTCAATCCCATAATGCACTGCAATAATGAGTCTACAACCGATGTACAATTAACAGCTCTGCACTGTGAGGGTCACGGTTTCCATGACAGATTTTTAAATAAATCATTTAATTCCTAATGGAGTTTGCCAATTATCTAAATATCAAATTATTATTAAACACCAAGCTCAAACTATGCAAAAACAGCAGCCCAGCAACTCAGTGTGCAAACTCGTTTTTATTCACTCCTTCAAGTGGGCTAGTGGACTAACAGGGAATGAGAGTATGGGGATGATTCTGGATACAGCCAGAGTATTTTACCACAGTGATCTATCCGAATCAATGGAAAAATGCATGTCTGAGAACCATTAAAGTCATTCAGTTCCAGTATAAAAACGGATAAAATAAAATCAGCCTATTAATTCCATTATTTCAACATTACATGAACCTCAGAGGATTCATAAACATTTGTAAACCTAAAAAGATTTCATATATAAATGTTGTACATTTTGGATTCTGTCAGTAAGTAAATATTTTACGTTTGACTGGTTCTCAACCTTTATGACGCGAAGGCTCTCCGTTCTCCAATATTAAACGGCTCCCTAATAAAGACTTTCCAGAATTTCTACTTGATTATGACTGCTTGTTTGAAACTTTGAAAGAACAGAAGTGAACAGAGTATTGATATAAATTAATTTATCACAATTAGTTTTGTTTGTGAATTATTTATCCCAATCAGTTTCAGCTGTATGTTCTTAAACCAACAGATATTGAGGAGGAAGAAAGAAATATTTGTATTATTTCTTTCATTATTTATTATGTATTAACCTATTAAATTATAATATTATAATAAATAATCTTGAGAAATCTTGATTTTAATATTTTAGATTAAAATTTGATTATTTGTGATATGGTTGAGTATTATTGTGGGGACATGACCAGAGCAAAGGCAGGAGACACTGCATGCAGTCAATTCAAATTTTTACTGACTTCAGAAAAAAAAGAAAAAAAAAAAGAAAAAAAAAACATAAACAAAGACACTAAAGATGACCCTCCTCACAGAGATCTCTCACCAGCACTGACTGAACAGACAAAATAAATTATTTTATACTGAAAGGTTCAACCATTTCATAATAATAGAGAATTTAAATAATAACATACATAATACATAAATAAACTTTAATGAAAATAATATTCAAAATACATTAACATCAATTTTACAATGGAAGTAATACAAATAATAAACAATACATTTCTACATATTATCAAAATAAACAATAAAACAATGAAGCAATAACCCCCTGCTCACACTGGGAAATGGACTATGCCTACACTACCCAGAATTCCTTGGGATGGCATAAAATGAGGAACATGAAGGCCGCACTTCCTCTTAAACCCCCACCTCCGGAACCATGCTGCAGACATGAACCCAGAAGGCAAGTTTAGAAAATGGGGATATAAACTAATATAGCTGATGTCAATTCTAAATAAAGAAAATAAAGAAATAAAAGTCTTGGTGTCTTTTGTCATCAGTCTAATGTGCACCTTAGACTAGAAAAATATTTAACCAAACAATGAGAAACAAACATTTATGCAAAAAATATAAACCAAACAATCAGGGCATACACCGCATCAGGGGTAACTTATGACATCGTCATAATCATAAAGTCTTGACTGCGATAGTTGCAAACAAACGTTCCCGTGTTCTTTATATTTAAAACTTGATATCTAATGTCACCATCAATAGACATCTTAGACATCAATAACACGTTTAACATAATAGAGATTCCACAAGAACATATTTATATTTTGTATGTCGTGCATGGTATAATGTCAGTGAAATGCAGCTGTATAAAGTGTCAGCACTGAACAGTCAGTTGGTCAGAGGAAGTTCACAACCACAGGAGGAGCTGATGATGATTAAAGGAAGAACTGTAACTATATGATGAAAAGAAAGACTGACAGAAACAGAAAATGGCTGATCGTTGTGTCACATGTGTCTGCTGCGACTGATCATTCTCTGTCCACTTCTGACAGGTAAAGAAATCTTTATATGGTCTATAAAACATTATGCAATATCTTCATAATGTGAACAACCATCTGTTCAAAAATAATTGAATTACTTTGGGATAGAGACTGGCAAAGAGTTGGATTAAGCATATATGGTTTTATCTTGCTGAAAAGGTTATTACTTCAGTTTTTAATAATTAAGAAAATATTTCTTGTATGTCATTAAAGTTTAAATAATTAACACTATTATTTTACTGTTTTATATTAATATGTAGGTACCAGTGGAGCAGAAGAGACTCGTGTGTTCAGCAGTTCTGGTGAAAATGTCCGTCTGCCCTGTAATAATGCTCTTTCTGGCTGCACATCGACTACATGGACCTATACCAGACTTTCAGAGACAGTTGAACTGATTTCTGGAGGGAAAAAGAAGAATGACATAGAGAGACGTGAGAGACTGAGTCTGGGGTCTGACTGCTCTCTGAACATCAAGAAAGTCACACAAGAAGATTATGGGCTTTACGCCTGCCGACAATTTGTGAATGGAAGTGGAAAACAACAAGGAACTGATGCACGTGTTTATCTGCATGTTCTTCATGGTCAGTGTTTCTGTAACTTTTTAAATAATACCTTAAAACTCACATGTGTAATAAAAAGAGTGACGTCTGCAGTGGGATTTCTGTCTTATTTTGTGTTTCAGTCTCTTCATCATCCTCACAGACTGAGATCAGATCAGGCTCTGTGACTCTCTCCTGTCAGTTGTATTCATATGGAGTCTCTTGTGATGTTTTGGTCCGTTCTGAGGGACTTCAGCTGATCTGGGTGAATCAGGCTGGTGTTAGTGTGATGACAGACTCCAGATATCAGATATTTTTCTCCTCAACACACTGTATCAGCACTCTGACTACAACACTCCTGAATGAAGATCACAACAGAGAGTGGAGATGTCAGGTTACTCAGAGAAATCAACTGAAGACCTCAGCCACATATACTGTCAAGTATTCAGGTATTCAGTTCCAGAAGACCCAATTATTCAGAGACATGATGACATTTGTCATTCATTCAGGACAAAATGATGGTTTATGGGCTATATTCTAGTTTAGTGTGTTTCTCTCTCATATAAATGAGACATAAACTGCTTCATGTGGTTTTATGGTGACCACACCAGGGCCACTTTGGGCATAAAGGGGTCCTGAGAGAAATCATATTACCTCCATTATTCACTGAACAGAGTTTTCTGCTTCCTTAACTTCTTGGAAGCAAGATCATCAAGTTGTTTTAGCTATAGCACCTTAGTAATATAGATAGCAAAAATTTCAGAAAACATGTAGGCCTTTGAAAAACAGGACATAAGAGAAAATATTAGTTAATTGTTGAAATTTAATTCATGACAATGAACAAGCGATATCTAATCATGATATAAGTTGCTTACATTCATGTATGTGGTCTGGCTGTTGTTTCTCCGCCTTGTCATTTTTCATTTATACATGATTTGTAGGTGAGCATTGTGATGATGAAAAACCTTTTAATCTACAGCTCTCTTCTTGCACTCTTCCCTCTCGAGCCACAAGCGGCCCTAAAACTGTCCAATTGAGCCATTACAGCTGCCTGGGTCTTACTTGCAGATTAAAGTAGCCTATTTAAAAAAGAAAAGAAAAAACAATGTTTTGCTTTGCAGTGGCCTCTGCTGGCTTGTGGCTCCTGAGCAGCTGCTTTAGAAACAGCCTTAAGGCCCTATTTTAACGATCTGCGCAAGGTCACATAGATGACTCACTTTAAGTCCAAATCCACTTTTAGTTTAACGACGTAAAAAATGGTGTGCATGATCTTAAACGGTTGTCCCTATTCTCGCAATGAGTAATGGGTGTGTTTTGGCCCATTTTGTGTTTTGCGCTCGTTTAGCCTACATGACGGAATTTGATAGAGGAAAGACTGAACGCTTCTCCAGAGAGGAAACGGATCTGCTTGTGCGCAAGGTTAAAACGCGCAAGCAGACCATCAAGCCGGATTCCACCATATCTTTATGTACACAATAATAATATTTGACATTGTTTATTTTTTATCAATAGGTCAATAATATTTGACCTTTTATTTTTAATATTTGACATGTTTATGTGCTGCTGCGCGTCCCAGTGTGTGTAAGCAGAGTGTAGGCCTACACGCATTGTGGACCCGCCTATAGGCTCATATTACTAACGTGCTAAATAACAAAAAATATATATATATATTGCGCCATTGACTTTAGACCAGGTTTCAGTTGGTCAATGGCGCAGTCTATTTGCCTCAAAATAGCAACACATCTATAATGCGCTTGAAAAACATCTCATTTTCAGACCAAATGGGTGCAAAATGCATTTGCATGCACAAAACACACTTGCCTGGTAGCCTACTGCATTGCGCCGGGTGTATGATGGGGCCCTTAATGTTACACAAACCTCTCTTCCCAACAACTGCCACTGTAAACAGTGATGATGGATCACAATTGTTGGCCTATGTCATGATGTGATGTAATGATCAAGTATGAAAATATGATGTTGATGTCCTACATCTAAACATCATCTTCTGCAGCTCCAGTCGATTCAACAACACTGACTCCAGTCAGCAGCTCAAACTCTGAGAAGAAATCAAGCAGAACTACAGCAGCAGATTCAACACAACAAGGTGCAGGACTGACACACATCATCAGTCTCTCTCTACAGTGCTTTGCACTTTTTGTCACAATTGATTTGACCACAATGAAAGCTTTAACCACAATGAAATTATTAATTCCATAATTTCATTATCCAAAACATTTGTATTATATTTGTACATCTGAAACGTCTTCATACATAAAACGTTTTACATTTTAGATGCTGTCAATACCTAGATATTCTAAATTCCAGTGTTTACAGTGTTTGAAGTGAACTAACAGACATGATCCACAGATCCAGCTGACACATCATCAGATCATGAAGTCTGTATGGCTGCTGGATCAATATTCAGAGGTATGAAAAGTCTTTGCATGTTTTTTTCATACTGATAACTCTATACCATTAAAATGTCAGTGAATTTGTAAATGGTTTGTAAACTAGATGTACCGCATGGCGGTACAAAATATGACCGCCGCTCAGGCCTGCACTGGCTTTCCACAAAAATAAATGACGTGGAGCAATTTGGCTGTATTGCGTGTTTATGTATATACCTAAAAAAAGTAGTAGTATGTGCATGTCTGTCTGTGTGTGTGTGTATGTGTGTGTGTTTGTGTATGTGTGTGTCTGTGTGTATGTGTGTCTGTGCGTGTATGTATGCATGCGTACATGTGTGTGCGCGTGTGTGTGTGTTTGTGTGTGTGTGTCTGTCTGTGCATGTGGATTTGTATGTGTCTGTATGGGTGTGTGTCTGTGCGTGTGGATGTCAGTGTGTGTGCATGCTTGCGTTTGTTTGTATTCCTGCATATGTGTGTGTGTGACAGTATCATGGCCCCCGGGGCCCAAACAAAATTTTTCCGTAAAAGTCTAGTAGGGCTACATGCCCACCAAATTTCATGTTCCCCGGTGTTTCGGTGTCCCTGGTATCGTTGACGAAAAATTCAGTAGATGACGAAAAAAAAAAAAAAAAAAAAACTTTGACAATCCCTATATGACCGCTTTCGCTAGCTACGCTAGCGGCGGTCATAATAATTGTTCATTGTTTTATATCCTTGATTTCATCTACAAAGTCATTTACAGTTTCACATATTCATTCTCTTCTTTTTCTCTATTCTTTCTATCTTCTGTCCGTGTCCGCACATGTTTTCTGTAGAGATTGTAAATATTGTTAAGATTGCAGTGTTCACTGCTCCGACTGTGATCCTTCTTCAGATCATCTGTGCAAGAAGAGCTGGTGAGTTTTAAAAGACACAGAATCTGATGATTCACACTGATCTGTATATCTGTGATCATGGTAAAAACTTACGGTCAGTAAATTGTATTTAATTATTTTGTAGGAAGGAAGGACTCACACCATCCAGAGGAAATAGAGATGCCTACAGTATTAGAATAAAACACACTATACAAATAACAAGATTTATCTTCATGTTTGTGAATATTATCATTTTCCAGTGCTCCATATAAAAATGATGTAAACAAAACAAGTTACCTTAATAAACATGAATGGTTATTTCCACACACAGAAATCATAATACAAATACATGGTGATTTCACCTTTTAACTTTATTTCCTCTAATCTTTAAACTTTTTACAGAGGGCTTTTTAAATGTTTCAAAAGTCAATTTTAAATGATGACACATGAGTCTGTTAATTATCATGACATATGTACAGAGTTTTTTTTATGTTTTTTTTTAAATTATTATTATTTGTTCACTGAACATTTCAAGGCAAAATCAAATCCGTATGTTTCCTCCTAACCCTAAATATGAAAATATATGAATGATTATCTTCCCCACCCACAACATGCAAACGTCTTTTTTGGTCCTCAAATATGTGCTGAAAAATTATTTGAGTTTATTTAACTCAAATATAAAAGCAGTGGGAGGTATTTAAGGCATTAGAGAAAATTAAGGATAATTAAGGAATGTTAATCAAGCAACAATATAATAAATAACAGAAAACAACTCATATCTCTTGACTGGATAAAAGGGAGAAACGTAACTGTTAATTGCCCACTTCTCATAATTATTCATAATTTGAAGAATTACCGGTATAATGAATATTTATCACCCGTCCCTGTTGTCATTAATGCAGTGAGTGAATCGCACAAACTTCAAGAAGCTACATTTAAATTTTAGTTCATGCCATCGTGATGTTTCATTTGATGTTTCATCAACCGGTCTGATATCAAAGCTGTTTAACAATATCCCGTCTAGAAGAATTTTCAGATAGTGACTGCATGTTACTGTCTGCCAGAGTTAAACTCATATGAGCAGACAGTGAGAGGGTCACTATTCAGTCCATCCAGATAAAGTCCTGGCACCAGACTGAGACAGCAAGGCTGTTTTGAGCTGTAGTTTATCTGGATCAACCGAGACATGTTGTCAGCGTTATAGAAGGACACCTGCTTTCTCTCACAGTCTAGATACAACCCTATTTTCTGTGGTTTGTCTCGAGTACTTAATGGAGTGTCCTTTCCATCACAGGACAGAACGTATCCTTTATTGTGTTTAAGGTGGAGCAGGATCTCACTCTCGCCTGACTTTGTTGTCGGCTTTTCTGCACCCATCTTAATTCCCACAGTCCAGTCTGGTTTTTTATCGACCTCTACTTCCCAGTAGTGCTGGCCAGTTTGGAAGTTTTCCACTGAAACTGTACCTGGGTTGAAGTCTTTATACAGACCAGACATTCTGTCAGCTTGTCGGATTCTGGCGCCCCCTGGAGACACTCTTAAGTACGACTCTCCAGGGTTTTTCAGGGTTAAACTCTCAGGAACTACAGCACAGACACAGACAACATTATTAAATCATGAATCAGTTTTTGAATGAGACGTTATTGCAGATCTTGCATTGAACGTTCTGGTTATGTTTCGTTCTAAACCTATAAGTACAAATGAAACTTTTGCAATTAATTCCCCAAACCATTAAATGTACAGATTCCTTCATTCAAATTTTGTTTTTGTATTTCATCTTTTCAACTGTGCTATTTTTGGTTTATGTTTTTAAGAAAATTAAGTTTGAAGTTTGAAAATGTCCTGTTGATTTACATTAATAAAATGCTTGATTATAAATATGCAACTGACTAAATATCTCTTGTGATATTTGTATATTATGTTCTGATTGGTCACATGTATTTTTTATGGTAAATTTTGATTGGTCTTTTCTTTCTTCTATCTATTTAATCATCTGTAGCTGCCTTTACACTGCAAATGTCTTACAAACAAGGATGTCCAAGATTATATTATGCAGAGATGGGCACAAATACATCAAAAAGTATTTAATTACAAATTACAAATACTTACTCATCAAATGTGTTTAAATAAAATACAAAATACTGCTGTGAAAAAAAGTATTTAATTAAAATACAAGTAATTTGTAATTTGAAAATACAAACAAAATGTACAGTCTTCTGTAGTGTGAGAGTAAGTGTGGCGTTAGATACATGTAAGAGTCTAGAATATTGCAATATCATTGTTTAGTGCAGAAGATGCGCTTTTAACGTACATGTTGCCACATACTGTCATAATAAAAGATAATTACGCATATAACACTATATTTGTATTATATTACACAAAAACTAGTTAACGCTGCTGTGAGGGTGTTTCTAATAGCGCAGCTGTGACAAAGTTGACAACTTTCTCTCTTCCGACTGCCATTATCTATTTTTTTACTCTTTTTGAAAGTTGTGAAAACGATGTTGTGGCGTTTTTCTTTTGCTATTTGAGCAAATTGGAACACAAAAAAATATATTTAATGTAGTCTTTCATTCACTGCTATAGAAGTTTACCCAACTATGACGCCTTCCACTTCTGAGAAACCCAGAAATGTGAACAGGGTCAATAGGATGTGTCACATCACGTGATTTACTTGCCAAAAACTGTGATAGGCAATTTGGTAGTCCTATTAGTATTTTATGTCTATGGTCCTAGGCATAGTTCACCCAAAAATGAAAATTAGCCCATGATTTACTCACCCTGATGTCATCCTAGGTGTATATGACTTTCTTCTTTCAGAAGAATACAATCATAATCTATCCATCATAAAAGTGCATCTATCCATCATAAAAGTGCGTCTATCCATCATAAAAGTGTCTATCCATCATAAAAGTGCATCTATCCATCATAAAAGTGCGTCTGTCTTAAAAGTGTCTATCCATCATAAAAGTGCATCTATCCATCATAAAAGTGCGTCTGTCTATCATAAAAGTACATCTATCCATCATAAAAGTGCATCTATCCATCATAAAAGTGCGTCTATCCATCATAAAAGTGTCTATCCATCATAAAAGTGCATCTATCCATCATAAAAGTGCGTCTATCCATCATAAAAGTGTCTATCCATCATAAAAGTGCATCTATCCATCATAAAAGTGCGTCTGTCTTAAAAGTGTCTATCCATCATAAAAGTGCATCTATCCATCATAAAAGTGCGTCTATCCATCATAAAAGTGTCTATCCATCATAAAAGTGCATCTATCCATCATAAAAGTGCGTCTATCCATCATAAAAGTGTCTATCTAGGGGTGGGCGATATCTCGATATTTACGATATATCGAGATATTTTTTAAACTCGATATGGATTTTGACATATCGTATATATCGATATATTGTTTATATTTAATTCTGATTTCGGCAATTTGCTTGTTTGCCTTCTCTGTGCTGTGCTCGCGCTCGCCCCCGCCCTCCTCCGCCTCCTTGCTTTTGTTCCCCCTCCCCTCGCGTGTTGTCTCATTCAACCAAGTGCCCCGAGTCCGGTCAGGCACATACATTTTTCCCCGCCCAGCGAGTGCTTGAAGTGCGTCAGAAACAGCGCGCGCGCGATCAGTTGTTGTTGGTAATTTTTTGTGTAGCGTCGCCTCTCGCCGCATTGCTTTTGTTTGAGGGCGCACTCACACTTAACATGCTCCCCTGTAGAAACGGGCCTGGCAGCTCGCGCAAGGTCTAGACACGGTGAAAGTTTCCTGATTGTGACGGATGGCTGAATTTACATGACACATTATAAATTAGCATTAGCCTAAGTTACCTATTCTGCTATACAGTGCCAAAAAGAAGAGAAGAGGATAAAGGTGGATAAAGACAGAGGTAAAGTGATGTAATGAATGAACAGTTTATCTAATTGTATAGTAGTAAGATACTGTAATTTAATGGCAGTTATTTTTACCTTAAACTTTATGCTAGCAGTTGTTCTGAGTTCCCCAGAGGCCCCAGACAGTGTGATTTTGTGACAATCATGTCAATTTTTAGATGCATTTTTATCACTTTTTTTTTAATTAATGTTTTGCTCTACAGTTGTGCAGTTTTTGGGGGATATATGGCTTTTTTTTTTTTTTTTTTTTTTTGCCAAAATTAGTAATGATATTTCTATACAGGTTTATTAAAAATAGTGCAATATGTATTATTTCTTCCTTTATTTTACAGGTAAATTATTATTTTTGTATACAGGGATTTTTTTTTTTTAAATGTCGCAGAAGCACTTTGTTCCTACATGAACAGCCTACCTATTTGCACGTCAATAAAAAAAAGACTTTGTGGTATTTGGCATATTTGTTTTTGCAGTAGTTTTTGGGGGGTTATTTTTCCTGTAAAGATATCGAGATATATATCGTATATCGAGATATAGCAAAATATATCGAGATATATTTTTTGCTCCATATCGCCCAGCCCTATGTCTATCCATCATAAAAGTGCATCTATCCATCATAAAAGTGCGTCTGTCTATCATAAAAGTGTCTATCCATCATAAAAGTGCATCTATCCATCATAAAAGTGCGTCTGTCTATCATAAGTGTCTATCCATCATAAAAGTGCATCTATCCATCATAAAAGTGCGTCTGTCTTAAAAGTGTCTATCCATCATAAAAGTGCATCTATCCATCATAAAAGTGTCTATCCGTCATAAAAGTGCATCTATCCATCATAAAAGTGCGTCTGTCTATCATAAAAGTGTCTATCCATCATAAAAGTGCATCTATCCATCATAAAAGTGCGTCTGTCTATCATAAAAGTACATCTATCCATCATAAAAGTGCATCTATCCATCATAAAAGTGCATCTATCCATCATAAAAGTACATCTATCCATCATAAAAGTGCATCTATCCATCATAAAAGTGCGTCTGTCTATCATAAAAGTACATCTATCTATCATAAAGTGCATCTATCCATCATAAAAGTGCGTCTATCCATCATAAAAGTGCATCTATCCATCATAAAAGTGCATCTATCCATCATAAAAGTGCGTCTATCCATCATAAAAGTGCATCTATCCATCATAAAAGTGCGTCTGTCTATCATAAAAGCACATCTATCCATCATAAAAGTGCTCCACAGGCTCTGGGGGGTAAATAAAGGCCTTCTGAAGGGAAGTAACACGTTTGTGTAAGAAAAATATCCATATTTAAAACTTTATTGACTAAAATAACTAGCTTCTGGCAGACGGCCAACGCACGTTGACTTGCGCCACAAGAGTAACACTTGACGATGTATGACGTAGATGTAGGAGTAGCCTAAGCTTTGACGCCTCTCGCGGTTCAAACAAACAGGGCTGGCCAACAAACTCAAGGTCCTCCCACATTTCTCTTTAAAAAAAATTGTTTTAGACTTCTAATCCGTGACTGGTGTTTTGTTTTGCTCTATCCTCTGCGCTTCCGCGTTCATCATTGCGTCATGCGTCGGGTCAAGTGATACTCTTTCGCCGTAAATCGATGTGTACAGCCGTCTGCCGGAAGCTAGTTATTTTAGTCTTTAAAGTTTTAAATATGGATATTTTTCTTACACGAATGCATCGTTTTGCTTCAGAAGGCCTGTATTAACCCCCCAGAGCCTGTGAAGCACTTTTATGATGGATAGATGCACTTTTATGATGGATAGATGCACTTTTATGATGGATAGATATGCTTTGATGGACTTCAAAACTTAAACGGCCATTCACTGCCATTATAAAGCTTGGAAGAGCCAGGACATTTATAATATAACTCTGATTGTATTCGTCTGAAAGAAGAAAGTCATATACACCTAGCATGGCTTCAGGGTGAGTAAATCAAGAGAAAATTTTCATTTTTGGGTGAACTATCCCTTTAAGCCTGGTGATGAAAGTTAATATATGCGAAATAAAATTATATATTTAAAAAAGTATTTTAGTATTTTAAATATAAATTACAGTCTCTCGAAGTATTTAATTACAAATTACATTTCATTTATTTTTGTTAAGGAAAATACAAATTACAAAATACTCAAAAGTAATTAAATACGTATTTCAAATACATGTAATTAAAATACTGCCCATCTCTGATATTATGTTATATTTCCATAGATTAAAAGGGTCTAAAAGAAGTGTAACCACTAAACATACTGAAATACTTTCCTTGCACGCTGAACCCATGTTAGAAAACATTGCTTAATAATTAAATTGTAAAAGTTCCAACCTTTTTTTTTTTTTCAAGTAATTGTTTTTGATTAATGAATTCTTTGAATTGTTTGGATTATGAATTCTGAGGAAGTTTTCTTAGGGTTACTCAATCTAACATTACATTACACTAGATATTTCTTTATTATTATTATTATATATTTTGAATAATTTAATAGATCAGGCATTTCTTTGAGGAATGCACTTTCAACATGCATGTTTGTCATTCTTCACCTGCTTTGATGGATTGCAGCATCTCCTTCCACACAAAGAACTGCAGGTGAGTTTCATGGGGGCCAAGAAAGAGAGAATCAGGAAGAACAGTAAGATCTTTCACCCTTGACATATACCTGAAACAGAAAGTCAATTCAGCATCAGAAACTTAATTTCTAAAGAAAAAGTGTGATTTAGGTCTAAATGACAGCATTGCATGTTATTAACTTATTTGTTGGTGTCCCAGCGGCCTTCTGCTTCATGTTCTTTGTCATTGGAAATCCTTTTTCATTCCACCACTGTAGAAAAAAGCAGACTCAAAAAGTACTTCTGTGTTTTATTTATGCTAAAACCTAATTGAAAACTAGTCCTAAAAGATTATCATATGTGCTTTTTATAACTTTACCCTTTAAAAATAGAAATATGTAATCTAATGTGTTGTAACCTGTAGAAAGTGATCGGATTGATCAATCTCCAGTGCTGACTGCAGAATAATCTCCTTTTCTTTGTTCTCCATAAATCTTTTGTTTATCAAAGACTGATTCCTCTGCATGACTTCTATAGCCTTATTTTCCTCATCCTCCAACTGTTTCTTCACCTCGTCCTCTTTTTGTCGTAAGAACTGGTGCATTTCTTCAAACTGAGCAGAGATCTGGGCTGATAAGGTTTTGGATTTATCCTAAATAGAGAAAGAGAGAGAAAGACAATATTTGTAAATTAGTGAATTTTTGTGTTTCCATTCTTACCTTCAGGAGCTATTTCTATCTGATCTAAATGTTTAACATATTTATATTTGTGTATATGTAATGTACTTGGTTGATTCGGTATGTAACATTGAGGATGGCTCATCCTCCCTTTTTTTTACAAATGTCATGAATTATTAACCGAGATAGTTTTGGGAGTGACATTCTTGAGGGAAAAAAACCAGAGTACTATGATATATATTAAGTATTATGATATAATAAAATATAATATTTTACAATAATTGTATTTTCATTATAATATCAGGACAGTTATATCAGCCTCAAATATTTTACTTTGTCATCCAAAAAAAAAAATATCAGAATGAATTTTAATTCACATATTATAAACTTGCAGGCATATTATAAACAGATAGGCATATTCAAGTATGTATGTAATGTATGCATTTATGTTACAAGTGTGTATGAACTGTTTTTTAATGTATTTCTGAATAAATTGATAGATAGGCCAAAAACATGAGTACAAGCATGAAATGTGGAGCCACATGTGCAGATAATTCATTCATTATTTTTTATTTTCTCTTTGTTTATATGCTTTGATATACCTCCGTTTTGGTGATCTCAGTTGTCTGTTGTTGTATCATGTAATCCAACTGTCCATTTTCTTTGGCAAGAAAACCCAAAGCAGTCTTCAGCTCCCCCTACAGAAAAGACACGTCAGACACGATTTAAAACGCACTGAGAGAAAGCAGAGAAGGCTCTCTGGATATCTTTAATTAAACAAGCCTGGGGTTCAATTTTAGAAACCTAATTATGCCAGGAATAACATTACACAAATAGCATAGTTTGAAAGACACTTGAAAGCAAGAAAGGAGTTTTTAATCTGCAGTGCTTTTATCAGGAAGTCAGATGCGGCTCTTATGTAAATGACCGAGATTTACCTTGTTGATCTGCGCAGCTTCTTTCACGGGTTTAAAGACGTGGCCTTTATGTTTGTCTCCATCCCTGCAGATGACACACACCAGCTTCTGATCAGTCTCACAGAATAGTTTAAGCTTCTCATCGTGTTCAGAACACATCAGCATCCTTTCCATTTCTGGAGATTTTAAGGTTTGTGTTCCTTCTTTAAATGTGGATCTGTCCAATTTCTGCCCGGCAAGGTGCTCTCTCACACTCGAGGTCATGTTCCTCAGTAAACGGCTGGATTTCAGGTCTTCTGCGTTATAAGGCCTTTGGCATTCTGGGCAAGCGCTTGGTCCCAGGCTGGCCTGCATGTGGCCCGTGATGCATTCCCGACAAAACGAGTGCTCACAAGAGAGAGTCACCGGATCCGTAAAATCACTCAAACACACGGAGCACTTGATCTGCAAAGACAAAGGAGAATGCATTTTAGCTTCCTTTTCAAAATCTTGCTAAACAATAAGTTTTGGTTGAATAAACTTATTCTTTCTTCCAAAGATGATGATGTTATTTTGTTAGATGTGCTTGTTCTACCAAGACCTTGTTTCATAAGTGAACACTTTTGGTTTCACATATACATTTAAATTTGGCTTGCGTAACTATTGTTCCTCCCACAGGTTGTATAATATGAAAAGTAGTCAAACTGGAATGCCAGACCATATGCCTATTTCTACATGGAGACTCAGATTGTATTGTATTTGCACAAATACTTTTGCTTGTATGTACATAGGCCAATGCTTGTTTTAAGCTTGTGTTGACATGCCCATTGTTAATTCTGTCAACTTTTTCCATGTAATATTTACAAAACAGCTGAACAAATGGTTTAAAAATGGTGCACCCTACAAAAATAACCCAATGTATTTAGAGATAAACAATAGGGATAGTTTACCCAAAACTGAAAATTCTATCATAATTTACTCACCCTTCAATTTCAAACCTGAATTTCTTTCTTCTGCTGAACACAAAATAAGATATTTTTAAGAATATGGGTAACCAAACAGTTGATGGACCCCACTGACTTATATAGTATTTTCTTTTCCCATATGGAAGCCAGTGGGGTCCTTCAACTGTTTGGTTACCCATATTCTTCAAAATATATTATTTTGTGTTCAGCAGAAGAAAGAAATTCATACAGGTTTGGAACAAATAATGGGTGAGGAAATGATGACAGAATTAAACATTTTGGGGGAACTATCCCTTTATGGTTGTAAAAACTCCACAATCCATTTTTAACTTTCGTAACTCAAAGTTCTCCACTTTTTCCATTAGGAAAGTCCAAAAAACAAACTTTTCACTTGTATATTTATATTGTATATTTATATATTAACATTAACCTAATAGATGCTGTAAATTTTTTTGACATTTTTTAGTTTAGCTCATGCATTAACTAATACTAACAAATTCTTTTTATTAGTTGTTTGCAATACTGTTTTATAAAGGATTGAATTCAATGCAGAATCTGTTCACTAATGCGAGAGGGTGTGATCTCACTCAATAAAAGACTGAACAAACTCTACAGCTTCATTGTTCCATCAGGAACGTGTATACATACTATAGTCGGACTTCAACAGGGGAAGCTTTCTGTTTTTCACTGAACATCACTGAACATTCTACGTTGTCTCTCCACCTCATGTGTCCAGTGTGTTTGAGTGACTTCCGAGATCCAGTAAGTTTGCCCTGTGAGCATGCTTTCTTCCGACAGTGTATTACAAGTTATTTGGAATCAAGTGAAGATGCTCACAAATGCCCTGAATGCAGAGAAACTTCACCAGACAGGATGTTAAAGGTAACCGAGTTCTGAGAAACGTCGTGGACGTCGTTCAACAACAGCGCAAGACAAAACAACAGACTCCAAGGAAAGCACAAGAACTGTTGTGTCCTGACCATGAAGAGCAACTCTGTGAGAACGATCAGAGATTGGTTTGCCTCATCTGCAAGGAGGGAGAGAAACACACTGGACACAGTTTCAAGCCTGTAGAAGAAGCTAGGAGATCATTTTGACAGGATGAAACTGTAATGACAGCTTTTTGTAGGCCTATAATAATGTGTTTTTGTTGAGGGATTTCTTGAAAGACATCTCAATTCACTAATTGGCTGATTTATGGCACTAATTTGCCAACCGCCATTAAATTCAAAAGAAGAATAAGAATTGCACCACGATGAGTGAGGAAGCTTCCAGAGGAGATATGAGCGAGGATGCACAGGTGTATGTGTCTTTCTTGTCGAAAAACTTGATGCACGTTTAATTCTCCTTCTCCTTCATATCTGTCACAATAATGTTAATTTATGTTTTACATTTTGCAATTTAATTAAATCATACAGCTTACATATTTCAACAGGGTATCATGCTTTATTATTATTTATTATGAATTTCTTAGATAACCAACTTAAACAACATAAGGCCAGATCCCTTGAGCGCAGCTGATGAAATTTTGAAGTGATACTTAAGTGCGTCCTTGGGTTGGGAGTAAGTTGCTATGACGTGAGGAAAGAAAGCAAGGAAAGAAATCAAGGACGCACAATTTAAGAAATTAGAAGCAACATAATGTGACTGTGAGAGCACTTATTGACCCTGGTGGGATGAATGAATGAGCAGCCCGTTCTCATCCCAAGGCGTCATATACTGACGCTTTTGACATTTCGTCTACATCGAACGCACATGTCACCCTTTAGCGTCAATTTGAGACGCAGAAAGATATGGGCCAGAAGGCGCCTACTAGCGGTCTAACCCTAACCCTACCCCAGACCATGAAACCTACCCATAACCGTTAAAGATGAGCTGTGTCCCAAAGTGAAGGCTGCGTCCTTCGAAGGCCGTATTTGAAGGCCGGATGGCCGTATTTGAAGGCCGATTGCGTCACAGCGGCGCGACGAAGGACGTCCCAATTCAAAGGCTGCATCCTTGGAAGGTCGCATTTGAAGGCCGATTGCGTCACCGCAGCTCGATGAAGGCTGTCCCAATTCAATTCTCCATCCTTCGAAGGCCGTATTCGAAGGCCGGTTGCGTCATCGCGCCGCGACGAAGGCTTCCCTGATTCAAAAGCGACGCCAAATGCACCCTTCGTTTCCCCGTGAAAAGTAGGATACATCCAAATGGACACTTAGCGGCCTATTCTACCCCATAAGTCATTGCGCGCCGTTGACGACAGCATTTATTTATTTATTTTTAAAGGCGGCCGAGACTAGAGATCGGTGGTGGACAGCAAAATGTAAGTATTATGTTTTCATTTACTCAAATAGCTAGCGAAACCAGAGTTAAATTTTCTTATAAACTTCTTCTTAACTTCTTCGTCACCATTGCGTGGCTTCATTTATCAGGTAGTTTTAGGCAAAACTTGTGGTAATAACGTTATTAGTTTAACGACCTATTTGTAATATTTGCACTTGTGTATTATAAGAAATATCACTCACACAATAAAGCCCAAAACAATAAGAAAAGCAGTAGATAAGGCAATGGGGTTTCACTTTTATGTGTTTTTGTAGTGCTGTCATGCAAGCTATGTGGTTTTAACCTAATTTTAGTATACAGAAATATGATTTCTTAAGTATTTTGTATGCATGTCTTGATGTGTCATATTTTGCACTGTTAACAATACACTTAAGATTGCTCCTCTGTGTTAAGTACCCTTTTCTGCTTTTTTAGAACAATTCAGGAAAAAATGGGTCTATATATATATATATATATATATATATATATATATATATATATATATATATATATATAAAGAAAAGTACACACATCTTTGCTGAAATGTATTGTCCTGTTGTTGTTAACAAGCCATGGTTCATTTGCTCTGCCTTTAGGATTGCAAGTGTCCTGGGACAGGAGAGGGTGTGAGTGGGAAACCCACTGCTGCAACTTGGCCCTGGTTTGTCCTCATGGATGAGATGTTGGGACAGAGGCATTGCACCAACCCCCCTGTCCTCATCGCCTCAATCCCTGAGGACACACCAGGGCCGAGTTCAGTAGTGGGTGCCCACGGTGAGGAGGAGCCAGGGGCAGCAGCACCACAAAGGCGGCGAGACAGGACGAGTTTTTGGACTTGATCAGAGAAGAAATGCAACTACAGAGGGAGGCAGAGGCGAGGAGTGCACAGGAAAGAAGGGAGAGGATGGACAGGCTGTTTTCTCTTCTTGAGAGAATGATTGAAAAATATATATATTTTCTACATATTCTTGTTTCACTTTTTTCACTTTTATTTTTTAAAAGAAAAATTATGTACATTTATTTTTATGCAACTTTAATTGTGTAAATAAAAGAGAATGAATTGTTCTGGACATGGTTTATTTTTGTAATGACAGTAATACTTTCTGCATGAAACAAATTCTACACCTTTTTATTTTTTCAAATAAAATTGGTAAATGAAAATCATTTGTTCTTTAGGCTACATTAAAGTACTTTTTCCAACTATTTACAAAATATGTTAAACATATCAAAATCAACATAAAACATTTAATTTTACAATACATAAAATAAGAAAAAAATGATGTAGATTGAGCTGAGCTGCTGGACCGGGATGGGCTGCCCCTGGTAATGCCTCCTGCTGGTGGGACATCATCTGGGATGGTCTCCAGAGTGTTAAAGTGCATATTTCCACTATCCACTAAGTTGTCTACCAACAGGTTTGCAGGGCTGATTCAATCGACGGCTTTCTGAAAAAAGTACTTTTAATAACTACTGCATTTATATCAGGCTAATACTGCATTACTGCGTAGGCTATGTTGCATTTTACTTCTGTATATTTTCAATATACAGTAATATCTGGTTGTTACATTATATACTTTTGTGTAGTGTAATGTAATCACATTGTGATGTGAGGGAAAAAAGTACTTACTTCACATTTGTAAGTGCATACTTAACGAAATATGCAGTTCCGAAAATTAAAGTAACAAAATGTAGGCTTATTGTCACAATATTAACAAATTGTTGCTAACTACAGCAGCGTCCCATATCAAAGGGCGCATCTGAAGCGCTCGGACTGGTCTAGCCTGCGAAGGATTGTTCTTGTCGCCTGGCAACTGTGACAGCTGCAGATGACGAGCGCGAGAAATACTGGACTTTTTATAATAAATTGGGTTTTGTATTCAAACAGGGCTAAACCGAAAATACACGATTCGGCAGCGCCGGGGCACACCATGACCTCCAGTAAAATATAAAACATAAAAATGACAATAGCCAATTCTGGCTCCATAGCTGTTTACTCAGTTATCAAAATGAATGATCAGGATAGCAGCTGTCCTCTCGCACCGTTGCTTGGTGCCAGGAGCGGTGATCGGGAACACCTGGTTGCACAATTAGGAAATCCTAGGAAGGCTACATGGTGCGTCCTTCAGAGGACGCATAGGCTGCATCCTTGAAGTCTGCGTCCTTCGAAGGATGCAGCCTTCAACATTGGGACACAGCTATGGTGAGTTGAGCCCTAATAGACCTTTCTCACAACTTCCGTATTTGTGACCGGAAATACGCAATCGTCGTGGTAATCTACTTCCTCCGCAGTCAAGGCAACATAAACACATGGCTCAAGTAACTAGCAAGAACTATTGACACGCTAATGATTTGTCATTTTAGTTAACAGTTCAGTAACAGTTAGCCTCGCTCTCTACTTACCTTGATATTTATGGCCAAATTCCGTGTGGAAAATTTTGTACCCTTTATTTCTTTTTTTCTTTTTTGTGACGGAGTTTTCCTCTACGAGTCGTCACATCAGCAAATGTAATATTTGGCAAATCCGTTAATGAAGTTGTGTAGACTCTTTGATCCATTTTAAACTTGCCCGGGTTTATGTTTTTCTGGTGTGTTGACGCTTGACAGGAACTCCGCTTTCACAACGATTACGTATTTCCGGTTATTGTGAGAAAGGTCTATGAACATCTCTCATGGTAATGTTTTATGAAAAATTATTTAACACATTCACATTTTTATTTCTGTTATTAAACAGAACCATAAAGGTAAAGTCCATAATTTGGTGATTATCTGTCTGTGTCTTTAAAGTCTCTACACGCATCATATTCCTTAACAAAAAACTGATTTATTCTAGTTTCCAAACAGAACAGAAGCAAACAAAAGACAGGAAAAGCCATGTGCTTCCACAGCTGATCACACAGATAAGTAATGCCACTACAGGCTTAAATAATACATCCTCTAAACATTCATATCCTATTCTCTTAAAGAGACACCATGTTAAATACCAAATACATAGTTTAGAAACATTACATAGGAAACAAAAAAATATAAGATAAACACAGAAAAATATACTATTATTAAACATAAAATATGCACAAAATACAAATAACATTATGGCCTATAAATGTCTAGATCACCATATTTATTATGTTTGGAGACGTTTTTTTAAGTTATCATTTGTTTGGAAAATGTTTGATTCTTATAATCTTTTTTTTTTCTTAGATCTATTAGATACGTTATAGACAAAGACCTGAATCAGAAAAGATAGCCATCTGCAGTCTCAAGGGGAAGATTGCTTTGCCAAATTCCAGAAGTTTCACAAAGGTTATAAGGAAAATTTTGTGGAGAACATACAACCTGGTCAGATGTACTGGGAGGTTGGCATGGAAGTTGAACCAGGATGGGAACGTGGACTTACAGTTAGATATTACCCAAAGGAGAAGAATGGTTCTCTCTGGCAGGCATTATTTTCTAAATGTTTTGAGAACATATCTCTTTCAGTAAAAGATGACAATCAACATACAGATGACAGTGTATGCTGTAAGGGGCAGTGAAAAAACCCTAATTGTCAGCCAGATAATAACCAGAAGAGTTGGGGTTTATTCTAGACAGTCAAGTCAAGTCAAGTCAAGTATATTTGTATAGCGCTTTTCACAATACAGATTGTATCAAAGCAGCTTCACAGTATTAAATTAAAATAATACAACAAGGTTTGTTTCTAGTGGAATTTATTGATTGATAAAATCAAATTAAATATCCCCAAAATATCCCCAGTGACAGTGAGACACGTCAGGTTGTGTTTTTGCAATGCAGACAAAATGTCTCTCATTCACACAGAGCGGTGTGGAGATAAATAGATGTATCTATAAATCAAACCTTCTATTTTGTAGGCCTGTTTTGGATTGTAGGCAAGTATGTCCGAATTCACAGTACTCATAAGAGTAGACGAAAAGTACCCAGATACTTCTTCTGGTGAGATTCTGAAGTGTTGTGCGTACGACGCTTTACTTTCCCATGAGGCTGCAGGAGAGAATCTGTGAATGACAGTAAAGTGACGCAACTGATGCTGGTAAGTCACATGACAGTGCCAACATGGCACGTAGGACGTCCAAATAACATTCACACACACGTCCATACTATATTATAGAACATACATTTGTGGTACTGATTATGATGTTCACCTGTTTCTTGTTTAGTTCCTTGTTATCCTGTATATTTATACCCCCTGTTGAGTTTAGTTATTTATCCGTCATTGTTGATGTATTGGATAATTTTGTGGTTCTCTTTTTATTTTCTTGTGCTGTGCTCCAGAGTAGTTTTGTTTTATTAATTTAATAAAACTAATGCGATTAGATACACATCTCTCTTTCTTTTGTGGAACAAGCTGTGACACAGATGGACCACACATAAAGTCCATAGTAAATCTCTAAGACAAGGATTTAAGTCTTGGGATCACAAGGGGGTACTGGGTGTCGACAGTAAAAAAGAAAAAAAACGTTTACTATTTTTTCACGCACAGTATCATACCTTGAATAATTTTTTATCAATCTTATAGTAATAATGGTGTTTTAGGTATTCTGAGTGTTTTGGTGGATGGAGGGAAAAATCAAGGATTTTATTTACAAAATGAACAGCATTTTTGAAAGAGGAATAAAATCAAGTGTTTCAACTCACTGCTTTTTAAGACATTACAAAGCTTGTTGAATTGAACTTATTCAATGGCAATTAATGTCTTTTTAAGGAAGTCTGCTGGAGTCTTTTTATCCTAAAGTACGTGCTGAAGGATGGACTGGGATTTATTTTAACTGTTTTGCCAAAGGCAACAGGGAACTGAATAATATGGCATAACATTTTTTAATAATAACAGAAAATTACAGTATTACATCGCAGTTAGGGCCTATCTCAAAGTGATTTTTGATACTAAAGTCAGTTAATGTTTGTATGTTTTTAAATTAATATTATAATAATAATAATTATTGCTTTCAGAAAAGCTCTGTTGTGTGTTTGGAGGAGATGCAGCTGTTTTGAGAAAGCAGGAACAGGAAGTGAAGAAACAGCTGGAGATAGAAAAGGAATGCAGCCGAGGCCATGCTGAATAACCTTTTTATGATAAACGAACAGCTGCAAGAGACAGAAACATCTGAGAAGGCATACATGACACGGTAAAATATACACAAGCGAAAGGTCAATCTAAACTAATACAATTGAGGTTTTACATTCACATTTCCATTTATTCATTTAGCAGAATTGATTCATTTCTCCACAGCAGTGGAATGAAAATGAATTTTCTTTGACAGAGGGAGGATAAACGATGTAAAACACCACACCACAGTGATGCTGTGATTTATATATACTGTCATATTCAAACGTATTAACAAGAGTCAGGAGTATACACTCCCTCATGAAATGTATTCATTCGGGTTTTTTTTCTCTACTCATTGAAGGTCCTTTTTATCTCAAGTAGGAAAGTGACTGCTATCTGGGGAATGGCTCAGTCACGCATAGGAAAAGTTAAACTCAGTTAAACTGGATAAAAAAAGAAAAAAAAAGATGGAGACAGAATAGCAAAAAGAAATTCGTCTCCACAGGAAAAATAGTGTGATGTTGTGACGAAGATATACAAAACATACATTATGTATGGTCTAAAATGTCTATATTCTGATCCAGAGAAGAATACCTGTCAGTACAGAGCTCTGTCAGTTAAATATTAAAACAGCAGTGTCATATTAAATCAGGCCAGATTAGTTTGCATAAATTCCGAGTCATGGATTGACCAAAATCTTGCGTAATGATTTTGTGACAGTGCTGAGTCATGCTTTTGACTTGTTTTTTTCCTACACATCAGTTTTATGTCTCATCAGTCTCTGAAAGTAGCAAAAGAGAGTTTGCCAAAACCTTTAGTGATATAGTGTTTAACCCTAGCCACAGAAACCCATGTAATGTGGTCTGGGATTTTTTTAGTTTACATAGTTTTTCGGTTTTAAGGATTTCCACCAAAATACTGACCGATGGAATGACACCAAAAGAGATAAGAAGCATTTTTAACCCTCTGATGGTCTTCGTTTAGCAGTCACACTGGGGGCCTTCCCGGTCATAAATGACCGGACACCTAAAAATGAAACTCTAAAAAATGTATAGCTCTAAATGGAGATGCTTGTGAATTCTAGTTGTTTTTGGACCAAATTACTTACTTTTAAGATGTGGATTGAATGTATTTTTTTAGAAATTCTCAAATAATACTTTTTGCCAAGGTTTATAACATTTTATTAATTATTATTTTAATAATTTTAATAATTATTATATTAATTATATATACATATATTAATTATAATTATTAATTATGTTATGTTTTTCACTCTTGATGTTTTAGAGCTTCACCCCTTCATTGCTGAGCACTTTTTTTCTGCATCGTGGCTGATTTGTAGAGAATTTGTGTTTTTGTCAATTTCCCATTCATTTCCTATGGGGGTAATTTTGACCGAAGACCAAAATCATGACAAATTTTTTTACGACCACTTAGCATGCTCGGATCATGAACTCAATTTGTTTGTGTGTTCACATACCTAATGCCAGAAAAGTCACCAAGTTTCGTAACATTCTGATGAAGCTGTGATTTTTAAAAATTCAAAACAGATTTTTGTAATCTGAATTTGTGTATGTGTATAAACGTGTGTTTGTATGTGTGTGTGTGTGGGTGGGTGTGAATTTTTTGCACTCTTGATTTTGTAGAGTGTCACCCCTTTACTGCGGTGTACTTTGTTTTAGAATCGTGTCCGATTTGTAGATTGTACATTGTGTTTTTGTAAATTTCCCATTCATTTCCTATTGGTCGGTCATTTTTGACCGAAGACCACGAGTGTGACTCTTTTTGTTTACGACCACTTAGCATGCTAGGATCATGACCTCAATTTTTTTTTGTATTCACATACCTAATGCCAGAAAAGTCACCAAGTTTCATAACCTTCCGATGAAGCTGTGATTTTTAAAATTTCAAAACAGAAAATTATTCGGTCAGAAATGACCGAGGACCATCAGAGGGTTAAAAGTTCATAAAACTATCTATTTTGCTATATGAAAGGGTTAATTCACCCCCAAATTTTTATTCTGTTATTATTTATTTACTCGCCCTCAAGTTATTCTAAACGTATGAAGTTCTTTCTTCAGTTCAACATAAAGGAAGATATTTTGAAGAATGTTGGTAACCAAACAGTTGCTGCTCCCTAATGACTTCCATAGTATTTTTAATTTTTTTAGTTACCCACATTCTTCAAAATATCATCTTTTGTGTTCAGCACACGAAATAAGTTCATACAGGTTAAGCACTGCTTTGTGTGGACCAGTTAAAAAGTATGGCTGTAATAACTTCAATAATCAGATGTCAGATTAGGCACAATTTCCCAGAAAAGGGAATTAAAAGCCTAATTATATGTTTCACCTCTAAATAATTAAGTTGCTTTTAACCTTAAGACTCCATTGTACACACGCAAGTAAATCATCTGAAATGAAATACAAACTTGGTTTTGATGTTTTGTGTACAGCTGGATTTCACAACTTGTTCAGTATGAAACATTTTACAGGAATATATGTGGGAAAAAACATATTACACTATTATGAACAAACTGTTCTTCGTATTGGCTAGAACAGTCTACAACTGACTCATAAAAAAAAAAATCAGTATTGCATAACCATCTCTCTTCTAATTCTTCCTGCCAGTGTTTATCTTCTTCCAACCCTGAAATGGGCACGTGACCACCGAAATACGGGGGAGGGAGAGAAAAGGGGATAAAAGTTAGAGCCGGGAGAGCTGTAAAAAGGAGCAGTTCGGACAAGTCTGAGCAGAGAAAACTCAGGAAGAACTTTCTCTTCTTAATTCTTCCAGGGAAGCTCTCCTTTGATTGCTCTCCTCTTCATGGACTGTTGTTTCATTGTTGGTGATCTGGAGGACAGGACTACAAGATAAAGACATTACTTAAAAAGCTCTGCTATTAAATAAAGAAGACGGTGGCCGACAGATTTACTGAACTTTATGTTTTAAGATGGAAGATATTGAAAATTACACCAGTTTACAAGAGTTCACAGAAGACATCTCTCAGAGTGGGAACAGACCCATACTCACATCACAGGGCAAACAAGGTAATGCATGTGTGTTCATAATGTGAGAACTGTATGTGAACTTGAGGGGAGAGTGGAATACAAAGAGACATGTGGGACAAGTCAGAGTAATAACCAATGATTTTGTGCTTCATCAGGTGTTCAGAAAGGGACGAAGTGTTTGAGGGGACAGGCTTCTCTTGTCCTGCTCATTGCTCTATTGACCTCAGTTTGTGCAAACATAGTACTTGGCATTCTCTGTAAGTAAACACACTGCTACACGTACACATCATGCACGTAAGCCTCTGCCTCTCTGGTAATGTCAAAGTACGTTTGGGTTGCATAATGAATAGAATAGAATAGAATAGAATAGAATAGAATAGAATAGAATAGAATAGAATAGAATAGAATAGAATAGAATTAGAGATGAACCAATATTACAATTTTGGATGATACTGAAACGCTGGTATTAATATTCTTTACTAATTTGTCTAAATAATTACAAAAAACAGTAAAAACTTAAATCACACAAATGCGTGAATTTAGGCATCATATATTAATTTTGAGATTTGCTAAAGATTACATTTAAATGTGTTATTAAATTAATAGAGTATTTAAAGATTACATTTAATAAGATCATGATGATAGTAAAGGATATATAAATGTAAAATTATGGGAAATGAGCATGCAAATGAACATAATATACCAGTAAATACAAATCTATAATATTGGCCAATAACCAATATTTATACTGATATAGTGTGTGTCCCTAAATAGAATAGAATAGAATAGAATAGAATAGAATAGAATAGAATAGAATAGAATAGAATAGATTTTTTGTTGAATGTTTTGTATTCAGCTTTAGGGCATATTAATAATATTAATTCCAAATATCCCTATCAGGTAATGATAATAAATGGCTGGTTCTGAATCTGATAAGCATTTGATCGACTACTGGTTAAAATATTGGGGCAGCCGTGGCCTAATGGTTAGAGAGTCAGACTGGTAAGCTGAAGGTTGCAGGTTCTGGTTAGGGTTAGGTTCGATTCCCAATACCAGGAATGACTGAGGTGCCATCAATCGCTCCCAGTTGCCACAGCAAAAATGGCTGCCCACTGCTTCAATTCACATGTCCCTTTCACTTTTTGGATGGTATAAACTCTCTGTCTCTGTGTCTCTGCAGTGGTAAACAGTCGCAGACCATCTGTCACTGTAGAGCCAGTCAAGAGTGATGAGTCTGAGGCTGCGTCTCTGTCTCTCAAACTCACTTCCATGGAGGAGCGTTTCTCCCGCCTCTGCTCAGAATACACAACTCTTGGAAAGACTTGTTCAAAACAGGGTGAGGACTGAGGCAAAAATAAGTGTATCGCTGAATGGTATTTGACGCCCAAGGGTTTTCATTCAGAATCATTAACATCTCTCTTTCGCAGTGATCAAATGCAGGCCATGCCCGGAGGCCTGGATGCATTTAGAAGGGAGGTGTTATTTCTTTAGTGAGGATAAACTTGACTGGCAGCACAGCAAAGAGAGCTGCGCGTCCATGGGTGGCCATCTGACAATACTGCACAGCCACGAACAACACGTAAGTCTTCTTCCACTTCTAAGATGGAAAATAAAAACATTTATTTCAATAAATAATGTTTGCATCATGTTTGTTCACTGTGATATATTTATTCATTATGATATATAGGCTACTATTGATGTATTTTTTTTTTTAATACAGCACACCCTTGAGGGTGTCGCACGCAATCTTGGTGGATTTGACTATCATTTTTGGATCGGTTTATCAGACGCTGAGACTGAGGGAGTGTGGAAATGGGTGGACAACACAGTGGTTAATAAGACGTACGCGCACACACACACACATACATACACACACACACACACAATTTTAGATTTATATCATTTCTAAAACTATTTATAAAATTTTAGAACTCTTCCTAAACATCTCAGTGACAGTCAAGACATTGATGGTTATTTAAATGTGAAATGGTGGGATCACTGTTGCCAAATCATTTTTAGGAGAAGTTGCTAGAGGCAGGTCAGTTTGTTGCTAAAAGTTGCTAATGATGTCATTGCGTGATGGCATCATTACATAGTGACATAAAACAGTATGTGACGGCATGAAAACATGAAGAATATTTAGCTGTGTCCATAAAAGAGTAGGCAAAAAGTACCCAGGTGACTTACTTCTTCCGGCGACATTCTGAAGTGTGCATACGATGCTCCACGGGAGAGGATTTGTGAATGGCAGTGAAGTGACACTACTGACGCTGGTGGGTCACATGATAATGACAACATGGCGAATCCAGATTACATTCATACTATATAGAACATACTTTTTATGTGAAGCGATTTCAGACGCAGCCGCTGTGTTCGAAATACTTCCCTAATCAAATACTACCCTACTGTAAAGTTTACGAAAAACAGTATGCCAAAAAAGTAGTAGCCTATGTCTGAATACATATTCGAACAGAATGAGAAAAGTACCAGGATGGCCTACTATTTCCGGAGAGATTATGAAGACAGATTATTCCATAGACACTTCACTTTTCTTTGAGGCCGCATGTAGTGACAACATGGCATAGCCTATATGTAGTACGTTCACACATTCCTACTTTAAAGAACATGCTTTTTCAACAGTCACAAAGTAAGTTTCAAACCAAATGTAGTAGGCCTACCTGCTATACAGTATGCAATTGTTGTGTCTTTTAGAGGGTACACTTGTTTGAGTTAGCAACTTTTGAAAAATTGCTAAAAGTCACCAAATAAATTAAAAAATTAGCTACATTTGTTGCTGGGTGCTTTTTGGGGGAAAAAGAAGAAGCTGCCTGAAAAGTTGCTAAATCTAACAACAAAATTGCTAAATTGACGTCACTGTGTGGGATAATGATGTTTTCCTGGTGGTTCCTCTGGACTCGCCGCTGCTCTCTATAGGTACTGGAATGAATGGCATAAAGAGCCCAATAATCACCAGTCAGGAGGGGTTCATGGAGAAGACTGTGCAGTGCTGGACTCGCACTCGAAAACCTGGTTCGACGTGCCCTGTGATTTCATTTATAAACGTATCTGTGAGATGGATCCTATCACTTTTAACATTTGAATTGATGTTGAGTTGAGTTGAAATGTGTAAAAATGTAGCCAATATCTATTTTTCTATTGCCCTCCTTCTTTTAAATAAACAGTGAAATTCTCAGAGGTTAAGGTTCAGTTGTGTGTTTTTAATTTGACTTGACGTTTGAAAAAGCTGAAAACATTGCACAATAATGTTTTTTCCCACTCATCATCACCCACTTTCCCAAGGCACCAAAGAAAAAAAAACGTTTAAGTATTAAATGCAATCAAACACAACGCAAGTCTACAGACAAGCTGGTCAGGCTTGGGAATAAACCAGCTTAAACAAGCTAAGAATTATAAACCATCTATGCGTGGTTTAAGCTAGTTTTGTCAGCAGGGAAAACCAAACAATAAAGGTTGTTTAATTGTTTGAGCACACTGTTGAACTATGGCAAGCCGTTTTAGCTTAAATTGTACCCAGCGTTACTCGTCGTAATTGCATTTTTACTAGTAACAATTCCAATTAGAGAGCTCTACAAATTAATTTTTACTAGTCATATATGTCTCCACTGACTTCCATTCATTTTTAATTACGGAGCTCTACAATTGAATTGTTACTAGTAAGAATTACAATTGCAGAGCTCTTTAATTCAATTACAGAGCTCTGCAATTATACATATCTTTAATTCGTTTTTTTACTAGTAAAAATTCAATTAGAGAGCTCTGTAATTGTAATTGTACTAGTAATAATGCAATTACGACGAGTAACGCTGGGTACAATTTAAGCTAAAACGGCTTGCCATATTGAACTGTACAAGCAGAATTCAATACAAGACATTTCAGCACAAGATCATGTTATGTCAGTACAGGACAGTTAGGATATTTTTTAAGATATTCTGTGTTTTCATAAAGCTTCTCTAAAGATACACAAGCAGTCAAACATTTGGATATGAATGGTTTAATCTAAATGCTCATGCTTCATTTTGGATTAGTAAACAAATGTAACGTATTATATATATATATATATATATATATATATATATATATATATAGCCTATATATGAAGAGTTCAGATGCAAAAGCCTCTAAGTGCCTGCATGCCATCTGAAATTTTCTTCTAGAATGATAATTTTTTATCAAGCTTGTATATTTAAGTTCAGTAATTTCACTTAAATGGCAATGGAAATTACCTATTAATTGTAATTTAAGTGAAATTATTGAACTTAAATATACAAGCTTGATAAAAATTATCATTCTAGAAGAAAATTTCAGATGGCATGCAGGCACTTAGAGGCTTTTGCATCTGAACTCTTCATATATAGGCTATATATATATATATATAATACATGTTACATTTGTTTACTAATCCAAAATGAAGCATGAGCATTTAGATTAAACCATTCATATCCAAATGTTTGACTGCTTGTGTATCTTTAGAGAAGCTTTATGAAAACACAGAATATCTTAAAAAATATCCTAACTGTCCTGTACTTAGAGGCTTTTGCATCTGAACTCTTCATATATAGCCTATATATATATATATATATATATATATATATATATATATATATATATATATATAGTTCAGATGCAAAAGTATATATATAATATATATATATTAGTAAACGTATTAGTTATATATATATATATATATATTAATATTAGTAAAAGTATTAGTACTATCTATCTATCTATCTATCTATCTATCTATCTATCTATCTATCTATCTATCTATCTATCTATCTATCTATCTATATATATATATATATATATATACACATATATACATATATATAGATATAGATATGGATATATATACAGAGAGAGAGAGAGAGAGAGAGAGAGAGATTAGTAAAAGTAGATATTGATTTGACTGAACACAGCCCAAGAATGTATAATTCTCGTGACCACACGGTGGCGATGTGTGTCCGCTCACTCTCGTAATCGCTCTGTGGTCACGCCCACCCTTCTGCCTCTCCGCCAATCAGAGGGCACGTTTTTATGTCGTAGCACGCTTGCTAACGGAAGTAGCAGTGACACCACAGTTGGCACAAACAACCTCAGTCTTTATAAATAAGGTAACTATATCGCTTTGTCGGCACATTTCAGCATGCAAAATGTGGTCGCACATTAATATTATACATTTGAGCATGCTTGGTAAAGTTCCCAACGCTGCGTGCTTATGTACGACATTAGTTTAACAACGGCAAGGCCTAGCTGGTGTTGTGTTGATGTATTCCATACCGGGTGCTCAACATTGAGTACGAGCTGACTGCTTTATTCTTTTTATGAGTATTAAACAACACCGAATGCATTTAGACCCCATTTAACAAAGTATATCTACAGTTAGACAATGTTTTAATTTGCTGAAACCTTTTGACTAGTTTGTTGATGAACAACTTTACACTTTTGTTCACTATTATGCTTGTTTCCAAAAATGTTGCAATTGTACATGCATTGTTTTCATTATCATTTGTGGTCTCCTAAATCATCGTATTATGTCAAGTGCATTTAAACGCATCGTTTTTTTGGCTGTCTCAGAGCTGTAATCTCCTAGTGCGCTTGGCAGTCTTGTTTTAATCATCATGAAAGTGCATCATGCATAACTTCACCCTGATAATGTAGTTAATTTTACCGTGAGCCACCTGTCTTATTAAATCCCTGCATCAAAGTGTCGTCGAAAGCATATTGCTTTGGATCAACAGCCATTTAACAAGCCCAATGAAACAGGTTTATTGTACATGAGTTATTGAGGCTTGCTGGTACGGATTTAATAAGAACAACTATTGCAGTTAAGAAGTCTGAACTCAGTTCTCTTTATTTATGAAAGGCAAACTTTCTTCAGCTTTTAATACTACCTCATCCTTTGAGATGGTGGGCTTTGGGTTGTTTAAACTCTTTCTGTCCCGTCAGATGGAGGTGGATCAGCTGCTGTCTCTCTCAGGTCCAGCTCTGGCTCAGGCCATCAGCTCTCTTCTGGAAACCCCAGGCCTCTATGTTTTCTCAGACATACTAGAACTGCCCAACGTCCGTGAGGTGAGGAATGTGTGTGCTGAAAAATCTATTTCAGTCATACTTTATGACTTTATATGAATTCTGTGTCTAACATAACGCTTGTGTGTCATCTTTAATGTCATGTTGATTAATCTTCTGTTCAAGTGTTTTCTTTCTTGATGTTCCGCCATTCTGTCTAAAACCAAATCCTTTTTGCACATCTAATTCAAATTAGATTAGTGTATTATGGTCTTGAAAACCTTGGTCACCATGATTTTGCCAAATGAGACATGTTCCTGATCCTAGGAACGACATTCCTGTCCGAAAACACATTCCTAACCAGATCCCTACTCCTAAACCTGACCCTACCCAGTACCCATAACTTATCCCTAAAATCAGAGGGAAATGATAGTTGAATAACACTGATTTTAAAGCATCTAACCCTGGTTGTAAGCCTAAACTTCACTTTAATTGTAAACCCATCCCTCAAATCTGATTGGATGATTGGAATGTTGATCCAGGAACACATTGTACTTGGTAAAATCATGTTCACCTGAAAACATTGATTATTTAAATCTGATCCATATAAAAAAATGTATGGTTTGTAATCCTATTCACATTTAATCTCAACAGTCAGGTTGCAAGTTTTCCCCCATTCAGAACACATATTTCATGTCAGTATGCATTTATATAGATATTTATATTACTTTATATTAAATATATAATTTAATACACTACTGTTGAAATGTTTGGGGTTGGTATGATTTTTGAATCGGTTTTGAAGTCTTTTATGCTCACCGATGCATTTAATCCTTTTTTTATTTTTTTTATTACAGTAAAATCATGAACTATTTTTTACAATTTAGTATAACTGTTTTCTATTTGAATGTATTTTAAAATGTAATTTATTCCTGCGATCAAAGCTGAATTTTTTAGCATCATTACTCCAGTCTTCAGTGTCACATGATCCTTCAGAAATCATTCTAATATGCTGCTCAAGAAACATTTATTATTATTATTATCGTCAATGTTGAAAACAGTTATGCTGCTTAATATTTTTGTGGAAACTATGATACCTTTTTTCAGGATTCTTTGATGAAGGGAAAGTAAAAAAAAAACAGCATTTATTTGAAATATTAATCTTTAATATATTAATCTTTACTGTCACTTTTAATCAATTTAATTGCTGAATAAAATGATTCACTTCTTTCAAACTTTTTAAACATTAAGACCCCACAAATTTGAATGGTAATATATGTATATTTGTTATAATATATATTATTATATTGATGTTTGCTAAGAGTGCTGTAATATAACAAACTGGCAAGTCAACAGATTTCATCATTATTGCATTACAGGTCATGCAAGAATCTCTGCCACATATTGCTCAGAGATCCCAGAGTTCCCATGCACTGCACTACCATTTATTTCCTTCAGAGCTGAACTAAAGTGCTTATCTGCTAGTGCTAAACACAAAATACTTCAACACTTTGTCACATCAATCTTTGTCTGTACTTCACTCTCTCTCTCTCTAGCTGGAGACGGGTCCCCATGCTCCAGTGTACCAGCTTCTCAATCTTTTTGCGTATGGAACCTACTGCGACTATAAAGGTAACCATGACAACAAATGATCTGACCAGATATTGGCCCCTGAGGCAGTAGGTTTATTCCCTGCTCTGACTCAGAATGAGACTGTATATGCTGCCCTTTGCCTTGCTAAATAAGTTAACTCCTGTGAGATGGAAGCGGGAGTCTCTGGCCCATGTTCTGTTGCAGATTTTACCAGGGCTTTAATGTAATCAGTTATTTCCCTCCTGGCTGTACGCTTGGTTATAATGTATGTTAATTTAATGTATGTCTGCCATTTAGAGAGGGCAGCCTCGCTTCCTGAACTCACACCCGCCCAGAAGAACAAACTCCGTCACCTGTCAATCATCAGCCTGGCCTCCAATCTAAAGGTAGTGATTCATTTATTAAACAAACCATGAAATCAGTATTGACAATTTATGCAGTATTAATTGTAAATGATTTACCTGTGTAGATCATTCTTTTTATAAACATTAATGTGCCTTTGTAATCTTCAAAATAACTTCCCTCCCTCTTTCAATGACATCTTTTCTCTGATGATGTGAGGACGGGACGACATGAGATCACAGCAATAGCAAACCACAACCTTCCAACTGTCCACTCAATTCCTGATAGACAAAATCATGTCCCGCCCTACGTTTTTTGTAGTTCGAAAGGTCTACATTCACACTGCGACCCGTAGATCCTTTTTTGTATAGCTGTTCACATTATTGTTTTAAATGTGGCCAATATCAGATTCAAGTGTGACCAGATCATGGTCCTGGACTGACCCGCATCTGCAAAAGACGATAAAGACGTCACGCAGCACACTGTCTTACGGAAGTAAACGAGGACATTAAAGTAAGCGATTACGCGTTTATTTATTGTGTGATCTGCTGCAGAAGCCAGCGAATTTATGTGCAGGCAATATAAAAAAACTAAAACGGGGATGTGAAAAAAGACCAGAGTTTTAAACCTTTATGAAACAAGCCCTAATGTTTTGCTTGTATATAGAGCTGTCATTGTAATACTTACGAGTTCTGACTTCTGGCACATCACTGTCCTTCCACTGACAACCTTTCACAACTGTTCATAATCTCAGGTCTGTAAAATCTTTGAAGTGACTCCCATAAGCACAGAATTGTGACGAATGTTGCTCTAGAGTGACGTAAAAGTCGCATGAATTGTTCAGACTGAGGTTGCATCGCAAAACATCTGACCTGTATCGGGATTTAGGACCGCATATGGATTGGCACAAATCGGAATTGAAAAGATCAGATTTTATGTGGTTTGTTGAGTTTATGTGGTGTGTGTCTGAATGTTGCCTTTGATGCGTCACAATAGGAAAGACTGTCCCAACATCCCTTTTATGCCATCTTTAACACTGTTTTTAATAAGGCTCTGTTATGAACGGCACACAGATGTTAACTGTATGGGCTATTAGTGTTATTGGCTTGCATTATTGACGAAACCAGTGTTCTCCTTTCAAGCCTCTATAATATTACTAGGACAAATTAAAAGTTTTAACTTACCCCAGAGCATACTATTCATAAGAAACGAAGCAAACAAACCTCTTTGTGCTGTTGTCTCTCGATAGTGTCTGCCGTATTCACTACTGCTCCAGCAGTTAGAGCTGAAGAATGTGCGTGAGCTGGAAGACCTGCTGATCGAGGCTGTTTACAGTGACATTATCCACGGGAAACTGGACCAGAGGAACCAGCAGGTCGAGGTAGATTGCAGCATAGGTCGAGACCTGGGCCCCAACGAATTACCCAACATTGCCAACACACTGCAGGAGTGGTAAGTGTTCATTTGTGTTTGTGTCAGTATGGAGTGTGATGGATGCTGTCGCAAAATGCCTTGCGTGTTGGTGTTAAATATTCTGTCTGTCTCGCTCAGGTGTGCAGGCTGTGAAGCAGTTCTGTGTGGCATTGAGGAGCAGGTGTCAAGAGCCAATCAGTACAGAGAAAGCCAGCTCAAGGTCAAAGTTCAAGTGGAAACAGAGGTTTGTGTGTGAATCTTCACCCATCCTTAATGACATATACAGTAGTGGCCAAAAGTTATGTCTGGCCTAGGAAAATTCACATACACACAAATAGTATTAAAATGTGTTAAACATTTTGTAATCATATTACGTAGTTGTTCTTGGAGTCAGTTTTATTTGTGATAAAGCAATGAAACGTCATATTGTGCGGACATAATTTTTGGCAAGGTTGTCGAACAAAGAAATAATGCGCACATGCAAAAACAAGAGAAAATCAACAAAATATTAATAACTGATTTTGTTGTAGTAAATTTTAGCTTTTTGTTTTTATGCATTTTTTGGGGGGCATAGTAAAATAAAACATGTAGCTGTAGTTTGCCTTTATTGCCATTGTCAGATAAATACCTTAACCAAGTTTAGTGTTTTGTACTTTCCTCATTTTTAAAGTATAAAAAAATAATTTTTGGATACAACTTTAAGTTTAAAACACATTTGCCAAAATCTTAGAAATGTTGATTTCATGTGGCTTTGTAATTTTTTTTAAATATCATCTCAAGTTTCAATTTAATGACCCTAAAATTTCATGCGTTTTGTAAAAAGTAAACATATTTTCGTTATACTTTGGATACATGTAAGTGTACAAATTTAATCATTGGTTTCATGAAGGTTTCAAAATATATTTTTCAAGTTATTTTTTTACTTTGACTTAGCAGACTATAGTTAATAATTATATAGTTATAATTACAATTTTAAATGCATATAAATTATAATAATGTAAATATATAACCTTTATATAAATAATAAAACATAATGCCAAACTACTACCTTTGAAATTCATTCTTTTGAGGCTTTTTTCTTCATTGTGATTTCAGGACAGTTGCATCACCCTGACATTTTTTTACTTTAAGCTTCCCCAAAAATATCAGGAATCAAAAACATGTTCATCATAGAAGAGGTGTATTCATGTTATTGTGTGTATGATTTCCATTTTTAATGTATTTTGAACAAATTCATATTTATTAATGATAAAAAAGCATCACTTCACCGACTCATATATGAAGGCTGTTTTATGTGCTTGCCTGTTTGAGAAGTAAAATGAAACAGTTTATTAAGTCTAAATTCAGAATACTAAAAAACTCTTACTGTCGCTGAAGTGTATATAGTATGCGATCAGTTTATGCATTTTTACACATCATTGGATAAATATGCAAAATAACCATATTTATTGGTTATAGTAGTAATAATGTAGCATAATATAGTTTGCAGTGTTTATTGTGGCATAATGCTTATATATTAGGCAGTATAGGATATATGTGGTGCAATTTGCAGTACTAAGCTGATATACCATATACATCTGCATATATAGCATATGATATAACAGCCTCTTTTTTTTGTATGTTAAAAGAGTTAATTTTTACTTATTTGACAACTTCAGGATTCAGTGACAGGTTTTTTTCTCACCTCTTTAATTAGGTATCAAACCTACAGAAAACCCTCAAGGCAAGTTCTGCTTCCCCATCATCTGGCCCCGCCCCTGCTGGAGCAGCATCCAATCAGGATGCAGACCAGCCGGCTGAGCCGAGAGACCCTGCCTCCTCTCAGGAACCACGGCAACCAGGGAAAAAGAGTTCAAAGGTCAAAGGGTAAGTTAATTGTATTTTAGGGTTTAGTGCTTTAGAATTCCCTCCAATTGATCTTAGTCTCTATAAATAACTCTAAAATGTATCATAACTCTATAAAACATCACAGTGATTTATATTAAAGAAGCCCTGTGTAGTTTTTAGCTGTTAAAACTACTGACCTCACATAAATCAACACTCAAGGAGTTTATATTTACTAATGGCATTTTTAAGCACACAGAATATGATTTATGAATGTTTTTGTGTGCTGTTTCAGTGAGCTTATGCACTGCTTCCTGTCTTTAGTTAAGTGTGATGTGTAAGAAATCACCCACAGGCTTATAGTCCTAATTAAGCCCCGATGAGTTTAAAATTGTCTCTGTCCTGGTTTAGAAATCTCATGTCAGGATGTGCTCTGGAAAGAGAGGGGGGCTTTTGATCACCACTGCTTTTTCTTTGTCACTAAAGAATGTCACTTAAGAAGAGGTATAATTTATTCAGGGCCGGTCTGACAGAGATTAATCTGAGTCCAAGGCTTTAAAGGCTTCTCAGCGGAGACTCGTCATTAACATTTCGGGACTATTCCTTGTCCGTGTGCTGCTGCTAAGTTTCCAATAATAATTATGTGATTATTAAAATATGAGGTAAATAGAGTAAAAGAACGTCTTGGGTTTTATGTAAGTTAAGATCAATTGTGGCATAATGTTGATTGCTGAAAAAAATGTGTACTTTAAGACGTACCTTTTTTTGTAAGCATTCAGAATGGATGTAAATTGGGCCAGAAAATTAATATTCACCACTATTTATAGCCACAAGGAAAATCATAAAGTATCATTATAATGACAAATCCTCACTTGAGCAATTCTTTCTTTTTGTATGTTTCAGGCTTCGTGGGAGCGGAAAGATTTGGTCAAAGTCTAATTGATCTCAATCTTCAGTAACCCGCTCACAGACACACATATTGTTGACTGCTTGCTTGTATAGACCGATTAACCAACCGATGGCCACTTCTCAGTCACAGACCATCATCATAGTCTAACACAGATACAACTTTTACACAACGTTGGGTGCGTGTTCATATGCGTGCATGCTGTAAATGTCATTTAATTTGAGTCATACTCCTTTTCCTTTGCGTATTTGTTTTTGTTCGTTATTAAATCTGGATGTAAATTGATGAAGCTAATGAATAAATGATATCCATCTGTCACCCTGTGTAGTGTCTGGCTTTCATGTTTCCTTTCCTCTAATGTTAAGTGCTGCTAAATGTTTCGTCTCAATGGGGGCATGTCTGTTAAGAGGTCATGACATTAATTAGCCACACTTTAATGTCGGAGCCCTGAAATAACATCCTGGTTTCCTCCCTCTCTCTCTCTCTCTCTCTCTCTCAGCACATATACTCTTCCCACCAGTGTGTTGTGCGAAATGCCATTTATCCAGCCATAAAGGCTGACTAAAGCAATGTTTCTTTCTCTGTTCTGCATAATGGTCTGTAATGGTAGCGATTAACTTGTGGTAGCCACTCAGAAATGAGGAGAACAATAAAAAGCGGAGAGTGATGATCTACTTTTACATTAACCCCTGCCTCCTCTCTCTTTTGTGTCTGTAAAAATCCATCCACCTCAAAATCTGATTCTTTTTTAAGCACAAATCTTCTCTTTTTTTTCTCTCTATAAATAGTGGTGTTAATTTCAGTCAGTGTGACTGAGGTTCAGTGTTTCTCAGTCTCTCAGCTCTGAGCAGATGGGAGCTGTGAACTCTTGCAGTTTACATACAGTGTGTGTGCGCGTCTGAGGTGAACGTGTGAAGTGTTTTTGTGTCCTGGTGTTTTGTTGTTGTGCAATGGCTAATGAATCCTCCCGGTGTCCCTTTGGCCTGACTGTTTGCTGTGCGTGATTGTATGAGTCACTGTCATACAGGCAGGCCTTTCAAAAACCATGCCACAGAAACACGTTTTAAAACACCAGAGATGGCTTTTTATTGACTTCACAGTACAATGAACCACATATTTAAGGCAGTGCTACATAAATGATGTGAAACCTCTAAACATATCTCACATAGTGTAGCTTCTTGTGCATGATGTGAACAATTGAGAATTCAATCTGCTGTGCCCATAAACTATAATGGCACATTAGTTTCTTATTCTCTTCCTTTAGCCATTTAGTGTTTTTCATGAGTTACGCGGTTATTTGAGAGGGAATAATTATGATTTCCTTGAAAAATACAGCTAAAAGAAGGATTTCTTCTGGTTTAAAGTCAATATGTAGCAATATAAATCAAAACTGATCATGTTTTGTTCTTCATCATATTGTGAATAATTCATCAGTGCATATTCTAAAGAAAAAAACATTTGTCTTTGAATCTTGAATACAAAGTAAAAACTTGCTCTTCCTCTGAAACGACTTTCCTTGTGCGATGACATCACTTAGACCGCACAGGCTATGGAGAGCTACAGTCGGGTTCCAGAAGTAAAAATACCATTCAGTTTCTCCATAGGGGAACTGATTATTAACGCTAACTTATAAACCATTAGAAAGACCTAATGTAAGCTATGCGGTTGTTAATCAATGGTATATGCTTCTGTGGAAGCCATCAGTCCGCATTATTTAAACTTTTTTTTTAATAATCATGTTGAACATCTGAATGCATGGTGAAAAGCTACATTACCCATGATGCTGTACAGAAAATTTCACTAATCAGTCGCAACAAGCAAATCACTCCAAAAGAACAATTCAGCGGCCGCCCACTCATATTAAACACTGCGATTGACATAGTCTCCCTATGCTCTCAAACTACTTCAATATTTGTATGCATAATATATGAATGAACTTAAAATATATTGTTTCAATATCTATTATTAAACATTTTTAGTTCAATTATGTCATTGGCAATGCTTCATGGGATTGTAGTTCTTTCCCTCATTAAAGCTATTAAGAATGCAGTCTTGTACCAGTTCATTGTATTTTTAGGTTTCAAATGTTCACTTTTTTGCTTCAACTCAAAGTTTGCCATGTTGTAATTCAGCTTATTTGGTTTGGTTAATGGCTTATAACTCTTACACAGACAAATCCCTATGGGAAAGATTAATGGAAAAAATACTTTGGTAATCAAGGCCGCTGAAAAAGTGGGCGGACACTGATGCACTCTATTGGATAATGTTAAACATTTGCCAGATAGCTATTCACGCATTGCTTTAACAATTTTGTCTGGCTCCCTTCTGGAACAGAAAGCCAATATCCTCTTTCATACATAAAATATGTCAAAATACAGAAGTAAAATCAGTAGCAATTCACACAGACTACAGAACAGATTTAAAAAGATTTCAACCGTCTGAAAACCCAAAGCCTCCTGATAGTTGCGTTTCATAAATATAAATAAGAATCCCCAAGCTGCCTCGCTAGCCAAGGGTTGTTAGCGTAGCGAAACATCAAACAAACTTGTGTGGCATGTTTTTTTAACTGCTCTTCAAACTAAATATGCAATGGAAGCACCAAGCTCGTTTTTCAGTTTGCCTTCATACATGTCCTTAATTGTGCTTTACATAAACTCAACACGAATATATCAAACACATCAGTCATTTTGGGGTGTGCTAGCCTTCTGCTAACCAAAACGACTCTTTTATTTCCTCTCCATCAAGGTCTCAAACACCCCGAGAAGAGATATATGGCCATGATTTAGAAGTATAACAACACACTTGGAATAGAATTACTTAAGTTTCACGAACACCTCAACAGATGTTGAGTCGGAATTACGAAAACGTCCGTCAGATAGAGTAAATTATAAGATAACACTGCAGTGGTGTTTCCAGATATCTGTTTTTATCAGCTGACGTCGCTGCAGTCGCTGTTGCCATGAGACACAGAGCCATATTAAACAAAACACTATAAACAGTTGATGTAAATTATATTTAACCCTTCAAAATAACTGCAGTCATTCATTAAGCCCAAATAAATGCTACACAAAGTGCGATAAAGGCAGCGGTAGGCAGCTGTAACCTTTGTATGCATGAGAGATAGGCCACTGCAAGCATGTCACGCCGGTTACTAAATTAATGACTACATACATCACAGCTTATTCCAAGATCAGAAGCTAATGATTGTTTTCATGGTAGAGGACATAGCATTCCCGGAGCCCTTGTGAATGGCTGCGTTGAGCTAATGAATAGAATACTGTACAAACGGCACTGGAAGAAAGAGGTACAGCCAGAAACGAAGAGCCATTGGACCACAAAACCTCACAGTCTCCATCAGAGTGTCCAAACAGATGTACACATCCACATATCCACATGTGTCAATCTGCATTTTATTTACATTCGGATGGTTTGCCCATGTGTTCACACCAAAGTCTGTGTCATGCCCACGGGATTTGATTATCATGCTCAGAACAGTCTGCTCTTCAAAGATTGACCACTGGTATCCTGCAGCGAGGGGTAAAGAGATGAAAAAGACACGGCAAATGAAATTAATAAGGGTCTCACTCTATTATCGAGTGTGAGATTAATTCTGAAATGCACAGAGCAGCAGGAAGGGGTCTGATTTCATGGATGGCACGCTCTGTTTCTCTCTCTGCATCGCTCCTGTTAAAATATTCACAACGATTGAAGAAAACATCCACAACAATGCCTAACTGGCTGTTTTGTATTGCAAGCCATTACCACTGATCTAACAACACACTTATTTACACACCTTCATGTTCACACAATCAGCCGTGATGATATGCGTACAGGGTATATGCATTTTTCAATTAAAATAGATTCTAATTGAATTAATTGAACACATTTCTTTATAATTAATGATTTAGTACATTTGATAAATACGAGTTTTATTTATATCTAATAATATATGTGGGAACTAAAATACAGTAGAAATCAACTTCAAATAATTAGGCCAGTTTTCCACTTACAGATTTTCACCAAAGGAGTTTATGAAACAAATATAAATTTAATCTTAATACTAATTTGTTTATTTGTTTCCAACAAAATATGCATAAAAGTTCAAATAGACCACTTATGTTTTCCACTTACAGTTTTTTCATAAATTATGATATAATTTAATCTTAATAATTTATTTTATGTCACAATATAATTCATAATACACAACATTTTGCCTATATACGTACACATTTATCATAATCCTTTTAGTCTGTCTTAAAGGTTGTATCAGTGATTTCAGGCCCAAAAAAGGCCCAAACATAAATAATCACATTCATCTAATCTTTCCTAACGATCAACTAGCTGCCCGCCCCATAAGCAGGCCGTCAAAAAAACGCGTCTCTGTAGGCAGCCTCTGAGATCTGCACACAAAAACAATTGGTTTCACCAACCACTCAAAAAAACAAATAAATAGTGTTCCAACCAATCACAGACAGGGGGTGGGTGTTGTGAGGTTTTGCCAAAACCTCACAACACCCACCCCCTGTCGGTGATTGGTTGGAACACTATTTATTCGTTTTTTTGACGGCCTGCTGACGGGGCGGGCAGCTAGTTGATCGTTAGGAAAGATTAGATGAATGTGATCATTTATGTTTGGGCCTTTTTTGGGCCTGAAATCGCTGATACAACCTTTAACAAGACTCTTTCTGTACTATTTAGGATGCTTTTTGAAAACTTACCCTCAGTTTCACAGACAAGGCTTAAGCTAGTCCTAAAATTAGAGTCCTAAAATGTAGTCCTAAAATAAACTAAAATTAATATTGTTTTAACTGAAAGCAACTTGCTGACATATCTTAAAATATGTCAGTGCCATTGTATTGTCTCAAGATTCACATCAGTAATGTTTTTTTCTAAGACATGTTTATAAAAGCTCCTTAAATGTCCTAACTGAACTTGGCTTAATCTAAGTTCTGTCTGTGAAACCAGGCCTTTGAGTCTTTGACATTTTAATAAGTATCCACAGACACCATGACATGATTTTAAATGAACAAATCAGTCAAACTTAGTGTAGTCCCTACTTGTGTTCTTTGTTGGGATCATTTACTATTTATTTATGTTGTTCCCTTTGACAGTCAGTGACTGGCTTACCAGTCTTGCTAACTCTGGCTTTTCCTCTTTCACACACACACACACACACACACACACACACACACACACACACACACACACACACTAAGCACCTAAACCAGTCTTGGCAACCTGGCTGTCGCACAGGCTTACAGTATACGCACACTACCTCTCTCTGTCGGAGAAGGATGGAGTGCTGTGCAGTGTCTGCCTGCTGTCCTCCTGAGCTATGGAACGAGGGATGGTGAGGGAGAGAGGTGGAGGACGCTGGGAGAGACTGCGGTCGTAACTGAATGAGAAGAGAGAGAGAGAGAGAGAGAGAGAGAGAGAGAGAGAGAGAGAGAGAGAGAGAGAGAGAGAGAGAGAGAGAGAGAGAGAGATTAGGACGACAGCCAGTGGAATATTCAAGAACACTGGAAAAAGTGAGAAAGAGGCATGAAAAGAGGGATTAAAGAATAAAGGAATAGAAGGCAAACACTTCAATGATACTGACAGGAAGTTCATTCACTCACTGGCTTAATTTAATAGACTGCCTTCAGCGAAAAAACAGAGCAGGGGAAATTAAAGCATGCCAATGAGTGTGAGAGAGAGAGAAAGACGCTGAAATATTCAGTTAAAATCATATTTGTCCGGCAACCATGAGGAAGACAAAGTGTCACAGACTCTGTGTGACGTCCCATGTAATATTAATACCCCACACCGACACGCACTTATCTGCAGTGACTCAGGAGTGAGTTCACTCCACCTCTGCTCTGATGGGATGGAGGGCTGGGGGTTGTTAAACGAGCGCGAGGGTGTCTTTCAAGGCAAGTGTGCGGCATTCAGAGATTAATTACAGAGATGTACGTTAGCTTGTGCATGCAATAAAATCCCCCTCGTCTCGCTCAGTCTGATCTTCTACGTGAGTGGCGGCTTCACGCTAACATAACCTATCGGGAGTTCGCGATATGTGACCTTTTTATCGATCTTACAAACAAGCTCTCAAACAGTCCCATAATGTCTGATTTATAGTACCTGCACGGCTGCACCATTGCTTTACCGCAGCGTAAAGAAAGTAGGCTATGGAATTGGCTGAAGCAACCTGATAAGAAAACGTAACAATTTTACGAGGTGGCGATTTCGTATTCTTTGTACGATGTGATTCGTACAGAATTGTTTTTTATTTAATGTAAGCACGAAGGTCAACCTATGACCGTAAAGTATTACCTTGTTATTTTTAAAGTCACCATGAAATCAATATATAGGCTATGCTCAGACATAAATTTGCCAACAACAATCCAATCAGTTGACCCTTCGCGGGCAGTTTGGATGGACAAAATCAAGTCCTGCCCTACATTCTTTCTTGTTTGAGAAGCCGTTTCGCTCCGATATACGAGCTGGTGCGGCCATTAACTTGAATTTGCGAGACTTCTGGTGTTTACAGTTCTTTTAGGTGTACAAAAACAGTCCGTTGCTGCTTGATATTGCAAACTGATATCACAGTATTTTTTTTTTAAAGAAAAAAGCCTCTGGGTGCAGTGGACTTCACAGCCTTTCAAAGTAGGCTACAATAGCATTCACAGACATTTGACACATGCATAGTACACACAAGTTATCTAGTGTACAATGTCTGAACTGTTTCTCTCCATAAGTAGGCCTAATAATAAGCTATAAAAAATGTTGTGCGGTTAGAAAGAAAAAAAGTAGACTATGTATGTGTATAATGCTGTTTGACAAAATTTATGTTGCACAATAGACACATACCCTAGCATACGCAAAAACCGCAAGTATACTTTGTGCCTATGCAGACCGTACGAAAACGTATTCATACAAATTAGCCACCAATTTGCCAAAATGTAAAATAGTTACGAATTGCCATGCGAGTGTGTTGGCTGAAGTTTTTGACACGTTTCAATGGAACTGAATTCAGCAAGGGGAACATTCTAGCATAAACTAAGGCAGGTAGTAATAAATCACGCTCATAACCTGTCACCCCGTGTTTATAGTTACTCTCAGGATGATATGGGCCATTCCTCAGCTCTCTATATCATTTTAATGATCGCCTATGCGATTGAATGCTGCCGTCCGAGTAAGTACAAATGCATTCCTGTGCCTGATGTCCCCCAACGCTCCCGGCTACATTTCTAATTAAACCAGCACAATAAAACACTGTAAGATGTCCACACTGTTAGTGTCTGCAGAGTTAGAATATCCATAAATGACATTTTTAACAGTTCTGCATGCAGGGAAGTCTTACTGAACAGCAGAATCCTTGACTGAAAGTTTGTGGAAATCTGTTGTGTGAACCCATTATGACACACTGACTGTTCAGTCAGACACACACACAGGGCAGCAAGCTGTCTCAGGGGATGTATGACAGAACCGTGCAAGCAGAGGAGTGTTGAAACGTCTCACCAGAGTTTAGCAGAGATGATGACCGCAGTGAGAATCAGCAGAGATGAAATTGTCACCGTCACATAAAACTGTGGGTCCACTGAAGAAAGAAATGGCACAGGAAAAGAATAATCAGACGGAGTGAGCAGTACTACAGAAGAATTGGCTCCCTTTCAATTTGAGTGGTTTTCAATTGATTTGGACCCATGTGATGCTGAATTATACTTTGAATTGGAATGAATGGATGAGGACATGCTGAATTGCAATGCAAAGAAATTCAACACACAATGAGCTAAAGAAATAGGTTAAAAAATAGACATGGAAGGGGACATGTTCCCTCCAATGTTCAGAGTCGTGGCCAACAAATGTGGATTTTTAGTGACCGATTCCTAAACATTTACATTTAGTCCCACAAAATCTTGAATATTTGGTTATATCCTTGAAAAAATATATATCTTTGGTGCCATTTTGGAGACTTGAGGATAAATGTTCATTTTGGAAATGGAAAAAAATAAAGTTCTCTTCCATAATGGTCCATTTAAAATAAATAAATAAATAAATACAATTATTGCATGCATTATACATGTCATTTAATAAATAAATATATTTAATTATATATAAATGATGTGTATATACATAGATAAATGAAATATTAAATAAAAATACAAAAATCTATTTATGGTAATTCTTTAGACCTTATTCACAGCAGCGCCATCTTTGATTTTAAACGGGAATGAAAGCGAGGCTGCGAGGGATAGACATACATCTCTTCAGTGAGTTGTACTGTTATCCAGTGTGTTTTTCTGGGTTGGGTTGTTCTGCTGACAAAACACAGCAAAAATATCTTTCCAAGAAATTATAGTAGATGAAAAACTCCAGGCAATATGAGTTGTGGAAAATTATAAGTGATCTAGGAGCTTTGTACAGCTTTTTACAGCGGATGCCATTGAAAACACGGTAAGTCTATCCCTCACAGCCTCGCTCTTCATACCTGTCATGGCGCTGCTCTGAATAAGGTCTATTGAATTTCAAGCATCAAATATTGACATCATCTAATCTAAAAGGGTAATCTTGTGGGTATGATGTCATCAACTCATAAAGTACACCTAATAGCAGTTGTATGGATATTATTCCTTAAGTTCTAATTTGAATTACAGTTAACAATACACTCCCCAAAGAGTAAAGCGTGGTGATTGCAAGGACAAGATCATGGTTTCAACTTCCAGGCAGTGCATAAACTAATATAAAATATACTCTCAATGCATTGTAAATCTCTTTTAAAAAAACATCGGCCAAATGCATAAAAGTAAATTCTGTTTGCTACCTCAATTCAAATTCAAGAATTACACTAGAATTTCAAAAGTCATTAAATTTCTAATGTCCCACAACCCTATAAAAAAGTAATAAAAAGAAATAGAGATGTAGAAGAACGTGAAGAAAGACGTTTGAGTGAAAGCAACAAGAAGCCGTTTTCAGGAGAGGTATGTGGGGGCGAAAAGAGTGGGCAGAGTGTCATAATCAGGTAAAATTGAATTGATTGGATTTATGCCTGCCTTCTGCACAATGGGAGAGAAATCTAAGCTCTCCTCAAGCGCAGATTTGCTACTTTGAGGAACCAGCATGAGCCCAGATCCCTGTTGGCAATGCAGCTCTCAGATAAAGAACTAATTTCACGGATACCAACCTTCCTTGGTGTCCGGCTCCTCTGTCTCTATCGTGTTCCTCTCTCCAGTAGTTGGGCGCTGCGTCTGATTGGTGGCCGCACTCCGATGATGCGTCCAGTCCTGGGACGGGGTCACCCTCAGACTCTCCGTCTCCAGGCTGGACAGGACGTGATGGGTTTCGTCCTCCAGGGGCTGCGTGGGACCCCAGTCCACCGCCCAGAGCTGAGTGGTGCTGGCCTGCGCGGTGACTGGCATCTGCATTTCGCCCAACTCCTCCCACTTTCTGTCATCTGTGTCACCGGTGGCAGTGCAAAAAATTACAGTGACCAGCAGGAAGCTCCTAAGGGGAAGGAATCCAATGTGGGGAGAGATGGAGCTAGGGGGAAGGAGAGACAAAGCAACGAAAAGACGGAAGGAGGGATTGAAAAGGAAAGGCTAGAGATCGGAAAAAACACATAACTGAGAGGCGTGAACCGTGCACAGATGGAAAGAGACATAAAGCAGAAGCTGATGCAACCCAACGGGCTGCAGGAAACTAATTGGTCAGATCTGAGAGCACAGTGCAACCAAAACAGTCTGTTCGGCGCTTACCATCGCTCCATCGCTTCTGCCTGTTCACTGGCTCCTCGCTGCTCCGATCATCTCTGAAATGAGAATGACAAAAAGAGAGGAGAAAGAGAGCTGGAAGGGAGAGGTTTCAGTCTTGACACTGACTAAAAGACCATAAACAGATGGCTGAAGGCAACACAAATAAAAACACACAGGTCATTAAGAACCAAACCACCAGATCACACACCGCAGCGCAAGATCAACAGAGAAACACTCTCACAAACGAGTGCGAACACACCTGTGGATGCGTTCCCTACGTTAAGCCTCATCCCGAGCCATCAAACAAAACTCAGCATCTGTATCCAGATTTACGGCACACTCTGACTTCCAGTCAACACATCTACACACACTTGAAAACATGCAGATTCTCACTCTCAAGACAGATATGGACTCACATGCCTACCTCATGCCACTGAAGAAGGGAGTGGGAGAGAGGCTTAGCGCCTGGAAGAGGGGAAAAGCATTGGTTGCCGTAGCGACAGAGACATGTAGAATTTGTGCGAGTGAGAAATAGAGTGCGGAAGAGGGAGGGAGAGAGAGAGAGAGAGAGAGAGAGCACTACAGGAGGGAGGGAGGAAGAGAGGATTGGAGGAAAGATTTAAATACTAATTACGCATCTTAACTGGTTCAAATTAAATAGACAGCGAGAAGAAAATAAATGAATTTTGAAGGCGAAAATAGCCGGACGGAATAAAAGAGTGTCTTATTAATATTCCGAAGACCAGTTGAAGTAAATAAAAAGTATTCAGAAAGGACAAATCCAAAGAGACAGCGGCAGGAAAATCAATATACATTAATGTAGCATTGGACGGGAGCCCTACATGATGAACAACGCTATATATATTTATAGACAGAAGTGCCAGCGATGATAAATTCTCTCACACGCACACAGACATAACGTGGTTGGTTTTATTGGATCAACGTTTACATAGAAAACAGTATGTTGTTTCTCTCCTCCTTCTGTTTCTTCCCTGCCAGTCAGTCAATCTGTTCCACTTCAGTCCCTTCGCATGATTTCTCGCACTCCGCCGTCATCCCTTGACCTTGCCTTCTCTCGCTCTTCCTTTCCAATTCATTCTGTTTAACCCTCCTTCAATCTCCTTCCCATTGTCGGCACTCTTTTTTCATTCACCCCTCCTCTCGCTCACTGAAGAACACAACGCAGCCATGAAGAACTTGCAGGTTCCTCTGTTTCAGATGCATCCTGGGTTATGGAGTCTTCATCATCGTCCACTGGAGAAAAAAAGTTATTTTCATTAGGGCTGTCGAAATAAATTATATATGTTTAGTAGCATCACTTTTTGAATGCTGTTAACTAATTTAAGTCCATAAAGTGCTTGAAAAGTTTTATTATTGAATTCTTGCAGATTTTCTTTGGAACTGAATACATTAAAAAAATACATTATACATAAAAAACAAATTGTTAAAATATTTGTTCTTCAACATAGGTTAAAACATCATTGTCTTTGGCTCTCTCTCTTACCCTCACTATTGTCATCTTCTGAGTCTCTGTCGGATTCCAGAAGACAATCTTCCAATCGGCTGTCTCGTCTCACTGTGACATCGCCTCTAGAGGAAAAACAACAGAAGAACGTCATTGCAGGGCACTTGGGTCACACTGTTTACAAGGACAGAAGGATGTTTAACTCAGCCTGAAGCAAAAAGCAAAGCAGCTCTGCTGACAACAGCGCGCTGTCAATGGGTTTGGAATGACTTCATTATACAAACTGCTTTTGAAGTAGCAAGTGCATCATTAAGAGTTAGGCAGAGGCAGTTCGACATAAAAATATTATTCATATCTGGCTTAAGGTGTCACATTAGCAATATTTCAGTGAACTTTTGTGGGCAGAAAAGGGTCCAGGCAGCTTTCAAGACCAACTTGAGCATGAGCGAAATCTGTGTGAGAAACTTTTTGCTTTTGCGATACTCCCAATTGTGGAAATTGCTATTTAAATGACTGGATATCGTTTACAAAATTTCGCCAAACAACTAGTTTCCCAGCCAATCCAGCTGAAAATTCCCCAAAACCACTCCAGCTCTCCAGCAAACAGACCAGAAAACCAACTTAGGTTGATTTAAAATGTTTTTGTCTGCAGTGTGTACAAATGTAAGCACAAATGTCCTTGAAACTAAACATTGACATTAAACATGAAATGTTGCCATCTGCTTAATTAGGCCATCTTCCAAGTGACAGATTAAATATTGGACGCAAAGTGTTTTGGTTTTGGATTTTACATTGGACATTGAGTGGTGAGCCAACACAACACCAAAATTGTTTATTACTCTGCTGGAAGAAGAAAAAATAGCTTAAAAATAATTTTAATCTGGTCTCTCAGCCTAACCCAGCTGGGGTTTACCAAGCCGGTCTCCCAGCTGAAAAGTGCCAAAAAACCCTCTAAAACCAGCCAACAGACCAGCCCAAGACAGACAAACCAGTTTAAGACCAAACCAGTGCTAAAACAGACATTTTACTGACACTTTAAGTTGTTTTTGCCAGCAGTGTGCACAAGACTAAGCAAATGTCCTTGAAATTAAACAGTGATATTACTATTTCCATGAAACGTTGGCATCAGCCTAATTTGGCTAGGGTCCAACTGACAGATTAAGTGCCAAAATTTTAGACGCAAAGACTTTGACATCAACAACAAAAGATACGGAAAGGATTTTCTACTCCTTTTAAAAACATGAGAAGTCTATTTTTTGCTAATCTAAATATGCAGAATTAAATGGCTAGTTGCGTTTGATTATTTGCATTCAGCCTCGTTTTCCCTGTATCCCACCAGTTGAGACCCTGTATCTATAGACTCAACAAAAATGTAGTTACAAAGAAATCAATATTTATTCCACAAAGGATCATCAGCTCTGCATCCAGTGCTCGATGTGAGCTACAGTTCTCAGTGTCAAGTGCCTGGAGCATTCCTGCAGATTTCTCATTAATACGCATCCCAAAGATACAATATTCCAGCCAGTATCTCATTACTGATGTACATATTGATATACTGACTAAATTAAACATTGAGCAGAGTCTTATATTAGGAACTGTGTGTCAGTGAATGTCTATGAATTAATATATACTGTAATGCATTACATATAGTAGGTAGAGAAGGGCTTGGAAATGGGGCTGTGATGTACAAAGTGGGTTTGAGATCCTCGAAAGGGACCATTATATCTAAAAAAAAAAAAAACACACCTCTTTTTAAAACTTCCTGGAAGCTGCTCCCAAACAATGAGGTCACGACCCCCTGTGACCCAACGGTGGTCTCCACTTGATGTTAGCCACGCAGCATAACAAAGAATTCTGGGAAGATCTGAAGAGGTGAGCGAAACCAGGTACCTGCACTGGGGAAGTGAGAACACTGAAAGAGTGTGAGAGAAAGAAAAAAAGAAAGGGTAAGTGATTAAACTGTCTTGCAGTTTTCAGGGATGTTAAATGAATGTTAAAATCACTCACGGTTAATCTTGCTCTCTCCATTAGCGAGGTCAAAACAAGAACCAATCAAAAGACCGGGTATTTGATTTACACAATCTGTGACACCAGCAGTGCTGCTGTGATTGGTTAGTCTAGTCATCACGCCTGCAAACGATTGGAGAGCGCAAACACGCATCATTAGGGACATCTTTATAACATTTATTCACCGAAACACAAAAAAACTGGGGAAAAAAGTAATTAAATTCACATAATCTGTCTATTTATGGACTCTGTCAATAGCTGCCGAATTTGCTGTGTGTTTTATGTTGTTAATACAAATGTTTTTTTCTGTCTGTAAGAAGCTCATTATTTCTCTGAGAGCTCCAGCTACGAGTTGTTTGATGAACTGGCTTCATTATGAACCTCAGCACTCTCGATTAGAGCATCCACATCATGTAGTGTGCTCCTACCAGCAACTCTGATTTATCTGATGTAATTGTTTACAGGTTGTTATTTTTATTTTATTTTTTTAGATAATGGCCTTCAGCACAAATATCCTGTGAGAAAACGGGATTAAAATTTGAAAGCGCTGGATGTTTTTACGTCTTCCTCTGCCCTAGGGAGAACAGCCCCCTCTCCTGCCTGTGTTCTCTGAGCCACTGGGACTTTAACACAGATTATATTAGCAGCTCTGAGCGAATAGACTCAGTCAAGATGTATTCCATTAATAAATCTGTTAAATAGCCCTGAGTCAAAGAACAAATGAAGGTCCAATGGGGGTTGTCAAATATTTATTGCTACAGAATCCAGCATATCCATGAGAAGTGCTTTATAAAATGAGATGTTGACTAAATAATGGTGTTGATGGCAGATCATAGGATTATGTTGACATAGGCGCATTAGGCTGTCGATTGTGTTCCTTTGGTTTAATTTAGATTAGATTAATTTAAAAAAAGAAACGTTGGTATATTCATCTGCTCACTTTTATGTAATGTCTTTGAAATATCTTCATTTGAGGGCTGTTTTTATCAAATATTGAGATATGAGATTAACTGTTTATAAAAATGGTAGTATATATACACTGCCCCGGCTACAAAAACAAATCGCTGTTTGGATTTAAATAGGCAAATGCTTCAGAGTCAATGATTGGATCATTTTTGCAGTGATAATTATGTTTCTAGCGTGTTATATGTTTGGCAACAGTTCTTCTAACCCTAATTATGGAGTGTGTAGCTTTTCATTTCTTAAACAACCATGTAGGAAGACATGGCCATATCTCAGGGTGACAATGTCAAGATTCATCAGGCTCAAATTGTGAAAGAATGGTTGGAAGGGAGCATGAACAATAATTTTCACACATGTATTGGCACCTCTGAGCCCAGAGTTTAAATTCATTGATATAGTCTTTGGGATGTGCTGGAGGACACTTTACAGAGTGCTGGACTCAAAAATTGATGGAAATAACATCACAACATTTATGTCCATTAAAAGGGGTGCATAACATTTTTAGCCAAGATCTTGTACACTATCATTTAAAATTTTATTCAAACTTTTTGAAAGAAAATAATACTTTTATTCAGCAAGCACGCAGTCTTTTACATTGTTACAAATAAATCTAGTTCAATGCTGTTCTTTTGAACCTTCTATTTCTTCTACCTTCTATCTTCTCAAAGACTCCTAAAAAATGTATCACAGTTTCCACAAAAATATTAAGCTGCACAACTGTTTTCAAAATTGATAATAATAAGAAATGTTTCTCAAGCAGCAAATCATATTAGAAGGATTTCTAAAGGATCATGTGACACTGAAGACTGGAGTAATGATGCTGAAAATTCGGCTTTGCATCACAATAATAAATTATATTTTATAATATATTACAATAGAACACATTTATTTTAAATTTTAATATTAAATTGAAAATTTTGAATAAGAAATTTCTTGAATTAGAAATTTAGAAATAAGAAATTTATTTTGAATAAATAAATTACATTTTAAAATATAATAAAACAGAAAAGAGTTATTTTACCTTGTAATATTTCACAGTTTTTAATCAAATAAATGCAGCCTTGGTGAATTTATCAATAATAATTGTAACGAGCCAAAACTATTTTATATATTTAAAATCCTAAGTAATATTAATTAATAATTAAATTAATAAATATAATCCTGATTAATATCAATATTAAAGTTCCATATATGTACCAATATATTACCCGTTCTCCAATTTAGGATTCGTATGCTGGCCCTCCCACACGAGAGAAACACACGGTCACCGCGGGGGCTCAGAATCAGCCTCCCGTTCACCCCGTCATCCCCACTACACCCTGTGACTTCTGGGCCCCAGAGGTGCAGCCTGCGGAGGGGCTCCGTCCCTTCACTGTACACCTCCCACACACACACGCATCCCTCGGCGGAGCCACTGAACAGCAGAGGACCCTGGGACTGCGGAGAGAGAGAGAGAGAGAGAGAGAGAGAGAGAGAGAGAGAGAGAGAGAGAGAGAGAGAGAGAGAGTGAGAGAATGGAGGGTAAATGCCACTGTGTTTCCATGACAACTCATGCCAACTAACAGTATTAAATATGGAAAAGAGTCACCGCTGTTTGATGTTACAATATTCTCACAATTGCAACAGAATTTATTTACTTCTATTCTGTATCTGATTTCCTTATAATATATTGTTCTGTCCAGTTTTATTTCATAGTCATCTTTGCATTCATTATTCACTAAGTTATAAGAGACAGAGCTTGCAGAAGAAAAGTGTTTAAATGTTGGCATTTAATAGCTTGTACATTTCTGTGAACTTTAAGATCGCCCGAGAAGCAAACGTGTTCTCAAGGGATTCCTCTACAGGCAACACTTCAGCTTTGAGCGGAGGCACAATCTCTTTTTTTTTTTTTTTAAACATGTGCTGCTCTAAAGGGCAGACTGGGAAAGTTCTAGATGCCAGCACAGTTCTGTTGCCATGGCGCTCGCCCACCTGTATTGTGGTGACTGCGTCCAGGTGTGCGTTCACTGACTGACAGTTCTCCTGTGAGCTCCAGCTCCACACCTGCAGCTTCCCAGCATCTAGAGTAAGATCAATAACACTGAGCTTAAGATGCACCTGATATGTCGAGACTGATGCAAGGCATGGTCAACTCACCCTCACCCTCACTCACACACACACACACACACACACACACACATTCTTGTACATCTATCTTTAGGAGGACATTCATTGCAATCTCTAGCTGCTTACCCTAACCTTACAAATCACAACTAAGTGCCTAACCCGAACCCTTACCCTAAACCTACCCTTAACCTAATTATAACCTTATCCCTAAAACCAAGTCTTGACCCTCAAACAGGCCTTCAAAGGGGTCTCAGAAAGTGAGGACCGGCCAAAATGTCCTCACTTTACTCTCTTTGTCCTCACTCCAATGGTCTAAAACTCAAACTGGTCCTCACAAAGATAGTTGTACAAGTACTCACACACACACACACACACACACACACACACACAGAGAGAGAGAGATACCTACTGTACCTGAACCAGTAACAATCAAGCCCTCTCCTTCAGGAATGAAGCACAGGCTTGTGACTGCATTGAAGGTGTAGATGGATTTAACACACTGACCTGCAGGAGTAACAAAATCAGCATGTGATGCAAACCCCAAACACACTTGAGTTTAATTCACCCTCATAAGCAGGGGTTGGAAAAAATTGCAGTTTCCACAAAAGGAGTGAGTACCCCCTGTTACCAGTTATATAATGACTTGATTCTTGAGATTCAGATAATGGACATTCAGAACACACTGCAACCATTACAACAGAACATCATCCTTTAACATTGCAATCCTTTCTTTTTTTTTTAAGGAACATTTAAAACAAGTATTTCTAATGCCACACTACATTTTAAGCATGGTTTGGCAAAATTCAGAATTTTAAAAACTGTCATTCTTTTGATTCATGAGTGTGAATTTGAATCACATTGCTCACACATCACAGGATGCTGAATTTGGAATGAGAGGAGGTGAGATTTACTGAACTGCAATTCAGACATTCAGCACATACACACAAGAAATTAATTGAATTAGTCCTGCGAGTTTTGTTACCAAAACATAAGGAATAACATCAATAATTTAGACCAAATATGACTTTTTATCTCCTGATATATAGAAGTTTTTTTTTTTTAAATGTTTTATAGTTTTATGAAAATATAACTCACATCAAAATTTGAATATATTATGTCATATTCAGCTTTAACCACAGTTGTAGTAATTGAAATATTAAACATGATAATCTTAGAAAAATGTATCGTCCCGTAAAGGTTTCTGGCAGATCAGTGTCTTGTTTACCAAGGATTCATTTATATGATCAACAACCTGTTTTGCTGTTTAATATATTTTTTGTGGAAACCATGACTCATTTTTTTCATAATTTCTTGATGAATAGAAAGTTCAAAAGAACAGCATTTATTTGCAATGGAAATCTTTTGTAACATTTTGTAACATCTTTACTGCCACTTTTGATCAATTTAACGTGGACATATATATATATATATATATATATATATATATATATATATATTTGTGTGTGTGTGTGTGTGTATATGTGTGACTCACCCGAGCTCAAAGCCCAAATTCTCACACAACAGTCTGTGGAACCACTTAGAACAAATCTTTCCTTGTCAGCCAAGTCGAATGCACGTGCTGCAGAAAAACAGATCAAGAGAATGAAAGAGCGGGACAGCGAATGAGATAAAAAATAAGAGTGACTGCAGGACATGAGAAAAGGGAGAACGAAGGACAAAGGATGTGAAGAACAAATGCACTGTCAAAACAGCAGGACAGGGAGTGATGGAGAGCAAAAGGGACAGATGGGAAGGAGGGCATAAGTAGCTGGAACAAAAGAGGTGGGAGAAAGGAGAGAGAGCATAAAGGATGAGTGAACAATCGTGGGTACATCTGTATCAACCGGCTGGCCCCGTCAACAGGATCAATTATTCTTTACTTTGCCGGGCTTGAGAGAGTGTGAGTCTGTTGTGTGTGTACCAAATCTCCTGCAGTACTCTGGAGGTGGTGCACTGAGACAGGTGACTCCACCGCTGTGACCTCCCAAATTGCGCTGCTCTGTTGCCGTGGGAACATGCCACACTTTAACTGTTGTATCTCGACTTAAAATGGTAGGTGAAAAAAACAGAAGAGGGAAGCAGAGTGAGGCATTAACGGATATGTCACCAATTTCACAGTCAGTTAGTCATAAACTCTCTTTCTATATATATATATATATATATATATATATACAGTGAGGAAAATAAGTATTTGAACACCCTGCTATTTTGCAAGTTCTCCCACTTAGAAATCATGGAGGGGTCTGAAATTGTCATCGTAGGTGCATGTCCACTGTGAGAGACATAATCTAAAAAAAAAATCCAGAAATCACAATGTATGATTTTTTAACTATTTATTTGTATGATACAGCTGCAAATAAGTATTTGAACACCTGAGAAAATCAATGTTAATATTTGGTACAGTAGCCTTTGTTTGCAATTACAGAGGTCAAACGTTTCCTGTAGTTTTTCACCAGGTTTGCACACACTGCAGGAGGGATTTTGGCCCACTCCTCCACACAGATCTTCTCTAGATCAGTCAGGTTTCTGGGCTGTCGCTGAGAAACACGGAGTTTGAGCTCCCTCCAAAGATTCTCTATTGGGTTTAGGTCTGGAGACTGGCTAGGCCACGCCAGAACCTTGATATGCTTCTTACAGAGCCACTCTTTGGTTATCCTGGCTGTGTGCTTCGGGTCATTGTCATGTTGGAAGACCCAGCCTCGACCCATCTTCAATGCTCTAACTGAGGGAAGGAGGTTGTTCCCCAAAATCTCGCAATACATGGCCCCGGTCATCCTCTCCTTAATACAGTGCAGTCGCCCTGTCCCATGTGCAGAAAAACACCCCCAAAGCATGATGCTACCACCCCCATGCTTCACAGTAGGGATGGTGTTCTTGGGATAGTACTCATCATTCTTCTTCCTCCAAACACGTTTAGTGGAATTATGACCAAAAAGTTCTATTTTGGTCTCATCTGACCACATGACTTTCTCCCATGACTCCTCTGGATCATCCAAATGGTCATTGGCAAACTTAAGACGGGCCTTGACATGTGCTGGTTTAGGCAGGGGAACCTTCCGTGCCATGCATGATTTCAAACCATGACGTCTTAGTGTATTACCAACAGTAACCTTGGAAACGGTGGTCCCAGCTCTTTTCAGGTCATTGACCAGCTCCTCCCGTGTAGTTCTGGGCTGATTTCTCACCTTTCTTAGGATCATTGAGACCCCACGAGGTGAGATCTTGCATGGAGCCCCAGTCCGAGGGAGATTGACAGTCATGTTTAGCTTCTTCCATTTTCTAATGATTGCTCCAACAGTGGACCTTTTTTCACCAAGCTGCTTGGCAATTTCCCCGTAGCCCTTTCCAGCCTTGTGGAGGTGTACAATTTTGTCTCTAGTGTCTTTGGACAGCTCTTTGGTCTTGGCCATGTTAGTAGTTGGATTCTTACTGATTGTATGGGGTGGACAGCAGTGGATCTTTATGCAGCTAACGACCTCAAAAAGGTGCATCTAATTTAGGATAATAAATGGAGTGGAGGTGGACATTTTAAAGGCAGACTAACAGGTCTTTGAGGGTCAGAATTCTAGCTGATAGACAGGTGTTCAAATACTTATTTGCAGCTGTATCATACAAATAAATAGTTAAAAAATCATACATTGTGATTTCTGGATTTTTTTTTTTTGATTATGTCTCTCACAGTGGACATGCACATACGATGACAATTTCAGACCCCTCCATGATTTCCAAGTGGGAAAACTTGCAAAATAGCAGGGTGTTCAAATACTTATTTTCCTTACTGTATATATATATATATATATATTCCTCATTGGTTCCAGTACCTGCCAGAAATCACAAGATTGTCGACGGCGACCACACAGGTAATGATGTCACTGTGACCCTCCAGAGTTCTGAGACGAAACTTGGACTTTTCCCAAGTTTGTTTGCGAGATCTGAATTGGACATCTGCAATGTATGAAGACACACAAACAGTTTTGTATAAGCTGAGGTCATTTTTTTCTCTCTCCCATGAATGGCGATAAAAGAACCATCTGTTATATCATTGCATGAGACAGCCATAAGGCAGAACTTCCTGTGAAAGACAAGCAGGCTTGTAATCAACATCTGTGCGAGTAACTGTAATTGTGTGTGTGATAAGTGCACTAATTTGACCTTCTTGTTCTTCCACACTGGTGCTGACGGGGAAATGCGTCTCTCCTCTGCCATCTGTCTGGCTTCCATCATTCTCTCGTCTCTCGTCTCGTGCAATCTTTAGCGCAGGAGGACGAGCAACATGTTGTTCTGTGACCTCCTCACTATCATGAAAAATAAACATCAACAAGCTCAAAAAGAAATCTCACTTTGCATAATCCTCAAGCCTGTCCAAATGTGTTAAACAAACACTTGTCCTGTTATACCTTTGTTGTAACACCTATATTATTAAATAGCAATGTGCAAGACAGAAAGCCTGGATGTGGGAGTTCAAGCATAGACTTTTTAAAGAAATATTATGAATCAATACTGCCTAGATGCCAGACAGTGGAGGACTAGCCACCGGCAGAGAGTTTAATCTCATGCGTCCCGACAGTCTCGCTCTCCCCTTCCCTACCTAGTCACTCATTCTTTCTTACACTTGTCTTTTCATTCTATCCTCCTCTTTTCCCACAATCCCTTGAGTTTGCTGGGGGCCAGAATGCTGCAGCAGAAGCTCAGCCAATCTGGAGCGAAGCTCCACCTTCTTCGAGACCTACAAAGAGTAAAAGATTAGAGATTTCTTGCGTGCAATAATCATAAAAGACAAAACTTAAAGTTATGGTTTAGCTGAATGCATTAGTTATCCTTGAAATTATGTGTTTCCATTCTGTAAGTCATTCTTGAGTGATCTTTTTTTAATGTGTGAAGTGGGAAAAGTGGCAGTTCAGAGACCTCCAACTGAACATACAGTATATGGTCTGAATGTATGGTTCTGTGCACAAATTCTGCACTGTTTTGAGTCCAGTAGGAGGATACAAATATTTCATGTGAGTGAAGAAGACCATGATAATGCTGTACCTTTATTTTTTCCTCGGGAGTTAGGGAAATTTTGATTTCCAAGTTCTCAATTTGCCTTAACTTCTTTTGGAGTTTCCTCACCTCCCCCATCTGAACTGAGTGTAAACACAAACCCAGTGCCGATGTAATTCAAACTGCAGGGATTCCTCGTCAAGTCAGTAAGCTCTTTGTTAGACGTGCATGCTTTTGATGATGTTTTATATTAAGTGAATCCACGGTTGATATTGTAGACAAGGGTAAACGGAATTGTTATTGCTCTCCAGACTACACTCACGGATACAGTATGTAGACGTGTACACAGACCTCATCTGCCGGAAATCAGTAGATTTAAAATGTGACCTCATCTAAAGGGACATGTCTGATCTCTCTGGCGACATCGCGTGGAATTGGGGAAATACATTTACTTTCGTGTTTCATTTACCTGCTGCTAGTATCATTAATATTACATTAATTATCTCTGAGCAGCCATACTGTACGTCAGTTTGGACACGTGAAATTTAAACAATGATTTTTTTTTTCTAAGGTATCACACAACATGAATAAAGTATAAGAGAGGAAAATAAAAAAATAAGCTATACATGTAAAGAAGAAATTTAAGACATTGTGGCTGTCCGAAATGCTAATACTAAATTACAGATTCGATTTTCTGTTATTTATTTTTTGTTCATTTCCATAATTTTATTACATTTCCATACACTTTTAAAATTCCCTGATATTTCCATGGCATTGGAACCTTACGTTATTCTTTGTGTACTACAACACAGCTCTTCTTTGAAATGTTTATTTTTTAAGTAACACATACATACAGGTGTAAAATACAAAAAAACATGGCATACCCAAACAGATTAATTGAGCATTGCTTTGTAACATACATCTAAACGTAAATACATTTGAAAACATAGAAATGCCTTACAGAAATGTCAATTTTTTGTCAAAAAGTTTTTAAACTCTAAATTACAGTATAATACAAAATAATGTATTTTAGTGTAAAAGCATAATTAACGTGTTAAGAACAATATTCTTGGATATGTTTGACCTTACTAGACGGAAATGACGTCCGCACGCACGGGCATCATTCGCGCCGCTCGGGAGGAAGTGCTGTGTAGACAGTTCGGCCAACTCCGTAAGAATAGAAAAAAATAGAAAAAAAAACACAAGGGAGGAAAAAAAAAAACATTGAAATTCTTTAATCGGGTGGGTTCGGAAAGACTTCTCAAACTATCCTGATTGGAGGAAATCCCCGGCGGGCGAAGCTAAAGTCTTGGGAGCTGGTAATCAGTCTTTATTTTTCACTTTGAAGCTTGTTTTTGGCTGTTGATGTGAGCCGCTGGCGCTGCTGTCGCCCGATCGTCGACACTCATGTGCCGGAAGTCTGCGTAAAACCGCCTCGGTTCCAGCGTCGACGTTTTTTTCCCCACTTGTTCTGTTTTTTTCTATCCTTTTTCGCCTTTCCTTTTTTATTTTAGCCGACAGTAGAGTGAATGCACGGGTAACGTCATGCTGTGGGCTGCAGATCCGCCTCGGTTATCGCACAGTAGATTCGCCCCTGCCTGTCAATAATATTCAGATATTTAAATATAATTGGTTATTTGCAAATAAATATTTGAATATTTCATAATATGGTCAAAAAACAGGACTTTACAATGCATCGCTTTTAATAAAGAATAAAGCAAAGCACATTCTCTTCTCTGCAACATTATGAAAAAATGCATCCATATAGACGCAAGAGCTTCTCTATTAACCCGCCATCTGTAAAAATATACCCTGAACACAGATTCACTAATAATGCTGGTTCTGTCATATGGATAATATGTATTACAGCCACGTAGTAAGTTTATAACAACTTGCTGATGTGAAACGCATGATTTATTTGTTGCAGTGTTGTGTTGACCATACATAGACTCATGACAGACACCAGCTCTTCCTGAATAAAATGTGCTGCATAATTCATGTTGTCCAATTTCATTTATAATTGTGTTATTAAAAAGTTAATTTGTAAAATGTGAAATTATTTAATAATAATTTATTACTATTTTAATGTATAAAATATAATTTTAAGTTCCTATTCGTAAGGTCAAAGGTTACAATGTGTACACGGTTTTTGAACGTCAAAATGCCTACTTTCTTTTCTCAGGGATGATGGAGGATTCCCATTTTAATTCTTCATACTTTTGGTCTCCTGTGCAGGGACAGGTAAGCACATCGGTATGCATATTTCAGCTGTCTAAGTTTGAAAATTGATTATTGGGTCATTCTGTGTCAACTCAACCAGAGGTCCCAAACTCAAATTTTTTATTTTATTAATATTTTTTTATGTATAAAGATATAAATAGTGACGAAAGCCAAAATATTCAATGTATATATTGTATATTTACTGAGTAAACCACCATTTTCACCTGAGATTTGAAATCATTTTACAGGGGGGTAAAAATGACTTTAGAAAGATGGCCGCATCATTATTTTATTTTTACAGAGAGATTGGTTGGTCTATTAGTAAAATTGGTTGACTTTAGCAAACTTTGTCTCATTATATATATATATATAAGTATTAAATATATCTTAATGTCCTTTTAGATTCTGGTTCTTAACAAACTTTCCTTTGGGTATCTTCATTTTAAAGGCCCTCGATGGTTCAATCTCAGAGATATGGAGATCTTAATGCGGCTCCATGAGTAAATTGGTCACATTGTACACATTTTTCGGTGGTCAAAAACCAAATGTGGGTCACTTTGCATACTGATACTTTTTTCTTTTAAAGAGGGATATCTAAAAAACGAATCATTTTAAATTTGTATTAAATTAAATTTAATACATGAATTATGCATTCAATTAATTAAATTTAATTTAATTTGTTTAAAATGTTCAATTTCGTGGGTTTTTTATCAGCTCAATTGCAAAAAACATTTGTTGCCATAAAGATTATTTTTCTAAAGTTGTTTCTAAAAGTATTAAAGGTATATTAATATCCTTCTAGATTCTCATTCTTAATAAACTTTCCTTTTATAATTTTTATTTTTAAGACCCTATATAGTTCAGTCCCATAGATATGGGGACCCCAATGTGACTCCATGTCCAAATTGTTGAATTTTACCCATTTTCAATGGTCAAGAACCAAATGTAGGTAACTTCTTAAATAGCTGATAGTTATTCTGTTTAAAGAAGAATGTCTGAAGAACAAATAACTAAACCTTGAAATGTATCTTGTTTCCCCCATCAAAAATATTGAATACAACACACCTCACATTTTTCTGAAGTTTACATGTCTTTAATTCAAGTGTTAAAGATATCTTAATGTCATTTTAGATTCTTGTTCTTATGAAACGATACTGCATGTTTAAACTCTTGGTAGCTTCAGAAGTTAAAATGAACAAAATCCCATCTTCCAAATATCCCTAAAACTGATTCAAATATAGATTCTTATAAATACACTTTTGAGAGCAAGATAATGTGCCTCAACTTAACCATTTCCAGTGGATTTCTGGTTATGTTTTATGCAATTCTTTTAATAGTCAAGTCAAGTCACCTTCATTTGTATAGCGCTTTTAACAATATAGATTGTTTCAAAGAAGCTTTACAGTGATAATAGGAAATTAAAGTAACATCGATTGTTTTGGCTTTACAGCAGCTCTAGAATAAAGTTATTATCCAGCTAAAGTTAGTTTTGATTGATTCACGTCCATTGCAAAGATCATTAGTTATTAACTTAGGGACCGCTTACACAACACCAATCCAACAGAAAACCCTTAACGCACTCAGGCCTGCTCATCCGCACAACAACAGTGCAACAGGCCTTCACAGGGGCGAGACTAGTTGATACTAGTTAATAGAGGGAAACAAGATACATTTCTAGTTTAAACATTATTTATTCTTCAGATGTTCCTCTTTTAAATGCAGTAAGTTTTAGCTTTCTGCAAAGTGGACCACATTTGGTTTTCGATCACTGAAAATGGGTAAAATTCAACAATTTGAACATCGAGCTGCTTTGAGATCCTCATATCTATGGGACTGAACAATATACAAGGCCTTGAAAATGAAGATTTCAAAAGTGAAGTTTATTAAGAATGAGAATCTAGAAATCTTGAATACTTTTAGAGTTACAGGCATGTAAACTTGAGTCAAAAACACAAGAACACATTTTTGAACTGTCACTGTTAGCATTTAATGAAAGAAAGATTGCTAAAGTCAACCGATTTTACTAATAGACCAACTAATCTCTATGTAAAAATAAAATAATGATGCGGCCATCTTTCTAAAGACATTTTTACCCCCCTGTAAATTGACTCCAAATCTCAGGTGAAAATTGTAACTTTGACCCCCCCTCAACAAAATAGTGGATTACTCAGTAGATATACATCAGTGACATTTAATATTTGGGCTTTTATCACTGTTTATGTTTGTCTTTCTATAGAAAAAATATTAACAAAATAAAAAAATTTAACTGGGGAAGTTTCCGAAATTTGGTTGATTTGACCCTATTGCATTTTATGCCTGGCCTATAATTGCATTAATATATTACCAAATTAATGCATTTGCATGCTTTATATAGTATTTTACATCATATACAGTACCTTTCAGAAGTTTGGGTTCAGTAAGACTTTTTAAAGAAAATGTATTCAGCAAGGAAGCATTCAATTGAAGGTGATAATTAAGACTTTTACATTGTTACAAAAAAAATCTAATAAATGCTGTACTCTTTCAAATGAATGCCACAAAAATATTAAGCAGCACAACTGTTTTTCAACATTGATAATAAATTATTATTACATGACACTCGAGGACACCTTGCAAACACAATAAAACAATCAACATTAAACAAATAACCACTATTAGGACAGACTTGATACAAGCATAAAAGTAATCACATAAAAGCCTGTCTGTAAAGTTGGGTCTTAAGGCGAGATTTAAAAACATGAAGACTTTCACTGTTTCACACATCCTGTGGCAACAAGTTTAGCCGCATGACTAAAGGCTCGGGACCCCATAGAAGTAGTGCAAGTTCGAGGGACAACAAGAGTGAGTGCAGAAGATGATCTTAAAGTAGGAGTAATAGTGTAAATATGAAGAAGGTCAGAAAAATAAGAAGCGGCAGGATCATTGAGTGCCTTGCAAGTAAGAAGAAGAAGAATTTTAAAATCAATGCGATATTTAACTGGGTGTTGTAGTATGGGAGTAATGTGTTCAGCTAGAGGAGTTCTGCTGATAATTTGAGCAGCTGAATTCATTACTTGCTGGAGTTTGTAGAGAAGCTTTGAAGGCAGGCCATAAAAAAGAGCGTTTTAGTAAACAATACGGAAAGTGACTAAAGAATGAATAAGAATTGCAGTGCTCTTTACTGAGAGAGCCGGACGAAGTCTGTTAATATTATGAATGTGGAAATATGCAGAGCGAATGACACTGTTTATATGTGCTTTGAATGATAGAGTACTGTCAAAGATGACACCCAAACTTTTATCCTGTTTAGAAACAGACACTGGAAAGTTATCAATATTAACTGATTTGGCCAGAGAATGAGAAATGTTTTTTAAACCAGTAAATCAGCATATTAGAATGATTTCTGAAGGATCACGTGACACTGAAAACTGGAGTAATGATGTTGAAAATTTGGCTTTGCATCACAAGATTAAATTACATTTCATAATATATTACAATAGAACATTATATTGAAAATTCAGCTTTGCCATCACAGGAACAAATTACATTTTAAAATAGAAAACAGTTATTTTAACTTGTAATAATATTTCACAACGTTACTGTTTTTACTTTAGTTTTTAATCAAATAAAAGCAGCCTTGGTGATAATAAGTCTTCTTTTTTAAACAAAAACCATTATCAATTTTTTTTTTTGTCTTTGTCTAACCCAATTTTGCCTGTTTGCTTTTAGATTGAGAATGCTGTATTTCTCAATAAGGTAAAGGAGCAGCTTGTTCAGGACAAAAGCCCCGCCTACTCGCATGGCCCCGCCCACTATCCCACCACAGCGGTGGTGGCGGTTTCTGGGGGTGCCAGAGATACAACGACAGCAAGGACACTAAAACAAGAGCATGCACAACCGTCTCACTCCTCACACAGTATCACAGTGGTGCCGGTACCACCTACAGGCATCATGACGGCAGGTAGTGTGTGTGTGTTTGTTAAACTGCTACAGGGTCTTTTCTCATTAGTTTACACTATCATTACGTTTCTACACTTTGATAAGTCTTCCATCACTTCCACACTCTTTCTAGCGGGTTTGGTCACTCTGGTGTCTCCAGTATCATCTGCTCAGTCCCTTATTCATGGACATCCATCCACCACCATGATAACAGTCCAAACGGGTAATGCACCTTATTTTACATAAACATAGACATGCACGTGGTATGATTTTTGGTGAGGTATGATTAAGCACTAATTTCGATTAACTCAATCTTTTATTGAGTCGGTTTATTGAGTGTTTGATATGCCTGAAATGGTCACAGATACTTTTTATTTTCTCATCAGTCTTGTCTCAAATAATTAAAGCATTTTACTCTTGCATGACTCCACCAGACAAGAGAAATGACTCCTTGACCTGCTCACCGGTCATCATCCCGTTACCGGCGAAACGGGGCAGAAAGAAGAAAGCCACACTCCCGTTGATTGGCTCACCTACTGGGACAGATGCCTTGATTTTGGGTCTTTCAGGACAGGTATAACAACACATTAATAACATATAGTGAAATTGTTTTTAAGTACATTTTCTTAACTTACAAAATAGTGATTAGCCCAGATACACTATTGGTCACAATTTTGGGGTTGGTTAGATGTAAAATAAATAATAAAAAAAAAATAATATATATATATATATATATATATATATATATATATAATTTTTTTTTCTTTTTTCTTTTTTTAAGAAGTCTCTTATGCTCACCATGGCTGAATTATTTGATCAAAATACAGTAAAGAAAAATAAAAAGTAATATTGTTATTTAAATGTGTGTATATATATATATATATATATATATATATATATATATATATATATATATATATATAGATTGATTGATTTCTGTTATGGCAAATCTGAATTTTCAGCAAACATACTCTAGTCTTCATTGTCACATGATCCTTCAGAAATCAATTTATTGATGATTTGGTGCTCAAGAAACATTTCATCAATGTTGAAAACAGTTGTCAGGTTTCTTTAATGAACAGAAATTTATTTGAATTTTTTTGTAACATTATAAATAATAGAAAATAAATCGTACTGTGACCAATCTAGTGCCAAATAATTTTTTCAATAAGTTTTTAACAACAGGTTTTGTTTTTTTGTTTTGTTTTTCTCTCTGTAGCATCATTCTGCCAACCCTTACAGTCTGTCTCTAGAAGAAGGGCATGCTGGGAAAGAAGGTGGTAAAACATACAGGTATGGATTTTCAAAGAGACATCAGCTCAGCATGACCTCAGTGTGTGTTTCTTACGATCTGTTAGAAGAGGCAAAGACAGAGGCAGGAATTCCTAAGCCACTTCATTTTCATACGGCAGAAATGCATGTCCCTCCGGGCTGACACACACTCTCGCCGGCTTCAAGGCTTCGCAACGAGTTTGTCTGCTGTGCTTCTGTAGAAGTGTGTGTTATTCTGCTCATTAGCATGTGCAGCCTCAGCTACACACATCTACACACACACACACACACACACTTCTGTCACCCATCTGCACTCGCGTTTCTGGCCTCTCCATCTCATTTTTCTTTTCTAGCGCCAGGGTCTACGATTTCATTCTGGATCGTTCTCCACTGACCTCCTCGTCTCTCACCCTCCCGCTTGTGTTGTGTCTCTTTCTTGCCTGTTTGTCGTGTCTCATGTTTCTCCTTTCACTATTGATGGACAGGCTTGTAACTTTCCTTTTCTCTTTGTCCCCTTTTCATCCGTACTTTGTCTTCTCCCATGTTTTCCTCCTCTCTCATCCCTCTGTCCACCCCTTGGTGTGTGTGTGTGTGTGTGTGTGTGAGTGTGTTTTTCTGTCTGTAGGTGCCGGATGTGTGGTTTGACGTTCTGCAGTAAGTCAGATATGCAGCTGCACTCCAAGTCGCACACGGAGGTGAAAGCTCACCAGTGTCCGCACTGCTCCAAATCCTTCGCTAACACCAGCTACCTGGCCCAGCACATCCGCATCCACAGCGGTGCCAAGCCCTACACCTGCTCCTACTGCCAGAAGGCTTTCAGACAGCTCAGTCACTTACAGCAGCACACACGGTATTCAGCACCGCACCACAAGCGTGTGTGTGTGTTTGTGTGTGGGTGTCTGTGGCAAAGCAGGCGGGTGGTGGAGAGTGTGTGTGATGGACTTTAGTATAGGGAGTGGACTGCGGGGAGCGTCTGTGTGTGAGTTCGCCAACTTCCTCACGATATCGATACACATTGCAAAAGATACGATATCGAAATTCAAACTGCATTAAACACGTTAAAGAGAGAATCAGCGTGTTAGTCACCTATAGCGTTTGTCCTATATAGACCAAATACGAATAAATTGCTGATATTTCTGTTCTAAAATGAAATTAAAACACTAAAAAAAACTTGGTAATTCTTTATTGAAAACCTTTATGTATAATATTAAATCTTTTCATAAATAATTGTAACCAAAGTTAAGATGATGCATTATTTTATTTGAAGATTCCTTGTTGCATCTGTAATTTTTATGTGTTTTAATGAATTATACTTTTAAAAGGCATAACAAAGAATAGATATATTATAACTTACAATTATTTATGAGAATTTTACAATTCATTGTAAGGTGCAATACAAGGCATAATTAATACATTAAAGTATTTCTATAATTAATTATATATAAAGACTTTAAGAAAAGTGTTACCAGAAACTTAAATCAGTAGTTATAAATGATTCACGTATTTAAGCATCACAACATTATAATGTGAATAATGGATATTCATTTTGATATTTACTTAGAAATGTTCCTTGAGTATTTTTTGAAATATAAAGGCTGTTGCAGATTTTCATCAAATAAAGACCCATTTATAATGTCTGAGAAAAATATGAAGTTTCATATTATAATATAAAAAAAAGTTTTGTAAATTAAATTATTATTATTATTATTATTACTATTGTACTGAAGCAAATCCTGAGGTTTCTTGGACCCTGGTTTGAAAACATCTGATTCTGTATTAGTTGAACTGTAGATAATTATAAATGCATAAAAATATAAACGCATAAAATTATTGGTACTTGGACCATTGTAATGTATCTCAATATTGTGAGTGTGGAGTGTGGTGAAAAATTTGAGAGAAAAGAAAGATATTTAACAAAATGTGTTTGTAGGGCTGTTAAAGCAATCAATTAACGCATTGATTTTGAATAATATTTTTTTGTAAAAAAAAAAAAAGTGCTTGACAAATCTAAATAAAAAAAGTTTCTCTGCAGCATTACTTTTCATAAAGGCTAATGCTAGTTTCAAGGTAATTATTATTATTATTTATTTACTTTATTTTGTTCACTTCGAAAGTGGTAGCTAACAGTATTTTCAACCCACCTACTTTATGTATAACTGACTAATCCTGGGCGTTTAAAGTGCTTCTTGTGACCTCCGCATTCTGCTTTCCGTTGTGCTCATCTAGTTTTTAAACGCAAACACGTGTCCTGGGTGCTCGCCCCCTGAGACATTACACGGTCACGTTGGAAAGGTTGACAACATGGCCTCATGCTCTTTTCCTTGTTGCTATAGCAACATACTCTAGTGATGGTTTGCTTAAATGCAAGTTTATGTCTAATGGACTGTTTAAATATATACCACACAGTCTTTATAATGGTGAAGTCAGCTATAGCATGATGTCACCATGTGTAGTGGGTGGATTGCACTTGAAATGTCTCACTGATGAACTGTAAGAAAAATTGCTAGAAGAAACTAAAGATGGTCAGGAAAAGTTATTTTCCATCTCAAAAGAATTAAAGAAAATTACATTTTCTTTTCTCTATTTGTATAATTTATTTCTCCTCTGGCACATTTTTTATTACTGCGGACTACTTAAATTTTTTACACCACACTGTGGAGTCTTACACACACCAACTGAAGGATTGAACTGAAATTGAAGCTGTCAGTGAAAGCCTAGTTCTCTTTGACTCTACATTATTGTCCCATAACTGTGGAAGTTTTATGAGGTTCTGCCCCGCGCTGAAATAGAGGTCACGTAAAGGTTTCGTCTACTGTTGATCGCACTTGGACATGGGATTGGGCTCTGTGGCCCACAGAGTTCCTGTGAGGATTGAGTGCTAATGTTTTTTTGAGAAATGGATCTGCCCTTTCTGTGACCTCATTCAAACACCTTCCACACCACTTCCAAATGTGTCTTCGAAATACACTGCGCACTTTTGACATTTGTTGGCAGTAGGGACCACCAAAGAAAGATCAGCAGAGTGAGTGTAGAAATGAACAATATTGTCATGTCAAATATTTGTGTAGCGTCTATAAATTATTGAATGAGTCCATAGGTAAGCATGTTTGTCTTTCCTTTACAGAAACCACACAGAATCCAAACCTCATAAGTGTCCTCACTGCTCGAAATCCTTCGCCAACACAAGCTACCTTGCTCAGCATATACGAATCCACACAGGAGTTAAACCTTACACCTGTAACTACTGCCAGAAGACCTTCAGACAGCTCAGTCACTTACAGCAACACCACAGGTGCAGTGATGGACATGTTTTTTTTTTTTTTTTTTTTTTTTTTTTTTCATTTGTTTATGGCTTATCTTTGTTTCTTTTTCTACACCTCATTCTTAACCATACATACTCAGTTTAGTTTTCCATTCATTTCTTACCTCTTGACATAAATTTTGTCCCTGTTCAGGATCCACACAGGAGACAGGCCATACAAATGTACACACTTGGGTTGTGAGAAGTCTTTCACTCAGCTCTCTAATCTGCAGGTGAGAAAAGTACTCTATAAAGTAGAGCTGCACGATTAATTGTTAAAAGATTGTGATCTCTAAATTATAATAATTCTGCTATGTCTATAAACTTTTGACAAGGATGATCACAGTGAACATTCAAATATGCATTTGTGCTGCTGTTGAGCCAGAGAAAGCCGTTGTCATATGTATAAAACCGCTTCACAAACAGTCTTTCAGCCACACACAGTATCATTATTTCTGTTACAATAATTCAAATTATCACAGAAGTACTGGGATAAAAGTTTATAGTTCAGATACAAACACTGATTCCTTAGGTAGTGATAAAAAAATAAGTAAATCACCCTTGAATGCAACTTGACGCTTCAGATAAAGATTGTATCAATTACATCGTTACACCAGTAGGTGGCGACAATTGACTGTTAAAAAATTTATTTGTCATTGAATTATTCATTCAGGAGATTTGTTTAAAAATGCTGATTCATCCAGTAATGAAACAAGTGAAGTATTTATGAGTGAGTCATTGAATATTCATTTAAACCAATTATTCAAATTAATAAAATAAAAAATGAAATAGACTGCAGCAATTAACAAGTAAATTTCATTTGAATTTGAATAGTTGTCTATTCAGAATCATGGGAGAATCTTGATCTCCATTTTAAACCAAAAAAAATTGTGATTCTCAATTTGTCCAGAATTGTACGGAGCCCCTGAAAGAAACATGGTGAATGAAAAAATTATGGGATGGGAGGAAAAATAATTTGTCAATGCTTTTGCGTTCTCTCAAAAATGTTTTGCGTTCCTCCCAGAAACTTTGCGTTCAAAATGTTTTGCGTTCACTCGCAAAGAACACAATTTTCCGTGTGAACACTAAGTTTCTCTAAGTTGCAAAAACATTGACATAATTTTTCTTCCCATCTAATTTTTTTTGTCCCTCCGAGCCCATGTGACTCCGTAGATTTGTGCAGCTCTACTATAAAGTTGATTATTTCTAAGTGTCACTCCTATTTAGAATATTAATTTACAGTTTTCCTTAAGGAGTAAGGAATCCTTTTCTCACTCTCATGTCTTTCAAAACCTGAACGCTCTCTTCCATTATATGAAGGTAAATGGGGACAATTTAATTGAGAATGCCTTTAAGTTTGATGTAAGGTAGCAAACAGAATGCGAAATTGCTATTTGAATTTGAATACAATAAATTAATATTAAAATAAATTGGATTTTAAAGAAATCATGTCATTGTAACTATAAATGAACTAGAAAAGTAGTTTGTCAACACAAATTCTGAAGTTTAGCTTATTGAAAGCCTTTTTGAAAGTTTTGAAAAATGTTTAAGGATTCAGATAGTTATACACTACTGTTCAAAAGTTTGGGGTCAAGTGTTTTTAGTTTAAGTTTTATTAAATGAATACTTTAATTCAGCAAATACATTAAATTGATTTTAAAAAGACAGTAAAGAAGACATGTTACCATAGATTTCTGTTTCAAATAAACTTTGTTCATCAAAGAATCCTGAAAAAATGTATCAGTAATAAGAATTGTTTACTGAGCAGCAAATCAGCATATAAGAATGATTTCTGAAGGATCATGTGACACTGAAGACTGTAGTAAGGAATGCCATCACAGGAATAAATTGAAAAGTTATTTAAATTATAATAATATTTTACAATATTACAGTTCTTACTGTATTTGTATCAAGTAAATGTAGCCTTGGTGAAGATAAGAGACTTCTTTCGAATTTTTAAATCTTCCTGACCCCAAACTTTGGAACGGTAGTGTCTAGATAGATAGATAGATAGATAGATAGATAGATAGGGGTGTAACCCCAGCATCCTGGCCAAATTTGCCCCTTGGCCTCTGTCCATCATGGCCTCCTAATCATCCCTAGATACTCATTGGCTTCATCACTGTCTCCTCTCCACCAGTAAGCTGGTGTGTGGTGGGTGTTCTGGCACAATATGGCTGCCGTCGCATCATCCAGGTGGATGCTGCACATTGGTGGTGGTTGAGGAGATTCCCCCTTCTATGTAAAGCGCTTTGAGAGCAGAGAAAAGCGATATATAAATGTAATCTATTATTATTATTATAGATAGATAGATCTTCCTGTCATTCCTATTCAAATTCCTGTTTTGCGTCCTGTAGGATGTGGCCAATTCAGTTTAAATTCACAATCAGATTGAAAGGGAGCCAGTTCTTCAATTTTGTGTTTTGCACAACCCTGCTTGCAACATTTTCATTGAATAATTACTTACTTGAATTAATCATCTAAGTCATATGGGTTGTTTTATGATGCTTTTATGGTGCTCTGTGGAGCTTAACAACCTGATCCCCATTTAATTTCATTATTTGGAAGAGAGCTTTTGACAGAAAAAATTCTAGGGTGAGTAAATAGCAGAATTTTCCTTTTTTAGTGACCTGTCATTTCAATATTTCTTCCAATATTTTCCAGTCTCATCGGCGTCAGCACAACAAGGACAAACCGTTTAAGTGTCACCACTGTAACCGTGGTTATGTAGACGCAGCCAGCCTGGAGGTTCATCTGTCCACTCACACAGTCAAGCACGCTAAGCTGTACTCCTGCGGTTTATGCAACCGCACATATACCTCGGTACAAAAATGAACACCTAATCTCACACCATAAATGAGCAGCATTCCCAGTTCCCGTTCTCAAGATGATACTAATATGCATCTCTCTCTGCCTGTAGGAGACGTATCTGATGAAACACATGCGCAAACATGCCCCGGATATGCTGCCGTCTCCACCTGGATCAACCCAGCAAAGCCACAGCCCAGGCCGTGTCGAAGGAGGCGGCTCGGAAGGAGACGCACAGAGCCGAGTCGAGAGGACCGACGTCTTCGGTCAGCCGTGCATATTCGACCTGAACCAGTACAAACCATTAACTTCTGCTGATGTGCAGTATAAAACTGTCAGCGTGTCTGACATCTCCCCTCACAAAGACCTCTGCATCACTGTGGAGGCTTCCGCCATACAGGTGGAACACCTGAACTCATGAGCAAGGGATGAAACTTTGGAGTTTAGAAAGAACTGTTGCAATTACACAGAACTGTGCATACTGAAAGGATTTTCTTACTCAATGCCTTCTCATTTGTATGAAGGAGCAAGTGGACTTAAATGGAGAAAAGTGAAGGAGATAGACTTTGTATTTTTTTCTCTCCATTTTTTTTAAACATTTATTGCTGTAATCCTGATCTTCCTCGCAAAAGCTTCCTTTGAAGATTGTGGCTGTTTCAGTGGGTACCCAGCTCATTTATCAAGTCTTTCCATAAAATTTCTGGTTTATCACGTTTGTATGATTGCATCTGTAGTTGTTGGTACGATCACTGCACTGTCAATATTAATATTGTTACTGTCCACAAGAATGGAAATTGTTGTCTCTTGCACAGTATGTATGGGAATTGTTGGTCTTTTTTCGTTTTAAAAGGGAAATTTGTTTTGCGGTCATGTACGTAAAACAGAAAAGAATGTATATATGATTATCAAATGTTTTGTGTGTGAATGAGTAAAGGACAACAGGAAATAGGACAAAAAGAATTTGTGTCAACTAATGTCAATGGCAAATATCTTGAGATGTATTTTTCTTTCTTTTAAAAAATGATCCTGTTTAGCATCCCCATCTGCGGATGACATGTAATATTCTATTATTACTGTTACTACTGTTATTCTATCAAAATAACTATTAACATGCTCCCCAAATCTCAACCTCTTGACATTAACAAAATCGGATTAGTGTGCTTTAACCCTGTAAAACAAGATATTAAAACAATTGCTTCTGATGTGCCTCCTTGTGATTATCTTATCGCAGGGGTTTGCAAACTTTACAGACTCTGGCAGCCTGGGTTTTTAAGTCATTTCATTTACAACATCAACTGCCTTTTATAATACTTACATCATTCATGTAATTGTTCGCATTTAGAAATCATTTAAGAACATAGAATATTGTTACTTATTGAAATTCTATGTTTTTATACCTCGAGCTGTCTGTAGACTGCCTACAGGACCTTCAAGGACCCCCATCGGATTAGAGAATTAAGATACTTCTTTGTGGTTAAACTTTTTAATATAAATTCCCTCAGACTGTAAATAATGTAATGCATAAACAGTTGTATTGTTTGTCAGATATCCAAGAAACAGAATATGGTCTCGAATTAATTGTTTGTGGTTAGGTTTGTGTGTGCACGTTAGTCTTTCAGCAACATCATTACCACCAAGTTATTTTTAGTTATTGATATTTATAAAACTGATATATAGTTATTCATATAATTAACTTAAATAATTTAAATATTTATACTTATATTTAAGTTATATATATTTATTCGTACTGACGTCCAACATTCTATCGTACAATGGCAGATTGCACCACCTGTCAAAAATATGGGGGTCAAAATAACTTACTGCTGTTATTGTTTTACTTTCGCAAACAGTAACGTTAGTCGTATAAAGTGAACAGAAGCAGTAACAGATTCCAGAACAATTGTACAGAGTCGATCAAATGTATTTGTGACGCCTAGTGTTGAATATTTGAAGTACATATTGGTAGCGTCCGTCCACCCCGTCAGTAAGTGGGCCGTGTCACAGAAAAGTCCATGCGAGTAGCGGAGAAACTTCACGAATGTAAATATAGACCTAACAACGGAGTTTACGTCCTCGCGCGTTCTTTCTTTTTTCTCCTTTGATCCATGCGAACATGCCGCGCAAAAAGCCTTTTAGTAACAAACAGAAAAAGAAGCAGCTCCAGGTGAAACGCGAGAAAAAGAGAGGTGGGTACTTTAACTAGCTTAGCTGAGTTAGCGCGCGACGAGCTGATCGAACGCGCTCGCATACGTTCCACATTAGCCACGTGACTCATTGTTTTATGGTTTATATTTTAGTGTGCAGAAATGTGACCATATTCTCACATATTAGCACATTAATTGAGCTACTACGCTTCTGTAAATACTTTGTTTGCTAAGTTTCTGTGGGTGTATGTAACCAAACTTGACAGGCAGTAAACAGCGCGTGCTGTCATTTTTATTTGAGGGTTGCGTACAAGAAGGGACGCTGAATGTCACATGCAGCAACAGTATAAATGTAATATAATGTTCTTGATATGGATGTTGTCTGCTGTAAACAACTACTCTGCTCGTGACAAGTCGAACGTCACACAGCCGAACAGTAATCTTTACAGACCAAATTGCTATTCTGCCTTATCAACAGTGAAATGACGCGTAAAGGGGGTGATTTTGAGCAGCTCGTGTTTTGCTGTAGTTGGCGCGTGTGTTATGCGGTATATAAGTGCGCAGACTCCGCGTGAAGTTACGTAACACAACAACTACGCGATCAATACACACTAAAGCAGGCTTAATTAACTGGCGTTCGCCTGCGGGTCTGCAAATATTCGTGTCTAGTAGACAGTAAAACCTACATAAACAGTTTGCAGAAGATCGAGTGAGATAGCAGAGATATTTATTTATTATGTCATCAGTGTACATTTCCACACTATTGCCATATGTATAGTGTAATGACGACAGAGTGTTACTTATGGGGGAGACATGATTATTGGAAGTACACTATGTTTTTCAACTGAAAAGGGCGTATAATTCAAAAACAAAAGAAAAACTTTGTCACTGAAAAAACAAGAAGTAGGATTTAATAGAAAATTGCTAATTAATTTCACATATAGTTACAAATAAATGGCAAGTATCACATTTAATTAAACATGGCATTTTTAATGACTGAGATAAAGAATGAAATAGTATTTTCTTGTAAAACATACTCCAATAATCCTTGTTTTATTTACAACCTCTTGGAATCATAGTCAACTTGGAATCAGTCAAGACAGGAAACACTCTTTAAAGTTTCTCTGTGTGTGTGTGTGTGTGTGTGCAGGAGAACCAGGTTCATGTCACAGTAGCCGAAATGCCAGTGTGGAGAGAGGACCTGGCAGAGACAGACAGTCGGATACATCAGACAGCGAGACGACAGACATCAGGAGGATCAACCATCAGCCTGGTGCCAGAGACGGCAGATATGACCCCAACAGGTGAGTCGGGACAGGTGAAACAGTCAGTCCAGTCTTGTCTTATTAATTCAACATGAGATGTTTTAGCAGGGGCATGTATCGTCCTGTTTGTTAATCTTATAATGGCTTGCTTTGCAGATTCCGTCTGCACTTTGAGAGGGAGAGCAAGGAGGAGGTGGAGAAGAGGAAGAAAATAGCGATGAAGAAAATCCTGAAGCCGGTGGCAGAAAAGGAACTAGAGATGGATATAAACCAGATCTTCCCCGAAGAGAAAGGTATTTATGCTGCTGAGCTCAGTAATATGTAGTGGTGGTTCTAAACTGGGACACATTTCACAAAACTAGCCATAGTTTTGTCGGAGCATCTGTGTCAAAATAAATATATAGACTTTGCTGTCAAATAGGTGAGTCAACAAGGTCAACTCAGTGTCTTCATTTTGTCTAATCACAGGCCTGGATATCCCACGGCGGCCTTCGTGGCATTACGAAATGCGGCGAGAGGAGTTGCTGCGGAAAGAGGAGAAGTCATTTCTGGAGTATCTGGACACTCTTCACTCCAAGAACCCACCCGGTAGCCTCAGCCACTTTGAACACAATCTCGAGGTGAGGCATGTTCTGTTAGAAAACACAGTACTGAAGTACTTAGAGAAATCATTTTTATCAGCAACCAGAATTGGATTGTTGCTGCGTCAATAGCTGTAATGAAATAGTTGTTTTATTGCACTTGAGCATCTGTTTGGTCAGACGGTGCTGGAGGCAAACACTGTTAAGTGTTCAAATTCACTTGTTTATGAGCTATTGCCCTTCTCAAGCCTTGTGACACTGAAACTGTTGTGTTTGCTTAGTGAAAAAGAAGCAACAGTTCTCTTAAATGCTAGTTTAAATGTATAAAACTAAAAATGAGCCATATTAAACTTAATAAAAAAAGGCTTTTATGATTCCTGTTTGTCTGTAATAGCCTACAGACAACAGAATCACCACAATATTGTGCAGATAATTTTTAGACAAACAACCGTTGTTTCTAAGAACTTATAAACTTGCTCCTAAATGTTGCAAGCACATAGCTGAGCAATTACTCGGCAAATATTGGATCACAATGAATTCGTTGTTTTAACAGTTTCCAGATACAGTAGTTTTGGATTTATGTAGCAAATACTTAACAGGAGACCATACATTATTTTACCTAAAGTGGGCCAAAGAATTACAAACAGGTTGGCTAATCTGAAAGAATGTGAATAACAGATTAAGATTCATTACTGAAGTTCAGACTGCGTGAATAGTGCTCTTTCAAATAACAGCTATTAAAAATGTTGTTTGTTTTACTACTGACTGACTGTCTTTCTCTCTCAGACATGGAGGCAGCTGTGGAGAGTATTGGAGATGTCTGATGTCATTCTGCTCATAGTGGATATCAGACACCCAGTGAGTGTGCGGCTGTAACGCCTGTTGAAACTTTAAGCCGTTTTCAAAAGGTCATGAAAATTGCATAGCTGTTACACTGTTAAACTGAGGTAATAAAGTCCCCACTAGGTGGGGCCAGAGATTGTATTAGATTTAATCTCAGAAAACAGCACTTTTGTATTGCGTTATACTTTTTGAGCAAAAGAAGGATGGAGTTGTTAAGTAGTCATTACCATTCAGTACACATGCAAACATTATCACTCTGTCTGTAGGTGCTGCAGCTTTCTCCTGCTGTGTATCACTACATCACTGGTGAGTTAAAGAAGCACATCATCCTGGTGCTCAATAAGGTGGACTTGAGCCCCGCACCGCTGGTGTTGGCATGGAAACACTATCTGACTAAACAGTTCCCCCACCTGCACTGTGTCGGCTTCACCTCTCACCCAGGACAACCCTACAGCACCCGTGAGAGACTCCTTCCTCTATCAGGGCTTTATCTATAATGTGACCAGATTAAAATATGTTTCCTTCATCTGTCCTAACTGCAGTTCTACAGAAGAAGAGAGTGAGGAAGAAAGCAGGATGGAATCAGGTAGGAGGACCGTTCCAAATCATGAGAGCGTGTCAGGAGATCACAGCAGGAAGAGGTAAAACAAGTTCCTCCCAGACAACTAAATGAGCACTGGAACACAGGGAGTGATGATGATGATGATGATGATTGTTGTTTTCAGTGGATTTGACCAGCTGGGAGAAGAAGATCCAGAGGGATGCTGTTGCTGTGGGAACAGAGGGGGATCGGGCTGATGATGATGGATCAGAATCTGTGCTGATGGAGCATCATACTGATGTTGCCATGGAAATGAACAGCCCCACGCAAGAACTTTATAAAGATGGAGTACTAACCTTGGGCTGCATAGGTAAAAAGATTAGTCACCAGGAAATCAAAATTGACGATTCTTTTTTTTTTTTTTTTTTTTTTTTTTTTTTACATTGCAGTGTTTATTATAAATGATTTATATGTGCACATCATTATTTAAAAAGAAAATGAATGTGCCCTTATCATCTTTAATCAAAACTTTAACCCCTCCCCCTCACGGCGACATCTTTTCTCTGATGACGTGAGACCGGGACAATAATCCCTCACTTCCAGCAACCTGTCACTCACATGAGATTGCAGCAATTAACAAATAACAATTTAATGAGATAATCAAGCCCTGATGAACAATCGAGCCCCACCCTACTTTTTTTCTCAATTGAGAAGCTGTTTCACTTGGTTATACACCAAAATAGGGATAAAAAGGACGATCGCAATTTCCATTTTATGCCAACTTTAAGTTGTGTTGTTTTAGATCAATATCAGCTACATATATCTTATACAAAGTGCTTCTCCCCAATGTGTAAATTAAAATTAATTCATTGATTTAAAATTCATATTGAGTCTTTTGCACTTTCTCCAGGTTTTCCTAATGTAGGCAAATCTTCAGTGCTGAACAGTCTGGTCGGCAGGAAGGTCGTGAGCGTGTCTCGAACCCCAGGTCACACAAAATATTTCCAAACATACTACCTCACTCCCACTGTGAAACTGTGTGATTGTCCTGGGCTTGTCTTCCCTTCCCAAGTGGACAAGCAACTACAGGTAGAAACAGCATGATACTGTATAATTTATGAAAGTTAAATCATCCTGGCTTTGTTTATGTGTGTGCATGTTATTCATCTTCTCAAACAGATCCTGGCTGGTATATATCCAGTGTCCCAGCTGCAAGAGCCTTACAGTTCAGTAGGATACCTGTGTGAACGGACCAACTTCCTGTCTGTATTAAAGCTGAAACATCCCGACCACTGCCCAGAAACCCCACGTGACCCCGACACACAGGACTGGACAGCATGGGACGTGTGTGAAGGTGTGTACTTTTCTGATGTGGCGTTATTCATTTCCTATTTACCATTCGATTGGAGGGAGGAACTGGTTTTCAATAGTCTGTTTTTTTGGTTTTGTTTTTTTGTCAGCCTGGGCTGATAAGAGAGGGTATAAGACTGCTATGGCGGCCCGTAATGATGTTTATCGAGCAGCCAACAGTCTACTGCGTTTGGCAATCGACGGACGGTTGTGTCTGTGTCTGCGGCCACCTGGATACTCTCAGAGTAAAGGTCAGAGGTCAAACCACTACAGATGTGTTCATGTCATCTGCCACTCGTGTCCCAAATTTGACATTTAATCTCAATCTCTTCAGATGAATGGGAATCACACCCAGACCTGTCCGAGATCATCGCTCTACAAGGAAGAAAGGACGAAGAGGATAGGGCTGACAGGGAAGACGACGACGGTGAATCCAGCTCAGAGTTGGAAGAGGACAACGATCGAGACGCAGATGATGATGAAGACGCTTATGGGGATGATGAAGATGATACCGTGAAGGCTGACAAGAAGGGCCTCACTCTCAACATGTTCAGTGTGCTAAGACAAAACGAGTGTGAGTGAGGGATGAGATCGCTCTCCTTCTCATTCCATGTTCATACATTCCGGTTTCTTTATTTATCACTGATCTCTTTATGACCATCTCATTTCAATCTGCAATGTGTCAATCAAAGGACTGTCTTGAACATTTATTTCTCATTTGACGCTTATTGCGCTCTTATACAGACCAAGTTATAGACAAACACAACACATCCACCATTCTGCCTATTTTTGCTGCAGTATAAGGCTGGTTCTGTGTTCTATTTCGACCTCTCTGTGCCTCTGTACCTTCTCTGCTTTTCATTTATTATCATCAGAAAAGTCTCAAAATACTTTGAAAACTTTTGTACCTCCTGCATGCAGCCTTTTCCCTTTCTGAAAGGTCAGAGGGAATGTCTTACAACCAGTGATTGTACAATCAGTGTTACTAAACAAGCATTGATGAATACAATCACTGATTTATTATCAGTCTCACAGCAGTGATGCCAAAGGTCAGGTGAGGTCAGAAGTCACGCTTTGACCTCAAACTGTGAGTTTCCCCCATGTGAATGTATTTTAACCTCAACCTCAGTACCGCAAACCTCGGCATGTAGGGCAGAACCAGTCATGTATGAGGATAAGAAATAGAGGCACAGGCTGTTGACTTAAGAAGATTATTTTGATAAAAAGAAGTTCTGGACACTAAAAGCACTTTTAAAGCAAAAGGCAGCAACCAGCAGTCTTTTACTGTTGAAAACTATAATTTCTGAGCAGATACGCGTTTATTATGCGGGTAATGAAGCGAGGGTGTCATTTTGCGTTGCAGTAGGAGTGACTTTATGCCACAAAATGTTCTAGACTATGCAAAGTTTAAAGAGGTATTAGAAAAACCTGATACACGCGTTCCAGTTATAAAAGTTAAACTGTATACCACACATTGTACATGCACACTGACACAAGCCATTCGAAGATTTGGGGATCATGTTCTTTTGGACTAAAAAGTAGAGTAGAGAGTGGGTTGGTTTTGAAGAACTAGAGTTTGTGCACTTTTGCTGTTGGACTCAGGTAAAGGTGATGATGTGATGTTAGACCATCATCACAGATGTGCAGAGAGACCGATACTAGAGTGCTGGTTTCCTGCTTTTCAGCCTCCAGCCCTGCATGCCCTTGCTTAGGGATTTCATGTGGGTGTGATAGTGTGTGAATCATTCTTTCTTTATTGAAATGTTATTATACTGACAGAAACAGCCCTCTGCAATAAAAACGTTCCCCTGATTCTTTGCTATCATTATGTTTGCACAAGAAGACACAGCAACTTGTTTCTTTACATACAGTGACAATATAGTGTAAAGAATAATGTAGATGAACATAAATTTAAGGTAACAATCTTTATGTGAAATGTATAAAATTGTGTGTATATTAAAGAGAATAACCAATTAGCATCGTATAAACTTGACAAAAAATGCCTATTTATAAGATTTTGGGCTATTTGGCTTTTCATAACCTGTTTTTGTTTCTCAGACTAGTGGAAAGAAGACATCCAAAACGCACTAAGTGTTTATTTTATTGCACTATCTGTGGATTTCAATTACAATACATAGGCTACATTTAAAGGCCATTTTCTCAAATTGAGTTTTTTCTCATGCACCGAGCCAGAAACTGCCACCTTAGTAGCACTTCCATACACCAAACTAGTTTTATTCCGTTCTATATTCTGAAGGTTTTTATAGAGGGCTTTGTTCATATATCACTTTCTTGGTTACATGGTGAAATATAATAACTGGCTGTTGACAGTAATAAAGAGATATCAGTTCTCCCCTCTGTAATAGACTCTAATATGTCAACAAAATTAATTACATTTTTAACCTGTATCCAATGTTCAGATATGCCTATCTGTTCTGGAAATGCAAATTAGGGCATATATTAATTAGACAATGCCTCATTTGCATATTTAAACAACATTTCAGAAAACTTGTAATACGAAAACTGTTTGCAATTCTTAACGTAATCAATCAGCTGGTTGCCAACCGTCTTAAAACAATTAAAGAAGTAGTAGTAATGTAATCAATCAACTGATCAGGCAACACATCACGCATGCGTCGTGGTGCTCTTGTGACCGCGTTGTAGATTAAGATTTTAAATTATGTTTGTTTGTTTTATGCGCAAACAAAGCACTCGTGTCTCTTCATAAAATTGAGGTTAAACCACAGGAGTCACATGGATTACTTTTATGATGTCTTTACTACCTTTCTGGGACTTGAAAGTGGTAGTTGAGTAGGCTGTCAAAGGAGGGACAGAGAGTACAGAAGAAGAACGAAAGTGTTACTGTTTTGTAACGACATGAGGTGAGTAATTAATGACAGAATTTTGATTTTTTGGGAGAACTAACTCATTAAAAACACGACGCGCCTGTGCGAGAATCTGAAAACACAGCGATGCTCAACGCAACTGTAAAATCTGGGCATCTAGCTCATGTTTACATTAAAATACAGGTAAAGAGCAGCGGAGTGGAACGCGTGAACCTTCCCTATAAAACTGTTGGAAAAGCAAGTGGTTACCTCATTTGTCTGAGAGCATAAACAAGTTCTCAAAGTAAAGAGTAGGCTATAGCTGCTTTAAAGAAGCAGAATTTAAGATTTGCTTAAGAATTTCTGCTCGTTACATTATTCCCCTGCTTTCATTCGTGTTTTTCCTTAGTTTAAATTACTATTATTGTAAAACGTGAAAAATAGTAATCATAAAGATTTAGTAGGTGTGTCCACACTTCTGATTGCTACTAATTATGCGCTTTACAGTCAGTAACACTCTTAGGAAATAAAACATTTGACTATCACTGGCCATCAGGTCACAGAGCCTTGCATCAGATCAACATTACTGATCATTTCCCAGCTGTAAACACTGAAGACAATGAAGCATTCCTATTTAATTTGATTATTCCACCACAATCAAAAACAAGTCGAGTGAAATCCAGCATGTGGATTACATTGTAATCCTTTTCTAATTAAACTGGGAAAAACTATTAAAACGGGCTTGTGGTTTAGGGTGTGACTTGGATCCGTTACAGTGCCTCACAATCATAATTTGCTCATAATAACCAATACAAACAATTTTCCCCTCAGTAAAATAGAGAAACACAACTCACTAATTTCCTGTAGATTGTGTAAAACTATTTGCCTGTTTGTAACCGCTGTCAGCTCCACACTATTCTCATATTTCACTCAACCGTGGCCTCGTAAATTATCCAAATTAAATTCTGTGGTCTTTAACACGAGTCATTGGTCATGCTTGTGCTGTCCATATGTGTTGCATTAGTGTAGAGCAGCCTGCTTTTCACATGACGTACACAACCAGTCTGCAACACCCTTTAAACCACTAATCAACAAAGAGTGAATGAATTAGTCCTATTAGACCAGTCTGGCTTTAATAAGGGTCTGGTGTTGACTGAGAGAGAGTTTGAGTTCTTATCAAGGTGAGAAACACAATAGTTCACGCAGAGGTTAATCAGACAAGTACTGGATCTCTAATCTGATTGGTGTTCATTTGCACCTTTTGCAGACATCTGCTGATTTTGGCAGACTCTGGAAGCTGTCAGCTATACCATTCATCACAAGGATAAGTTTCCCTGTTAGGATGTCTGATTGATTAAATATCCCTCACAGTACACACACACAAATGCAGCTTAATCCTGAATGCAAAGGAGGCTTTTGAACTTCTTGACTTCGCAGCCTCTATATCACATTCCTTGGGAATGCAAACGGAACTGAAAACACTGGCACAGCAATCCCAGGAATGTCACTGGTCGTGTAGCTCCACAATATTTATGAGTCAAGGGATATTTGATCACACGATAAATTATTTTACACTTATGCGAATGGAATTCAACTTTTTTTTTTTTTTTTTTTTTTGGTTTGCAGTTTATGAATAAAATAAGGTCTGCACGTTACTTCATGTTCTACAACATAAACAGTCATATGGATGCTTGTTCTTTTATATAAAATAAAAATAAGAAATAAATTCACAATTAGATATTTGAGATATTAGTCACAATTTCAAAAAATAAACTTGCAAAAAAGTAGCATGTACAAGAAATAATGACGGAATTGCAAAAAAGTCAATTATGAGAAATAAACTCGCAATTGATATAAAGTCACATTGAGTAATATAAAGTCACAATTGTTAGATATGTGAAATATATTTACGAGTAATATCACAACGTCACAGTTATGAAAAATAGTCTCATATACAAGAAATAATGTTGCAAGATATAAAGTCACATTAATAGACATATAAAGTCAAAATGACATGAAAATAACATTGCATTACCTTTTTATTTTTTTCATCCGAGATGGAAATACACAGGAATGAGTGAATTAGCCCTCCAGGCTGGCCTACAAATTGACCTCACGATTGACCTCGCACAACTATATAAACAAATGTTGACATTTTCTCATGATTTTGAGTTTTAAAATGATTTATATTGTTTACTGTATATATTTGGATAGGAGTTTCCCCTCAATTTTTTTAGTACCCTCACTGCTTCAAGAACACACACACACACACACACACACGGACCGGTGTAATTTATGAGCAGGCAGTTGTCGCTAGTCTGCTTCCGAGTTGGGTGCTGGCATTGGCAGTGGAGTGTATTAGGTGTCCTGTCTTCTGCCCGAATCTAAACTCAGCTTTCAGTACGGCAAGTCAGAGAGGCCAAATTATGCTGGCACAAAACAGTACTGACATAATTTATTATCATCAAACAACATTTGAATTTATACCACCACAGGACCACCATGAACCACGTGTGACAGAATTAGCTCAGACAGCCTTACAGATCCAATGAACAATATTGTAGATTTATATCACTTTTTTTTCATGTTCTGAAGCATTTTTCTACATGTGCATATGTGTTTTTTGGGTGGTGTGACTGTTTGCTGCTCACCATGTTTGTTGGAGTCTATGTGTCAATGGGTATTTTTAGCTTGGGCTCTCACTGCATTGCAATGGCACTCATTCCCAAAATCCCAGCAACCCCCCACTCCTCACTCTCACTGTGGAGCCAGATAGAGCAGAAACGGCCAGGAAGAGAGCGAGCAGGACAGTTGTGTCATCACACAGACAGTCCATGCAGAATTAGACCCTCCCTGCTCTGTTTCCATGGAGACAGTTTGAAATAGACCTCATGATGGGCTGTTATAAAGGCCGAACTACCTGATCGCCACACCCTGACTCAACCGTTATTACCGTCAGCCGCTACAAACCACTCATACACTCAGAGCAGAGACAGAAAATAACAATCATTTGGGGAGAATCAAATTCTGTCTGATGTGGAAGAAAGAGGGAGGGAAACAGAGAACCCATAATTAGCGAACACAATGAGTGTCTAACAAGGGAACTAATGAATTAGGCCGCAGACTTCCGCTGTTAGCAGGGCACAAATAAATGACAAACATTTTTATTCGCTGATGGAATAGAATGAGAGGCGGTGGAGGAGAGGGAGAGGAAGTGAAGTGAAACTTGTGCATGAATCCAGCAACAGCCGAATACCACTTCGGGGTCTCATCACTTTTCTCTTTTCATGTTGAGAGATTCAGAGTCCCTGAAGGGTTCTGCAGAGATGAGGGAATGAAGCGCAGCAGACCAATAGAGGGCTCTGTGGGTGGGACCTTAAAGGGACAGTTCACCCAAAACAATGACAATTCTGTCATCATTTATTCACTTTATGAAGAATTGACTAGTTGTTCTTTTTAATTTAATCACAATAAATGTAGACTAAAAGCATTATAAATGTATCATGCAAGTGGTCCAAATGACTCATTAAGTATATTCCAAGTCTTTTGAAGTCATATGATAGCATTTATGTTTTACTTTTGTCAATTTTATAAATTTTTGTATATAGTTTGTTTATTTTTATATCAGTTTTTTCCAGTAATTTTAGAACCTATTTATTTCAGTTAGTTGTATATATGCAACATTTCTATTTTTATTTAAGTTTATATTTATTTTATTTAATCTTTATTAATTACCAAAAATGATTTTTAAGTTTTAGTTTTAGTTAGCAATAACAACACTGATTCACTGATCATTTTCTCCTGTACCGGATCATGGATAAATCATTTAAAGACAGTTTTTTTTTAATCTTCTACAGAAGAAAGAAACTCGTACAGGTTTGGAAAGACATGACAGTGAGCAAATAATGACATCATTTTAATTTCTGGGTGAATTCTTTCTCTAAGTCCTGAGTCTTTTAAGTATATAATGTGAGTGGTCAACCAGAGCAAAAACATCTAACCACATGACACAAAAACACAGACAGACACAAACGCAATTACCGTCTGCTGAAGAACACCTGCGGTCACACTCACCCATCTGCTTTAATCTTCCAAGGAGATTTTCCTTAGAAAGACAAAAAACACACAAATACAATGTAGAAAAATCTGACTTAAAGCAAAACCTAAATATTTATCAATGCATTAATATTCAGGTGCACAGAAGAAGGCTATACAGACTCGTAATGCGTGTAAATGTGATGCATACTTATATGAATATGTCTTAGAAAGCTATACAACAAAGAACGACAGGCTCAACAAATAATAAGTGGGATTACTGCTCAGGATATGACTAAGGGTCTGGGAATAACCTGTTTGTACTCATTACACTGTAGCAAAGCCTCTTTTCTAGTGATGGTCCACTGCTGTCCTTCCGGAATGAAAAGATGGTTACGCAGAAGCCAGTCAGCATGTTTTGACGGACTTAAGATCAATGCAAGCATTGAAGCAGATTTGAACCGAACGTCCTCGTGAGTGATATGTGTGATGGAGCAGGAGCGATTGTGACCGATGCATTTTTACTTCCCAATACCCAAAAAAGAGATCAGAGAACTGACACCCTTCTGACCCCCACCCAGACGCCCGCCCACGGCTGCAACCTGACCCTGTGACCTCTGACACCTTCACCTTTTGGAAAAGCCTCAAGGGACGAACCTAAAATGGTTGGTATATTCAAACTAATGTGTAAACCAATATGTTTAACACACATAAAGTCATGCTACCGTGATCACCAGCAACATAAAACCATCACAACTTTTTATTTGTTGGTCTGCGTAAGCACTAGATGGATGTCTTGAACTGTTGTCATGCACTTCGCTGTTTTTTAGCGTCTCACACCAGGATTGCTGGAATTTTAAGATCCTTTGTGAAGTTCAATTATGGACAGTAACAGTATTTTACCGGGTTTTTTTTATTTATTTATTTTAAGTGTATGATCTTATGTGTATGGTGTATGGTTCATTTGAGTGTATGATCTTATTTTTTATTTCACACCATTTCAGAAAATGTTCCAATAGACCCCATCTGCTTTATAGGAAATGTTAAAATAATAATACTTTTTAAAGTAATAAAAATATTAAATACATTTTAAAATATTAATAACATTGTTTTTATTAGCATTATAGATTAATACATTCAAAAGTGAGTACTTTTGTACTTTCAATTTGAGTCAGTATGATTAATATCAGTACTTATAGGCCTATTTGTCATGTTTTGGTTATGTTTTCATGGACTTTTAGTTTGTATTTCCTTGTTCTTTATGTGTTCAGTTCCTGTTTCCCAGAGTTTCCTTAGTTACTGATTGTTTCTATGGTTACTGATTATGCTCACCTGTGTCTTGTTTGGTTGCTTGTATGCTCTGGGGCCTGTACCATGAAGGTAGCTGAACAAACTCGGGGTTACAGGATAAGTTTTGAGTTGACAAAACCAAACCGATGCAATCAGGCTTTATTGGTACCATGATGCAGCTCATCAACTTTCTCTGTCAACTCAGGCTTTGATCCTCAAGCTATGATTACTCCACGCGCGCGTGCACATAAAAGAGTGACGTCGACACTGAACAACCAATCGCGGGTCGCGATTTTTCCGCGGAGGAGCAAGAGATAATCATTCATAATTACGATGAATTTAAATATGTATTTCAAGCTCGAAACAATACGGTCTCTGCTGCCAAAGCAAGAGAAGACTGTTGGAGAAAGATTGCTGATTGTTAATGTGTAAGTTAAACAAATACGTTCTATATTTATGTAAAATGATGTATGTATGTGTAGCCTATATGTGTAATATAGCCTATAGCCTATTTTTATAATATATAAAAATGTGCATGTACCGGTACTAAGAAAAATTAATATTCATTGATTTTTAGATGCAACCCCAACTCCAAATGTTCTTGGCAGCAGAAGACAAAATATAAAAATATAATTCAAAGTGGTGAGTTTTTACCACAACCTTTTATTACTTTTGTGAACATTTTATCACAAACACTTGCTTGCAGAAAACAGAAATAAAGAATTAAATTCAGAAAACCAGAATACACTGTGGCAGAGGAGTTGGCTCTGAATTAAGGGACGGACGATTATGGATGGGATTATAGGTGCTGTACAATCTGACCCTGGTGCTGGCTCCTCTAAGCAAGTAACACTGGGTACGTGTGCAATACATTACTACTTTTTTAAGTTTTAAATATGGCTGACTGTATGTTCTGCAGTAGAGGGAAATACAGTGTCCCTGTTGAAGCCAGCACACACACACAGTCTCCCACACAGAGGTCAGTATGCAGCAGACAGAACACCAAACATAACCTGCTTTATGCTTTACATTGGCCTATTTATATTTATTAGGGTGGAGGAAATGAAGACACTTGTTCTCAGACAGTTGCTGATGTGAATGCACTGGGCTTTTTATTATGGCAAATATTTGAATGTGTGGCATAAAAAAGGGACTGGTCCTTACACCTCTTTTATTGTAGGATTTTTCACAACCTGCCCCAGAAACTGAGGCCTCTACCTCAATGGGCTTCAGAAGAAATGTGTAAGGATTTAAAACCCTTGACATAAATTACAGTCAGTCCTGTGTTTGTAGGAAGTCAAGGAACTTTTTGTGATTTGGATGAGCCTCCAGAAAACTTGTAATGATCATGTTTGTGGTGGAATTATGTTTCAGGTGGAAACAGACTCAGTCAGGGCCCTGTACAAAAGGAGTCTTGAACTAGACTGCACACTAAAGGAGCTGACTGTGAGCTGAGGAGCCTCCAAACAAAATCAAACAGCTGGATAAAACTGATCTCAGTATGTATATGTATATATATATATATATATATATATATATATATATATATATATCTTATTTAACCAAGTAACACTTTAGTATGAATAAATAATATTAATATTATTTATTAATGCAACTTTCTCTTGCTCTCTTTCTCCCTCCCATCCCACAAAACCAATAAAACAGTTTGAGACATATCTGCAGTTTCAATGTGCTTTTATTAAGTGTAATATTGTATGGTGATTGCATCTACATCTGCACCAGCTGAGTGGTCAAGTGTGATCGGGTCAGTTTCATCTGGGAGAAGCTGGTTTTGTGGTGTTTCTCGCTCCTTTCTACTGGTGACTATATTGTGCAGAATGGCACATGCAGCCACTATCTCTGATGCCCGCTCTGGTGACTCTTAAGGGCCGAACACAGTTGAAACGTGCATTTAGGATGCCAAAGGTCATCTCTATCTTCACTCTGGTTTTACTGACGGCAACATTGAAGCGGTGCTGTGGCCCTATCTGAGGGTCATGATAGGGGGTTATTGTGTAGGTTTTTCTATCTCAGTTCAAACTAACAGTGTTTTGTATTGTACCAAATTTAACTTGCTTTCCTCAAAGCGCTGACACGACAACACAGACTCATGGAAAATTTGGGAGTCAAGCACTGGAGCCAGGCCATTTGGCATCCAAACTTGATCATATATGTTCATGACCACAAGTCGTCTGCAGATGAAATGTTTAGCCTAGTAAATCATTGTTATATCTGTTAATGTTACTATTAATTTAAAGATTCATCTCACAGAAAATAATCATCTCACATATTCACATCATCTCTACCTGAACATTAGGGCTGTGATAGGACTTCCTATTAACATAATCTGCCTCATGTTCCCCTAGAGCAGTGGAGATTGGAGCAATAGACTGCATACATGTTGCAATGACTCTAGGGCATCATATCATAAGATTAACAGAAGAATAATAAAAAAAAGATTCAAAATAATTCTTAACATGTATTATATTGTATAGTACATTTGTGAAATTTGCTTAAAAAAAGTGTTCATGTGATGTCACCCTATCAATATATCTTACTGGCAATTTTATAAAAGCCCTCTTTTATGGACATGGTCGATAAATGTCCGGGGAACACTATTAATGAAACTTTTCATGCACTCCTGTCTCCTGCAGAGCGAGGACCACCTTACGAATGGTTCGACAAACCGTGTTTTCCCCTATAGCTTCTGTGCGTCACCCACCGTGCAAGTACTACTTGCAAAAAAAAAAAAAAACAACCGCAACGCAATATTTGCGGTACAGTAAGTGCATGAATTCGACGTGTTAAATTCTTTATGTGCGGCTCAAGAAGTTCGCAAAGATAAGACATTCCTTCCGCGGAAAATCTGTATCTTTCATACAAATAACTATCAGGAAAGGCAAGGGGATTTTGTCTGGCTAAAAACTCTTTCTCTACGAAGTGCTCGTCAAACAATTTGCGCTGAGATGTCCACCGGATTTGGAAGAAAAGGTGAAGTCATTGCAACAGACACTTGGAATAAGTTACGTCACCTATATGTTTCTTTGCTCTCAGCTGATTGGTCAAACTTCAGTCTGAGATCTTGAATCCAGAACATAACCTGCCCCGGAGCAGGTTAGCCGTGCAGCGTAAGATACCATGGCAACGAACACAGATTAAAGCCGAGCTACTTTCATAGTACCTAAAACCCAGGGTTGGCGGAAACTAAGCTGAAACATAGCTGGCTAGCCACCTAATCCGGCTTCATGGTACAGGCCCCTGGTGTTTCTTTCTTGAGTTGTTTGTTATTGTCTTTGTTTAAGCAATGCTGTTACATTGCATTTTGCCTTGCCTTGCCTTTATTTATTAAAACTGCTACAAAAGATTCTCTACTCAACTTTACTTTCATAGCTGCACCATGACAATATTTTACCATGGTGTCTGTACTTTAAGTCAAGTTCAGGATCTGTGTACTTCGTCCACTGGAAAAGTTAAAAGAAAAGAGCTTTTAAAAACATTTGACTTTCATACTATGCCTAATACTTTGCAGTAATATGATGTGATAACAACATCACACCAGGAGGAATCTCCCTCTGTCATTGTCTTTCAACATCACACACACACACACACAAACACACACACACACACACAAGACAAAGTCAAAAATCTTAAATTCCTTTGAGCCTCAGTCACCAAATGTGGCTGATCTCATTTCACAAAACACACACACACTCTCTCTCCTGCCTCCCTGAATCATCCCTGTCTTTTTACTCTCTTATGGCACTTTAGAGAAGCTCTCTAAACTTTGGGCCCCTGAGAAAACCAGCCATTTTGAAAGAGGACACCAGATAGGACAGAACAGAGAGTATCCTGCCATTCTTCAAGTGTGTGTGGAGGTGGGGGAGGATTTATGTGTGTGACATTGATAACTGAGGTAGCGGGAGGGATCCATGGTGAGTGAGGGAGAGAGATGGATAGATTATGTGCTTTAGTAAGGGAATGAGCGGAATGCCAGTTTGTGTCGCTTCCCCACATTCTACAGGCCTGACATTGTGAGAGTGATCAAGCCGCTCTACCCCTCAACAGCTCTGTGTGTGTGTGTGTGTGTGTGTGTGTGTGTGTGTGTGTGTGTGTGTGTGTGTGTGTGTGGGAGGGGAGCGGTGCATACATGTGGACTCATGGGTGTACATATGTTCTGAGCTTCCTCACTTAAATCAGCATTTAATTACATAAATCGTAGGCGTTGGCCATTGGTGAAAGTGAAATATTAAAATATGCTATGCTTTGTGTATGCTAAATATTACGTTGGTATTCAAAACCATATCCATCTTTCTCTCTCCCCCTCTAAGCTGTGACCTTGCACAATTATGCATCTTGGCAGCTGTTTTAAAGTAATTTCTAGATTTTAATCCAACTATTGTAGTGTTCACACCATAACCACATACCATGCATTTTTGTACCTTTCTGCAGAAAACATCCTGTTTTGTCTGTGCATATGTTAAGAAATAAATCGGCCGAATATGGGCAGGGCTTAAACCGGAAATGCTCCCAAACTAAATTAAAAGCCTGTTTTATAGGCCATCAAACTTGTATATTTCATACATGTGTTTATATGTATAATTATAGATTTTTTTTTTTTTTTTTGTCTTTATGTAACTTAAAGGTAAACATTTTTAAATGTGAAAAAAGAAGAAAAGAAAAAAAAAGCATTTTTAAATGCTTCAGGCCTATAATGTTTCATAGTTTCATATACTTTCAAATATTCTTTTAATTTAATAATTCATGTTGTATAACTTTCTTATGTTTCTACATGCATTACACATCCTCAGTTTTTAATTTAATTAAAATGTATTAAAATGCCATGCATTACTGGTGGTTCCTCAGGGGGTTAAAACTGTAACTATCAGGCACATTTAAGTGCTTCTCTCGTCCTTGCATGTCTTTCATTCTAACCAGCTTCACTTTTCACAGATTAGATTTACCTCCTTTTCTTTTCAGCCACACTTCTCTCTTCCCTCTCCATCCTTCACAGTGAATTCCTCACAGGATCAGGCCTGCTTTTCATGCTTAGCTGAATAAAAAAAAAAAAAAAAGTGAGTGAGAAAGAGCGCATGAGACAAGAATGGAAATTTAGCTGTAGAAGAGATCTGTCGAAAAACTCATTTAACAAGCGTAAAAGAGGGGAAATCTTCAGGAAGAGAATGAATGAAAGAGAGAGTGAGACAAAGCCAGGGCCAGTAGTGGAAGCAAATGAAACAATGTGCAAAGGTCATTGCAACATTACAGGGGGATCGCAGGTTGCCGAGCAACACACAAAGCTAGGCCTGCGGGAGAGAGGGAGTGAAAAACAGAAAGAAGGAAGTGGGAAGAAAGTAGAAGAAGTGATCAGGTTATCACCAGTTAAGCTTTTGAAGGATGGATTCAATTTTCTAACACAGTGCAAAAGTTATAGTTCCTGTTTTGTTTTTTTCTTCTTGTGGCACGGTAAACTGAGCTCTGCTCAAGGACGCACCCTCAGCTTTATTGCATTGCGGTGAAATGCCCTCTACAGTATTGATTTTCATTAGAAAACATGAAAGATTAGTTGCATTACTTGGAACATAAAATTTAAAAGTGAAATATGAGTTAATGTCTCCCAACTTTATTAACCACAGAGGTGCAGTGTCTGAATCAATATAACATTGTGATGTAATGATGTAATGGAAGTAGACAGATCATTTCTTCCATGTCACATATTTGAGTGAAATTGATTATCAAAAAAAAAAAGAAAAAAAAAGAATGAAGGGCAGGACTTGGTTGTTGATTGGATGAAGGCAGATCTGAATGCGAGCTTATGGTCGATTGTAAGAAAGGGGCGTGGTTTACACTGACTAAATGATTGGAGAAGTCTGGCATTCATCATCTGAGACAAGTCTGTTGTTTCACCAGAAGACTGAGTAATGACATTTTGATAAAAAAATTAAACATATGTTTGTATTCACTGTTCACATTGAGATCATTAAGATACATTTTTGAATTTTCTATTTCACGCCTACTTTAAAGTCACAATGAAACAGAAGTAGTGACAGACATTTTCTTCAATATTGTGACATATATCTGGGTATAATAGATTATTGAAAATGTAGGGAAAGATCTTGGTTCCAGTAGACCATTGGTTCCAAATAGGAAAAATATTGAAACTCTTTGTTCATTTTTTTGAGAGAGATGCTAATGGTCTTGTCCAGTTCAATTCATTATGCTAAGCTATGCTAAAAGTGGGACCCCCAGACCCGGAGATCGGCTGATTGGATTCGAAAACGGTAAAACTCAACTGTTTAACTCTGGGGGAGTTGTAAAATGAGCCTATTTCCAAAAAAAGTGGAGTATCCCTTTAAGATCTATAACATGCATTCAGAAAAAAGATTTTTCATTACATGCTGACAAAGTGTAAGGGAAAGAAAGAACCAAGCTGGGGATTTGGGTCTTTAAGTCTTTAACCATTAAAAGTGTGTGTGAGCTAAAGTTAATCATGTTCAAAGTCAAACCAGGTCATGCACAATTGTTCATTCAAAGCGAAGAGATCAAAAAGAACAGACTGCTTTCCAAACAAAGTTTGAACTGGAGCTCTTACAATTCTTCTCTTTTTTCTCTTTAAACACATTCTCTCCTTCAACACACCTTTGTTACAGTTTCAGACCTGATGTTAAATGATCTCTCTCTCTGTTTTTCTCAAATGCACTTCACTTCTCTGTGCAAATTCTTTCCGTGCCATAAAAAGCAATAACTTCACACATGCTCATGCTCATACACGATGCCTGCGGTCAATAGGATTTGAGAAACAATATTGACTCACTAGGTAGACTGCTATTTTTCTCTGTCCACTATTTATCTCAGTGTTACTGAATGACTGCCAACAAGTTTCCAGTTCCCATCTCCTTCCAATGACGGGGCAAGTAGCAACACATAGCTGTGGAATAACTCTTTTTCACTCACCCACCCTTGTCTACCTGTCCTATTTACCTTTAATTTAGCTTTTCACTGACATTAAAGCACCACACCCGTTTCAGTCTCCTGTATTTGTGCATGTGCAGAATCTAGTATGTTTGAGCTTTTTAAACTAATGACATTTCTTTTTCTTTTCTCTTCTTTCTTATTTAACCTCATTGCCTCTGAGCGCAGGTTTTAGTCTGTTAACACACTAGTCTTTACTGTCTTGCCTCAGGACATAATGGTATATTGCTGGAGTTCTACTCTGTAATAATGCGATCTTTTAACACTACAAAGGTGTACCTACTTTCTATAGGCGCTGACATCAAACTCTATGGAGAAAAGCCAACATAATGTTTAGTTATTAGAAATTTTGCCAATACAAGAGTTACGGTGGACACCAGAAAGGGTTAACAAGGTAAATCCTGTATTGTTTCCTTACCAACAATATTACATTTCCTATTCCCCAAATCTCTCCGTTCCTGTACCACTTTTTCTTTTTTTTTTAAAGTCTCTCAGAGGTACGCGTCTCATTTACAGCGGCGCTGCCAGGTCACGGGTTCCCTGCTTTACTCGCTCCTGATTGGACAATTACCTCATTAAATATTTAAAGAAGCACCTGACTGAGTGCTGCCATTGGACGCAGCTAGTGTAGTTATGTAAATGAGCACCTGGTCGTGTTTGCAAGCCCTGAGGGGAAGAGAAAGAGGTCTAAAAGCTAAGCGCTTATATTATGAGCGCGCGGAGAGAGAAGCACTGATTGAGAAATAAATAAGGACGTCCGTGTCACTTGCGCTCGTCGGATTTAACAGAACATTCCTACTCACAAACCTTTTCAAACGTGGAACGTACAACTTGCTTGCTTTCAGAAACTTTTTGCTAATTGCTTTTTTATTCTGTTTATTCATTGCTACTTTTGTGGCTTTAAGCACAAAGTCATACGACTGTGCCAGACTATATTTACCTACTAGTATAAAAACAACCTGCCAAAGTGAACTACACGGATTAAAAAGAAGAATCAGGCGATTGCCTACATTTGGAGACGATTTCGCGTTCTGTCAGACTTCTAGGTGAGTGATCAGAAAATAGCCTAACTTACTCCGATAATTGCTTGTAAGTGCAGTTTATTTATGGTTTGCAAGTTATCAGATGTTCGTTTTTAGTTAATGCAGTGTCGTTTCTCGGATTGCGATTGTCAGTGTTGTTTCGAACCGCTGCGTGGAAACGCATTTGCCTTTCCATTAAACTCTAACGTTACGTGAGTTGTTTTAGACTGCTCAAATGTGTTAAGTCGTCGCGCGAGTAAACTTAACTGTCTCTGTCTCGTGCATGGCGGCCAAGAGTCTCGGAGTGTGTACGTGAGGAGTTTGGATGTCTGCCACTGTACAGGGAATCCGCTCGGTCTGCTGCGGATCGAGTCGTGCTGTTTGTTTGTGAAGTTATTATTCACACACACTCGACGAATTTAAACGGTTCCCGTTTATGATACCTGGAACCCGGGTTTAATGCCAACATTCAAATACTGTGAAATGGCTTGAAAACTGCCGTGGGTATTGATGGTGGTATATTTACCCACCTGTGGCCCCGGCATTACGCGTCAGTAAGTATTTATGGGCTACCGCAATCTTGCTTTTAACTGTATTTGCAGAGCAGTCTGGAAAACAGTCCAAACTGACGAGTCACGGTGTTAAATCAGTAAGATTTAGGCAAAGTTCTTGTCAGACCTACTATGCTGATTTATGTTTGTTTGCTCTTGGTGTTTGAACTTATTTACAGCTTGTAAATATGATCTTACCACATTAACCAGTTTAATCACAAATTGTTTTTTTTCCCCAGCTAAGTCAGCACATGTTTACTTATCGTTCTCGGGTGGCAAAATGAAACAAAATCCTTGTCTTTTTGAGATGGACACAATCTTTCAGAGGGTCAAATAGAATTAAAAAAAGCTTTGTTGATGTGACTTATAATCAGCCATGTAAAAATGCTGACATGAAATCAATAGTATTACACATTTGTTTATTTGATAGCTCCGTGTAAATACATCTTTGTTTAGGCTAGACCTTTCAAACTCAAATGTAGGTCTACGTTTGGTCATCATCAATGTTAACAGTGGGGTTAAATAGCAGTGGTTTTGTTTTTAAGCTTTCTTTAACAACCACTTGAGAGTAGCGTGTTTGAAAGGGAATGTGGCATCCAGTTGCAACTGTCAGATCTAGCGACTGCACTATGTTGAAAGATCCTCTCACCACAGTCCATGCGATTCAAGCTCAATAAATTCTATAAGTGCCCTACACTGAGTTGCAATGCAGGTATTTGCTATGATGTCCATGTAGTTGAAACACACCGCATGGCATTTTATAAGTATACGTTTCGGTGAATTGGTGCTAATTTGTATTAATTTTTACAATTTCATGCATACATTTTCATACAATCTGGTGACGCCTCAGCTAGGTTCGGGGTGAACCCTCATTCTTACCTTTTTCCCCCAAAAAATCTTACATTTCCATACAAAGTCATACGAAATCACCACCTTGTAAAAGAGTTTTCTCATGAGGTCAGGTGGGGTAGTTGCGACCCTTCTGCACCAGAGGTGACTTCAGACCCGTGTGAGACCTTGTGGACGGATCAGCATCAGGAGAGCGACTTAATACTGTCTGCTGAATCTGTTCTAGATTCATTGTGAACATTAGAAATACACCGCAATGCCTGTCATGCCAGTAAAGTACAATCAAATTGCCTTTTGCATTTTCTGAAGAGGCAAAAGAAAATGCAGAGTATGCGCAAAAGCTATGAAGAGATGCTAATGAATGCACCAAGAAGCTGGGAATTCACCCATCCCCCTATTCCATCTTCTATTTCTCCTCTCTTTGTTATTACTTGTGAATAAAGGCACAATGAAAAGTGAAATGAATTGTGCTGTGTCACCAAGGGAGGAGACCAAGTGCCAAGAGGGGTACAAAGGAATGTGTGTGTGTGTGTGTGTGTGTGTGTGTGTGTGTGTGTGTGTGTGTGTGTACTAGGCAGACACACAGTCAGCAAACATCTCTGAGGAAGTTGAAAGCATTGATCTGAGCAATGAGGGTTTGTTTGTGGAGAAATTACCTAAGAAATCTTAGCTGGGGCATCATACTTGAGAAAATGTGGCTCTATTTAAATACAAAGAAAGAACTATAAATCGTTTCCATTGCATTTTTTTTTTCTTCATTTTTATATGTGTGTGTGTTTGAGCTCACGATGAAACGTTTTTCATGCATCTTTTAAACCTGTTTGTCTTCACACTCACATTTTTGTAAACAACAGCCTAATCTCTGACTAGCGTGTGGTGGGTAAAGATGGAGGGATTGAAGGATAATTAAAAGAGAGGGAGAGACACTGGTTGCATACAGAGTGGAAATGAGCTCTTGGTTGGAACTAACATCAGACGTCTTGTTTCATCTTTTAAATTATCTTTTGACACACCCTATACCTCTCTCTCTCTCTCTCTCTCTCTCTCTCTTTAGTCCGCATACCTTCGATGCTTTAATTCATCCTCCTGAGTAATGTCTAACTTTATATCACGTTCTGTTCGTCTCCTGTCTTCCGTCGCTGCTGTCCCATCTTGATGTTGAAGTAGCTGTAAATCATTTATTCATCCATCCATCTCTCCATCTCTCCATCTATCAGTTACACATCACTGTCTCTATATCTTCAGTCTCTTTTGTCAGCTCTTGTACATTGCTGTGGGTGTTTTTGTGTACATATACATTTATCAACGTCAACGTCAATATATAAACAATTCATATTTGGAAGATCTATAAATATATTAATTTACCCAGAAATGCATTAAAGATGCAATTCATAGATGCACTGGCTTGGATATGCATGAATTACAATTGTTTTTTGCAGACATAAAGTCAGAAATATCAGGGTTATACAACTGTCCTAATCTTAATGAAGAAACTCTTAAAGGGTTAGTTCGCCCAAAAATCAAAATGATCCCATAATTTACTCACCCTCAAGCCATCCTAGGTGTATATGACTTTCTTCCTTCAGTCAGTCAAACACAATCAGAGTTAAATAAAGTATCCTGGCTCTTCCAAGCTTTATAATGGGAGTGAATAGAGCTCCAAAAAAGTCCATCTATCCATTATAAAAGTAATCCATACGGCTCCAGTGGGCTAATAAAGGCCTTTTTTAAGAAAAATATCCATATTCCGACAACGGTCGAAATAAGTCGAGTTTCGGCATGATTATGGCATGAAGTCATAATGACAGAAAAAAAATCAATTTTGTTATAATTTTGACTTTTTAATCTCATAATTACTTTTTTGTTTCCCATTTAAAGTCAGAATTTTGATTTAACAGAGCAAGATTTTTTTTCATATTTGGTGAAATGGGTTTCCATATTATTTGTTATTGTTTCTTATTATTTCTTAGAAAGAATAAACTTGATAAAATGTATGAATGAATAAGTCATGATATTTGTGAAAAAATTTGTAAATAATATATATAACTAACCTGATACCCTTGTATCATTCTGATTGAATCAAATAGACATGATCTCCAGATTTACTCCTACTTACAGATACACTTGTTATTTTTCTCCAGTATTTCAACCTAAAGATTTAAAGTATACGTTTTCAAGGATTTTCTGCCTGTTTTATTGATTCATCATGCTCCATATATTATGTGCTGTTCATCTATTTCATGAATCACACATAACCCCACTGTTGAAGCCTGGATCATTGAAGAAATCAGTGTTCATAGATCCTTGGCCTGTGTGTATGAATCACTTTTACATAAGGGTTTTACTGCCTTCATTAATGACTTACTTGAAGGGGTAACCACAAAGTGAAACATTACAGCCGGATCTGCACACATCAGCCAGCTTTAAACCAACTTGCGGTCTCAGAACTGCATGGAGAGCAACAAACTAAAGTGTTATTCAGACTGATTCATACCGGAAGAAATTATTCATCTTCCAACATAAAGTGATGGAACAACTCATTAGCATGTCCTCTTGATATATCTTGCAGGTCTATGAACCTAAGAGTAATATGAAAATGTTTAAACAGGTTGGAGATTTTTGATTTAGATAGAGGTTCTGCGTAATAACTATAGTAACAAACGTACATATATATGCATTCTCGCAACTGCTGTCAAGCTCATTTATTTCTCTAGCAATTACTCATGGCTTCAAGCAAATATAGACAAGCTTTTGAAAGTTGTTTGTGAAACCAGGAACATTCAACATCAAAGCTGCAACTTCTGCAAACTAATTTTTTTTTCCTTTGCCTGAATCTCAATTGCCAAACACTAGAGGAAAACCATAACTATAAACCGTGTTTAATAATCCTCCAGACAGCAGATATTGCACCTACAAGCCTTGCTTTGACTTGAGATGTTTTTCTGCATTCGTGATATCTGAATCAAATCATCAGTCCAGATACATCTCGTGCAATCTCTGAAGCTATAAGCTCCAGTAAAAGGTTTTGTGCGAGCACTCAGGTTGGTGTGTTTTCAGCATTTAATCAGTGCTGTTCACATTGCTGAGATTTGTGTTACGCCTTTCCGTTTGACCTGTTCGCGGCAAAAAAAAAACGTAACTTTTGGCTTTCTTGGCTTTTCACCCGTTTTGAATTACCGTATTATTAACCCTCTATTTAAAGACTGTATTCACCTTTCATTCAATTTTTTTCATTTTTCTTCATGGTCCATGAAGAAAAATCATTCATTTTTCATTTTTCTTCATGGTTCATGGTTCATTTGTTCCAAAAGAACATAACCAGTGTAGGAAAGCAAAAATAATACCATTTCTTCTGTAATATCAAAAAGGATATTAAAGGATGTAAAAATCAAAACTGAAATCTCTGTCCAAAATAATACTGTGAAGGGACATCTAAAAAAAGCAAATGAAGCACAGATTCATTTTCAGATCAAGAACATTCTGGTTGAATATCCATAACCTTAGATAAAAATAACTTACATGGGTAAAAATTGGAGGATACATTTGTTTCCACAAAGCCACTGCTTTTGGAGCAATACTGCTCATAGAGATGAATATTTTTCTTATATGAATATTATTGCATTTTTTATCTAACCAATCAATTCCACCTATCATTAAACAGGGAGTTTCATCCTTCAATGGAGAGTAGTGTACGGATAATTTAATAAGATGTAGAAGCTTAGGTGATATACCTTAAATTATCCTCAAAAACTCTATACGCAATAATATATTAATATTGTTTTCCTTAATGAATTTTTCATAACTAATCAGATTTTTTTTAAATAAAGATTATATTTTTTAACTTTGTTAAATATGGTCCTATTTTTGTACATTCAAACATATTGATTATTCCATACAATACATTTATGCGGTAAAAAAATTATGCTTAAAAGCCAATTACCATGAATCCAGTGCTTGCTTGTGAAAATTTGCTAACTTGATTGGCAATTTACTACAGATAAAGTAAATTAAAAAAAATGTAAGTAAAGATTAAAAAAAATGTAAACCACCACAATGGTCAAATAATAAGTTTGGAATAAAAAACCAGGGAGCATTTCCTCCAAGTATACAGGGTGGGCCATTTATATGGATACACCGTAATAACATGGGAATGGTTGGTGATATTAAAGTCCTGTTTGTGGCACATTAGTATATGTGAGGGGGCAAACTCCTCAAGATGGGTGGTGATATATACATATACTAATGTGCCACAAACAGGACTTTAATATCACCAACCATTCCCATGTTATTACGGTGTATCCATATAAATGGCCCACCCTGTACATTGTTTGAGCCAGTTGATTGCCATTCACATGCATGTGTTCAGGATATAGGCGCATTGTATTTCTTTACAAAGTGACTTCGCCAACTACTGGCCTGGCATGTGTAATACAGCTGTTTTAGTCGTTTTCTTTAACTAGATTCTTTGCTAATAGGCACATGTCATCAGTGTGGATGCACTTCACCACTGACTCTAGAATAGCCAGAATTGTTTGGCTGGTTGCCTGAGAACTTTTGGTTTATCACCTGTGAACAGTTAATTACTGAAACTTTCTTTTCCAAGGAATATCTGACCTCACAGATCCCTTTTCCTGATAATAAGGTAGATCAACACAGATGGTTCGGAGAAAACACATTTCTTATTTTATGAGCTCAAAGATGAGGAAACTGAATATGGTGATGTTCTCTGAATAGCAGTGCATGGGAAAATGGATTTGGCTTTCTGTTCAAATGGTCTGAGTGTATTGTGGGAACTGTCAGCTGTGAGTGTTTGATGGGGTGAGGTGAATAATCAGGCAAGTGCAGAAATGTACCTGGCGGGTCAAAGGCATATAATGTCTGCTGGCCTGGGTGAGCTTTTCATGTAGATGAGGCTTAAATCGAGGCTTTAATAATTTGGCCAACCCCAGATAATTCCCGTAAGATATTCTTTTCTCGTAAAGTGACTAACCCTTCCTGTCGTTATTCAACCTTCACTGCCTTTGTTTTCTGTCCTGCTCGTTTCACTCTTCCTCTCTCTCTGTCTCGTTTGTCATTTATCTGACTCTTTTCCTGTTCATTTAGTAAGAAATTCTGATTTCCTCTTCCTGTCAGCCGCAAATTCACAAGTTAACAGTCATCTTGGCAGGACTGCCGAAGGAATAGCTCATCCGTGCGACTGAGCCAGGGGACTGACGCACTCCTGAGTCATGATTTAGCATACAAATGATGTGTCCAAGTGTAAACACGACCCTTCATTCTTCAAAATACTGCTGCTGCCATTAATCTAAACAAGTTGTGTTCTAAATCTGAGCTTGATATAAAAAAAAAAGTAAGATTTTGTTTGAGCACAGTACCAGAAGTTTCCAGATGAAATTCATCTCCCATTCATTTCAAATGCAGTCATTTTTAACCGCGAGGAACACAAGTGTGACTATTTTTTTCAGGACCATTTAACCTTTTCGACTCATGTCCGTGATTTGTTTTGTGTTCACACAGCGAGTGCCAAAACCTTTACCAACCCAGCCAGCAATGACATGTGGGGCCCAGATGAGGGCTTCATGGGCGGCAAATGTGGGCCCCATTATGGGCTTGCACCCGGGATCCACATTGGGGCAAGCCGTGGAAGCCCAGACATACTAAAAGTGGGACCTGTAAGGGTACTGCATGGGTCTTAATTGGGCAATTCATGTCAGACCCATTTGGGCCCCACCTGCCCAAATGGGTCTAAAGTGGGCTTGCACCCGGGATCCAACCATGGCTACCCAGATGGGCTTTAAATGGGCTCTGTAAGAGTCTTATGTGGGTCCTAACTGGGCAATTCATGCCAGACCCATTTGGGCCCCACCTGCCTAAAGGGGTTTAAAGTGGGCTTACACCAGGATTCAACCGTGAATGCCCCTATGGGCTTAAAGTGGGCTCTGTAAGGATCTTATGTGGGTCCTAACTGGGCAATTCATGCAAGGCCTATCTAAGCCCAACCATGCCAAGTGGTTTAAGGAAACAATCTAAGAAAAACAAAAAATGAGGAATGAATATAAGTCCAAGATAAATACAAGACACTTGACGCTTTGAACTGCAAGAAATATATTGTTAAATTGAACAACAAAAATGATCTTTAAAAAACAATTTAAATGTCACAATGTAACAGGTACCGTAGCAACGGCACCGTGGATAACAGATTAATTCCTGTAAAACAGGAGAGAAACGAGGAGACAGTGTTATCAGTTTCGAGCTCTCTGCAGTAATTTATTTTCTGAATTTTCTTCAGCAATCACATCTCTATTGTTAAGTATCATTGTATGTTTCACATATTACATGTTCAGTGTCTTTTTAACATTACAATGAATTTTCAGTGTCCATGTCAATGCAAAATCCATATTAAAATAAACCTCTTTCCACCAAATGCATGTTCACTTACCCTTCATGCTTGTATTTTATACTATTTATCAAAATGAAATGTAAAGACAATGGTAATATTCACCAGCTTTTTTTTAGATACTTAGAATCTTCCATTCACAGTATTTGATCAGTATCATGTTAATACAGTACTGCAAAATCATGCTCAGAACTCATAAAGTGATTAAAGTGTAACTTTTAACCTCGTTTTAAACTGTAAACATTTTTGTATAAACTCATTGAGCAAAAAAACATTTCCAACAGATGGTGGGAAACTGACATACAGTGAGCTAAACATATCTGTTAACATTACAAGCTCAAAAAAATATCTTCATGTACATATATATACACGGGGAAAGTGTGTGTTGAGCTGACTTGATCTCTATGTCTCTCGACCGTTACTCTGTAGGACTTTGCCCTCTCGTTTCAACTCATTTCAAACTAAATCAAAAACAGACCCTAACGAAGCTCATTTCACTAAAAACAGTTCACTCATATCTCACATACATTTCAGCATAGATAAATGCTACTTCTGAGGTGTTTTTATACAATTACCCACCTGTAAAACAGGAGAGAAACGAGGAGACAGTGTTATCAGTTTCGAGCTCTCTGCAGTAATGAAAAACCCGCGCAACTCACGCAGCTACAGTAATTCGTCACTCTACACTGCCCCTACTGGCCTGGAGCAAACACTACACAATTCACTTTAAGTCAGGAAAATTCCCATTAAAAATAAAACAATTGGGATACTTGTTTAAAAAAAAAAAAAAAATACAATCACTTGTTTCAAATAAAAGACAATAATTGTGAATATTCTTAAAACACAAATACAACACTTTTGTAGTCGTCACAACAACATACCGGTAAACAAATCAAAAATATATTTTAATTTAAAAAAAATCTCTGAAAAAAAACATCTCTCCAAAAAATACATTAATACAAAATTATTACATCGAACAACAAACATAATCTTTAAAAAACAATTTAAATGTCACAACATACTGGTAAATAAATCAAAAATATATTTTTATATATATATTATCCCAGTTCAAACCCATGCCCACTTTGCCCATAAATGTACCATGCAGGACCCATATATGTGTTCCCAGTTCAAACCCATGGCCACTTGGCCCATAAATGTACCATGCAGGACCCATATATGTGTTCTCAGTTCAAACCCATGGCCACTTGGCCCATAAATGTACCATGCAGGACCCATATATGTGTTCCCAGTTCAAACCCATGGCCACTTGGCCCATAAATGTACCATGCAGGACCCATATATGTGTTCTCAGTTCAAACCCATGGCCACTTGGCCCATAAAAAATTCTATGCAGGACCCATATATGTGTTCCCAGTTCAAACCCATGCCCACTTGGCTCATAAAAATTATATGCAGGACCCATATATGCATTCCCAGTTCAAACCCATGCCCACTCGGCCCATAAATATGCCATTCAAGACCCATATATATGTTCCCAGATCAAACCCATGCCCACTTAGCCCATAAATATGTCATGCAAGACCCATATATGTGTTCCCAGTTCAAACCCATGCCCACTTGGCCCATAAAAATTCTATGCAGGACCCATATGTGCATTCCCAGTTCAAACCCATGCCCACTTGGCCCATAAATATGCCATTCAAGACCCATATATGTGTTCCCAGATCAAACCCATGCCCACTTGGCCCATAAATATGTCATGCAATACCCATATATGTGTTCCCAGTTCAAACCCATGCCCACTTGGCCCATAAAAGTTATATGCAGGACCCATATGTGCATTCCCAGTTCAAACCCATGCCCACTTGGCCCATAAATATGCCATTCAAGACCCATATATGTGTTCCCAGATCAAAACCATGCCCACTTGGCCCATAAATATGTCATGCAAGACCCATATATGTGTTCCCAGTTCAAACCCATGCCCACTTGGACCATACAAATTCTATGCAGGACCCATATGTGCATTCCCAGTTCAAACCCATGCCCACTTGGCCCATAAATATGCCATTCAAGACCCATATATGTGTTCCCAGATCAAACCCATGCCCACTTGGCCCATAAATATGTCATGCAAGACCCATATATGTGTTCCCAGTTCAAACCCATGCCCACTTGGCCCATGCCTGTCCCTTATGGGGCCCATGTAATCAGCTCATATGGGCTTCCTATGTGGGACTCGTACTACAAAACCTACATGGGACCCGCTGATTTCACCCAGCCAAAGCCCATGCCCACACAGTACCCATGGAACCCGTAGTTAACCCATCTGGGCCCCACGTGTCATTGCTGGCTGGGAAGTTTTGTACCAATAAAAAATTTCAGTCAAAAATTACAGGAGAACCCCAGAGGTTTAAAGGGAAAATCAAAACAATGGAGCTGAGGACGCTGAGTCTTCTCAGCACGAGCATTACTCATCGATTCTTTCTCATGCCAATGTGAACGCACACATCGTGTTAAGTCATTCTCCACAGATTTGGACAGAGTGGTTGGAAACTTTTCATCTGCCTCACTGACTCAATTCATAACAGCCTCACATATACACAAAGTAGTGAAATGTGACCATCTATGCTGTCATTTAAAACTAGTTGAACACTGTTTTACTCTATCAATGTTGTATAACAACGCTATGATGTTGTTATGGTAATGAAATAAGAGTAATGCCATATCATATCCTATACGCTTTACTAAAAATTTTAATTGGGATTTGTCAGAGACCAAATTAACCAAACTGCCAGAGGCCTAGCGGTTAGTACTCAAGGCATGTTGAACTGTGGTGTACATTCAGGAGACCCAGGTCTGAATCCAACTTGGCAAATAACAACATCAAAAAACAGTTAGAACAATTGACCTTTCGTTAAGTCCCACCCTCCTTGGTACAAGATATTTGGAGTGATTTTGGAAATATATTTCCCCTTCCGACAATCCTAGGTAAAGTCTCGATTATCTTGATGGTTCTACAGATTATTTGATCAGATTTTCCTGTGGTGTGAGGTGTTTTAAGAGTGACTGAATCTGCTCGGAAGAACGGCGGGGACACACCGATCTCGAATCGTAAACGTTGAATATTTTTGATCAGAAATCCTGTTGTGAGGGGGGAACCTCGAGGACAAACGCGTGCATGCTCTGGAGATTAAAACAATACCCAATCAGAAAGTGAGCTGACGGAAGACTCACCTCCAGCTCGTGTTGTAACATGTAAAATCCATGTTCACACCGTCTCCATGACTTCATTTAAACACCCCCCCCCCCCCCCCCCAGCAGTCCTTACACTATACGCGCCATTTCTTTTTGCCCGGTTGTCCACCATGTTTGTTTACTTTAAAATTACGTTTGATGGAGGAGATTTTGCAAGATTTCCTGTGTTCACAGTACGTACTCTGGTTATCTGTGAATTTGCGGTCTCTCACATTTTGAAAATCGAATCAGATTTTAAAAATCTTTTTGTGTGGCTCCAGCTTTACTGTTGCAACTTAAAATTTAGACAACATCTCAAAGAAATAAGCTGGAGGTTAACACATACAGCTTAAATTCTCAGTAAAATATTATTATAAAGTGGTAAAATTATTCTTGCATGAAATGGAATGAATTTTGACATTGCAAATCCTTTTTATCTGCTTTTAATGTATTTTAAAAAAAAGTAATGAAATACAACCTAGCAAAAAACATTTTACCATATTTTGGATTATTCCTATGAAACTGTATTTAAGACTATCCTAACACACGACAACCTCCATAGCAAAATCTTATTTAAGATAAGATCATTTCCATCCTGTAACTTTCTCCATTTTGACCTAACCACAAATGTCATTATCACTAATGACATTTGTGGTTATAAGATTCATAAATTAGGTCAGAATGGAGAAAGTTATTGATATTGAGATCTGACATGGTGAATCTCACAAAAACTGTTAAGAAATGTCATGTTTTACTACAAAATTGAAAGGAAAATAAATAATACACTTTCCAATATATGTATGTATATATATATATATATATATATATATATATATATATATATATATATATATATGGACAGAGAAAGAAAGAGAGATTTTCTTTAAAAAAATAAACTAATTTAGCTGTGAATTTCCTTTTTTCCCCCTGAGATATGAACCAGATATTTCTTTGCGTGGTTCACTTGTTTGGAACTTTGAAAGTGTATTTCACTTTTATTTCAAGCTTGTCCCGGCCCCTTGGGGGGGTTAAACAGTGCAGATGGAGTCATGAAGGTGAAAGTTAGCAGTGATGATCTGTTGCGTGTATTGATGATGTGACACGTACTGAAATGCTTCAAGGAGTTTGCCCTACGGTTATGTCCTAGGGTTATAGACTCTAAAACACATTTGTGAGATTTGCTTTATCAGCAGGTCTCATACTGACAGTTCTTGATGTGTGTATGAACTTGCTTCAGGCCAATCAGTTAAAACTTTGTCACGAAGGGTTTTGTTAAAAGGAGCTGAACTGACGAATTTGCTGTGTGAAACTCCCCAGAGCAGAATCACACCCAGAGTGACCTCAGCTGTGTCAACCTGAGTTATGAGCCTCATTGTTACTGTATAAGGTAGCCTATAGGGGGTTCTGATTGACTTTTGATATATGCAATGAGTCATTTGAGTGTTTAAGATCTTCATCTGTTTAAACTGAACACAGTATATAGGGGCATCATTCCAGAGCGTTTCCTATATGCCTCCCACTGGACCAGATCTGCTGAGGAGGTTGAGCTCATTCACACACTCCAGCAGGGAGACGCGAAGCTAATGCTGCTATATCGAAAATGTTTTTCTTTGCAGAACATGAAATGAGAGTTATAGGGAAAGTGAAAGATCAGATCAAACTGAACATAAAAACTTGCATTACCTTTGAGTTTACAGCTAGACTCATTTCCTGAGTTTTATATTATTCTGATGTTTTTTTTCCTTCTCATTTAGCCTACACTCAGGGTACTTTTTTGTCACTGCCAATAGCAAGCAAACCATAAATATTTCTTACAGGCAATTAAACTATATTTCACACATTTCTGTATTAATGAAAATGGGACGATTTAGCCATTTTTTTTTTTACTTTCATAGTAGTGGCAAACATCACGTCATTACATCAGTCTCAGCATTATATCAAAGGCAAGTCAGTTCATGTCGTGTTTGTAACTGCCTTGGAGTGAGGATTTAGCCATGCAAGTACAGTACAGCTCTTATCTTCAATGGGGAAATAAATCTACATAACTGTTTATCGATTAAATATCAAATCAGAAATAAAAAATAGCAACACTGAATCATAAATTTTGCTTCATAAGCTCGAATAATGCCAATAGAGGTAATGTGCATGATCATTCTAGAGTAAAAAAACACAATTAGCTCATAACTAAGGGAACGTTTACACGACAACGATATGCTTAAAACGGAGAAGTTTTTCCTTTGAGTTTTCACCGTACAGACGACAGTATTGTCAAAACGATCCCCATTCACACGGATCCGCAAAAACGACTAAAAACGCTGTATTCTGCTGCCAGGCCATTAGATGGCGATGATGAAACATGTAATACGCATGTGCATGACGTCATAGTCTTCAGAGATTTGCGTTTTTGTTGTTTACGTGGAGACCGTTTTCAAAAACTTGCACTTTGAAAACCGTTTTCAAAAGTTAGCGTTTTTAGGCATCTAAAACGCTGTTGTCGTGTAAACGAACGGGCCGCAAAAAAAGCCACATGTTAAAAACCGAAGCGCAAAAAAAGTTTTACGTGTTTAGTTTAAATTAACACAATTAATTACACTTTTAAAAAGTTTTCCTTTAACGTTCGTTTTAAATGAAGTTTTGATTGTCGTCTGGTGAGCACACTTATTTTAATATGTTGACAGCATATATAAAGTACTTGATTATAATTTTAACTGTACAATGTTATTCAATATTGCATTTAAAGTTCATATATTTTAAATGTACTAAATTGCAACGGCATTACAAATGTGTTATTACGAATATATTTAAATACATGACATGCAAATTTCAATAGAAATGGCATTTAAAGTAGGCCTATATTTAACTTTACCATATTTCTCATCACGTTTTGTTTTTGTTTAGTTTTATTTTCATTGACTTGAGTTTCCTTTGTTCTAGTTTCCCGCCAGTCTTTAGTTACCATGGACATTCATACAATCAATAGGCCTACACCTGTTCGTCATTTAGTTCGTTATCATTGTATATTTAAGTTCCTCCTTATTCAGCTCATGGTTGGGTATTGTTCGTGTGTTACACGTATCGTTTGTTCATAACCTTTGGATCTGCCTGTGTTTGTTTTATTGAATAATAAAAATACTTGTTATTTGAACCTTTTGGAATCTTAGTCTCTGTAATGTTGCTGAGGAAGACAGACGAAGACAAGGATCTAAACGCAGGGTGATTTAACAAAGTAACACAAAACAGAGAACACAGAATTCAAAGAACAAAAGAACAAAACCTTGGGAATCATAGAGAGATACAACCATTACACGTACAACAACTGACAAAGTAACAAGTGAAACACAAGGGCTATAAATACACAGGGACCAACAAGCTAAACAAGATAACAAGGGGGTGTGGCTAATTAGAAACACCTGGGAAGACTAATAAACTAGAAAACTACAAAGGACTACAAAACATGGCACAGAACAGGAAATAACAAGTCCACACAAGACAAGGGGAACACAAGACAGGAATCATGACAGAGCCCCCCCTTTAAGGAGCGGATTCCAGACGCTCCACACACAAAAATAAATAAAGGTCAAGGAGGGTGGTGGAGCAGAGGTGGAATGGGGGAGGGATGGAGGGCCAGGTCCGTGGAATGGAAGAGGACCTGGAGACTGCGGCAAGACGGGAGGCCAGGGCAAAGCAGGCAGTGCAGGCGACCAGGGCGGAGCAGGTGACCAGGGCGGAGCAGGCGATGCAGGCGACCAGGGCGGAGCAGGCAGTGCAGGAGGCCAGGGAGGAGACGACCCTTCAGGCGGCCAGGGAGGAGACGACCCTTCAGGCGGCCAGGGCGGAGACGACCCTTCAGGCGGCCAGGGCGGAGACGACCCTTCAGGCGGCCAGGGCGGAGACGACCCTTCAGGCGGCCAGGGCGGAGACGACCCTGCAAGCGACCATTGCACAGGAACAGACACCGGCTCAGGAACAGGAACAGACACCGGCTCAGGCACAGGAGCAGACACCGGCTCAGGCACAGGAACAGACACTGGCTCAGGCACAGGAACAGACACCGGCTCAGGCACAGGAACAGACACAGGCTCAGGCACAGGAACAGACACAGGCACAGGAACAGGAACAGACACAGGCTCGGCGGTGGCCATCTTGTCCGAAGACACTGGCTCGGCGGAGACCATCTTGTCCTGAGACACTGGTTCGGCGGCAGCCATCTTGTCCGAAGACACTGGCTCGGCGGAGACCATCTTGTCCTGAGACACTGGTTCGGCGGCAGCGGCCATCTTTTCCGGAGACACTGGCTCGGCGGGCGTGATGTGAACAGTCTCTGGATCGGCAGAAGTGACGTGAACAGTCTCTGGATCGGCAGAAGTGACGTGAACAGTCTCTGGATCGGCAGACGTGACGTGAACAGTCTCTGGATCGGCAGACGAGACCTGAACAGTCTCTGGATCGGCAGACGTGACGTGAACAGTCTCTGGATCGGTGGTCTCGGCGGAACGAGATTCTGGCATGGGGGCCTGGGGAATTGAGAGCGCTGAGACCAGTGAAAATCTCGGGATATCGGCTGTTCGGGCAGATGTCAGTGGCAGATCGGCCAGCTTGGACACCAGTCCTCTCCACCCTCGGACGGGTCCAGTGGACGCAATTGTGCTGGCTGATGGTGCGATCTGCGGTTGACCACGCTCCACGGCCGACGGAGCTTCGGCTGTATAGCCCCCCCCCCAAAAAAGTCTTAAGGGTGATTTAACAAAGTAACACAAAACAGAGAACACAGAACTCAAAGAACAAAAGAACAAAACCTTGGGAATCATAGAGAGATACAACCATTACACGTACAACAACTGACAAAGTAACAAGTGAAACACAAGGGCTATAAATACACAGGGACCAACAAGCTAAACAAGATAACAAGGGGGTGTGGCTAATTAGAAACACCTGGGAAGACTAATAAACTAGAAAACTACAAAGGACTACAAAACATGGCACAGAACAGGAAATAACAAGTCCACACAAGACAAGGGGAACACAAGACAGGAATCATGACAGTCGTCTTCATCGGACTAAATTCAAAGACCATAGAATTATGAAATTACATAAAGATGTCCTCAAGTTTTCCTTACGTGGGTCAAAAAGGCATTCTAAAGTTCATCTAATTGCATGAAATTTAAATGCCCAGAAACATTAGAGTCCATTTGCACTTAAGGTTTGGTCAGTCATTTATTTAGTCAGTATTTTTTTTTATTTGATAAGGTCACAGTTTTGTTTTTAAAGTTTGACTTGAATGACGTAATGTTGCAGCTTAATAATAAAGTTACCAGCCAACTGGTGACTAACTATTTTGTTTTCTTGCCAAAGTCACTTTTCTATTCGAATTGGCGCTAATTTTGGACTAGAGTCTCTGTGTTTTGTTCTCTCTCTCGCTCTCAATCATTTGGATTCGGTTAATTAAAATTGTTGATGGGTTGCTAAGGTTACGCAACAGCGATTGCACTTATTGTCAACAGACGTGAGAGGATTCACAATGCCAACTGTAATAAACTCAAACTTGGGTTACAATAGCGAATTATTTGGCACACAAACTGATATCTCTCTCCCCCTTTCTTTCTGTTTTCCCTGGATTTGGAAACACTTGCAGTCTGTGTGTGTTGGCCACCGCCTGTCTCAAGCTCAGGACAGCTGCACTGGCTGCTGCGGACACACACACACACACACACACACACACACACACACACACACACACACACACACAGTTGTATGTTGAATATGACATGCACACACTAACGCACAGTCCATTAAGCTTGGGTCTATTACACGCATGCCTTGTCTACACCTCTTTTCCACACCTCCTTTCAGATTCTCCTACTCTCTTTGTCCTTGTGTCTGCACAGCTGTGCATCAGCTGTCTGTCTCTCACAGACCCCAGAAGCAGCGCTGTCACTCCGCACGGGGACAGCTGCCACCTCACACACACACACTCACAGAGACCCCTCATTCCATGGATTTGTAGGACGCGCCGCTGTGAAAAACACATATACAAACACAAATCGCATTCACTGAGACCATGTTGTTATGGAGATGAAATAACTGTAATGCCAGATGATGCTGGAATAACAGCATGAGTGTGTGAAAAAACTGTATGTACACTAAAATGTTTTTTAAAGAAGACTTATGCTCTCCAAGGCTGCATTTAATTGATCAAAAATACAGTGAGAACAGCAATATTGTTACTTTTTTCTATTTTATTATATTTTAAAATGTAATTTATTCCTGTGATGACAAAGCTGAATTTTCAGCATCATTACTCCAGTCTTCAGGGTCACATGATCCTTCAAAAATCATTCTAATATGATGATTTGCTGATTTCTTATTATTATCAACGTTGAAAACAGTTGTGCTGCTTAATATTTTGTAGTAATATTTTGGGGGGATTCTTTAATGAATAGAAAGTCCTAAAGAACAACATTTATTTGAAATAGAAATCTTTTCTTAACATTATAAATTACTTAACTGTCATTTTTGATCACTTTGATGCATCCTTTAATGCAGTATTAATTTCTTTAAAAAAAACTACTTTACTGGCCGCAAACTTAGGAACGGTAGTGTATACATAAAGTTGAGCTGTGTTGCCCTTGCAGGAGACGCAAGTTAGATTTTTTTTTCCTGTATTGGATTTGTCAGTTAAAATTTCTTTTTTTGTTTGTTGTTGTTGTTGGTGCTGGTGGTGGTAGTGGTTTTTAAATGTACCAAAAGAATCTTTAAATGCAAACTCAAATCCCATACTCACAGAGAAGGGGTGATGTTAATGGAAAAGATGGTGTGCTGTGTAATTTCTTTTTCTACATGTGGCTTTTGGAATGACAGTATGTTGTTTTTGGGAGAGTTTCTAAGACTTGATGGACCACCAGTGTAAATGAAGTGATATCAAGTGCTTAAAATCCAACAGACTTCATCAAGTGTAGATCAGTGGAGATTCCCCTCATTACACGCTATGACATCATAACTGACTGAGATCAAATTTCACCCCGAATCAATTAGTAGTCATGACAGCACATTTCCACCAAAACAGAACCAATTAGAACAACATCTTTAAAAAAAAACATAGCTCAGAATTACGCAAGTTTTCCAGCCAGGTATTCCTATTATTAAATAATATGAATAAAAACGTAATGTAATAATTTTCTCTCCCTTTCTCTCGTCCTCAGGTATGTCTGTTGAAGATAGTTCAACTCTGGACAGGTAACCAGGTGTCACTGTTGCAATGGCAACACAGATGCTGTCGTTGTTGCCTGCCCTCCTCATTGTCCTCCTTGTTTCCTGGACAGCAGCACAGGACTTGGATTGGCATTTTGACTCCGGTAAGAATGCTCTTAGTTGTCATAAATCACAGCTAATGTGAGAAACACCCATTCTCAGTTTATTGAACTGTGGTTTTGTGGTCAGACCGTTCAGACCCTGAGGATGTGTGGATCCTCACAAAGTCCTAAAGTCAAATTTCCTATAATCAGTCTTCTCTTGTGTCTTTATTCTCTTCTAGTCCACAGTCTTCATCTTTTCTGTTTGTTGGGGTTTCTAATGTGCTTTTAATGCCTATGAAATGTCATTAAAAGCCATTATATTCAAGCCCAGTCTCTGAATGAAGGCATATGATCCATGTGTATGGGCTGCAGTGTTTTTCTCCATGACCAATTACTGATAGTTAATCAAATAATAAGCTGGAACGTCTGCATGTACAGCTTGCCAGAGACTGAGAGAGAGAGAAGGAGGGGTGAGGCAAGGAGAGATAGTGGGGGGAATTCACTTAAATGTAATGAATACTGATAGAGTAGTTTTTTTGCATTCACTACATGCGTTTATGCACCATTATTACCATTTTTTTCTAACATTTTTCACACACACCCTCTTTCAGACGCCCTGCTTAAGTGAATTTGCCCCAGCGCAACTATTATTTTTAGTGAGAACAATGTGTTTTCTCAGGAGAGAGAGATGAACGTGGAGGTGCAAATAGATCAGGAGCAGAAAATGACTGTATTCGTGTCACCAAGACCGGCGTTCAGTGTCGAAGCTAGAGAGCATCTGCGTATAATTTTAAATGACTGTAAAGCACAGCTTTATATTATATAAGCACAGCTCATCTGCTCTATATTAGCTAGAGATGTGTGATAGACAGACCAAGAGTCATGGAGAGAGTTTGGAAGAGAGAAAGCATTTTATTGGCAGCAGGTTGATGATGTAATGAAACGGGCACCTGTCCACTGTATGTGTGTGCGCGTGTGTGTGTGTGTGTGCGTGTGAGGGTCTCGCTGGCTGGGCAGGGTTTGTTTTCCAGCCTCTGCATTCTTATCTCATGACTCACTTTATAGCAACTGAGTACGTCCCCCCCAAAACCTCACCCATCACCCCCAGCTTCAACACTCACACTGACAGGCACACCCTCTAAACTGACACACAGGCAGGACTGACATGTGATCCGTGCGGATGATTTCAACACTGTGTTTGTGCCAGAATATTTCTCTACTGTCCTCATTTCATCTCTTTATTTCTTTTTGTCTGCGACCTGCACTACATCTGTGAGGCATTGCTGAAGCAATTCCAACAATGCAGCAATGCTGCTTTGGTATTTTTGCGAGAATTTGACATTGTGCCGTGTATGGGACTTCATTTACCTATTACTGTAAGGACAAAATGCCCCAAGGATTTAGAAAATTCTGATAAAAAAAAAAGTTAGCATGTTAAAACAAGTTTTGCACACTGAAATTCCTAGTGAAGCCCCCATTTTATTAGTGAATGTTGGAGAAAGAACCTCTTTATTTTTTATTCGTTTTAATTTATTCAAAAATTAAACTCAGAATGGAACATTTAACAAAACCAAAGTTGTCTGTATTTTTTTTCTCATGACATATCACCCATACATGGGACACTGTCATTCATAAACAATGTTAAACAAAAGCCTATAGTTATTATTTTTTCCTTCCTAAAAAGGAACTGAATTGTTAACTACAAAATACTACAGTACTTTAATTGAATTTAAATATTTTAATCCATTAACTCATATCAGGGGAGTTTCAAACTGTTTGATGACAGGGACCCCAAAACATGATGGAACCCCCTCCTAAGATATAGTGGAAAATTGCAATTCAATAATATTGTAAGGGTCCTATACTCTGTGACTACATGTCAGAAATAATACAAATATTGTTATATTTTATTTATGTCTTAGTTTAGCATGTTAGCTTTGTGTAAAATATTAACATTTTGCAAAATCTGTTTTCTTTCAAATTTCTAGTTGGACCCTCAAGCATTTCGTTTTGGAATCCCCAGTTTGAAACCTTCTCAGCTCTGACACAATTTATTTGATTTGATTGATTGATTGATTGATTGATTGATTGATTGATTGCCTTTTTCTTTAGTTGATCAGGGTAGGTTTTTGGAGTGATTTAGTCTGTGATGATTATTATCTTTATAAAAAAAATAAGAGTAGGAGTGCATGGCATTTCCTTGGCATTAGGTTAAAAAAAAAGCTTGGTAAATATCAGTTTTATTTTAGTATTAGTAATAGTATTTAGTAAAAGTTGTACTATTATGTATATTTAAATGATACTAAATAATTACTGTTACTAAACAGGCAGTATAGGTGAATTGGAGATGCTAAATTGTGCTGTGCGCGTGTGTGCGTGTGTGTGCGTGTGTCTCAAGACCTGTCGATCTACAACGGAAGATTCATGAACAGTCTCTCGCGTATGGCAAGAGATGGCCCATAGAATCACCAAAAGTCAGATACAACTGAAATGGTTAATGATTAAATGAATATATTATTATAGAATTTATTCATATTTTGAAATGGCTTGTATTTTTTGATGTTCATTTTTCATTTTAGTTTTAGTAATTTTGTTATGTGTTTTTGATTTTTGATTTATTTATATATTTTATATATATATATATATTATACAGTATATTTATATATATATATATCAGTTTTAGTATTTTTAGTACTTCACTTTGCAACATTTCAATTTTTTCCATCTAATATTTAGATTAGATTTTATTTTATTTTCAGCTTTATTTCAATTAACAAAAAGTTTCAGTTAACAATAACAACACCGCTCAGAATAAGTGTTCTGTCACCATCCTGACTCTTCATGATGAGTTTGTGTTCAGGGTGCCTGTCTGAAGTGTTTCTTGTGCATCACACAGCTAAGTGTCGCTATGCTCTGGGGATGGAAGACGGCACCATACCCGACTCTGACATCACCGCATCCAGCGCCTGGTCTGACTCGACCGAGGCTAAACACGGCAGGTGAGCACGAGCACATGATTTCATTTCACACATCTTTTACTCGCTGCATGCATGATAAAATATTCTCACTCTCATTTTGTGTTTGTGTGATTTGTGGTTGGTTGTTTGTGTTCGTGGGCTCTGTGAGGCTCATGAGAGGACGTGATTAGGTTACATGAGATGTCAGTAATGGAGCGTGTCCTGATATAGAGCATTAGGTAATGACATTACAGCACTGTCTGTCTGGACGAAACTCACATGCTGCTGAATACAGGCCAGTTTCTCACACACACACACACACACACACACACACACACACACACACACACACACACACACACACACACACACACACACACACACACACACACAGTAGTAGATGCAACACACACATACACATATTCTATCCCCTTACACAAACCCTATCCCTAAACCTAACCATCACAGAAAACTTTCAGCATTTTTACATTTTCAGAAAAACATCATAACATTTATTAGCTATTTGCCTCATGGGGAGCCAAAAATGTCCCCAGAAGAACAAGGATTTCAGATATTGCCATCTTTGTGGGGACATTTTGTCCCCATAATTTAGGGTTTACCTGAACCACACACAACAAACACAAAAACAGCCAAAAAACAAGCTCACCATAGGGTGTATCACCATCCCATCCTGAAATGTGTGTGTGTGCGTGCTTGTTTTTCTATCCCGGTGTGGACTTCAACTTGAATGCACACTGACTCATGGGGACTTGTGTCACTGTGGGGACCTAAATTGAGGTCCCCATGCTTATAAACCATACAGAATGAGTTTTTTTGAAAATGTAAAAATGCAGAAAGTTTTCTGTGATGGGTAGGTTTAGAGGTAGGGTTAGTGTAAGGGGATAGAATACAGTTTTTTACAGTATAAAAACCATTACGTCTATGGAGAGTCCCCACAAAGATAGTGAACCAGACGTGTGTGTGTGTGTGTGTGTGCATGTGTGTGTGTGTGTGCGTGTTTCTGTCTTTTGGCAACACGCAGATCATGTGGTTGTTATTAAGTCCACATTCTGTTTAAGACAGCAGGGGGATTTTGAACGGAGGGGAGAGGAGCTTACAGGAAAAATGACGCAAGGGAGAGGGGGATATAGCCTTTAACGGGGAATAAAGGGGAAAGAGGGTTTAGAGGAATGATGGAGTGCTGAGAGGTGCTGAAGATGGGATTTATGATGGAGATACAGTGGTTTAGGGATGTGTGTGATGTTTGTAAATTTGGGAGGGTTCTCACACACATGACCTCTGAGAGAAACAGCTGTCTGACAGCATGCTGAAGACCAAAAGATACAGTGAGAAAAAGACAGAATGAAGAGGGGCTGCAACTAGCAAGTATTTTGATAATTTATTAATCTGTTGATTATTCCTCCAATTACTTAATTTCAGTTTAATTTAAAGTTATTCCAGATCTGGTAAAAATAGTACATAAACCATTGGTTTTCAACAGGCTTTAACAGTTTATAACTAAATAAGTACTTTTTATTTCTGGAAGCTGACTGTTGTGCTCGTATATAAAAAACAACCCAAAACTCCGATTAAATTATCAAAGTATAAACAATATTACAGAAAAAACAAACTCTGTTAACTGGAATATTCTGCAGGAACAAACCTTATTTGCAGCTTTGTTGTACTTGCGATTTCTGAAACTGGGTCTGGACTGATAATTTTACATGACAGTAGTTTAACAGTCCCTTCACATTTAAGTGTCCTATTCGTTGTCAGAATAACATTTCAGTGAATTAGACTACATTTTGTTTTTGAAAGGGTCTGTGAGACTGATTCATGTGTCTTTATAGCTCTGAGGTCATGGTGAAGATTCATAGGACAATCAGAAATGTCTCAGACTGGTCTCAGTTTCTCGATCTCAACTGTGTCTCAATGAGGTCTCAGTGAGGTGACAATATCCACACTTCACTGGAATATCTTATTTCAGGTGCAGTTCTCTTTGTGTTTGAGTGTTTGTGGTCTCGGCTGTCTGTCATCAGTGTCTCGTCACCTATGTGATAACAGTAGCTGAATGCAGAGGCATTCAGAGTTGTTCTTTCTATTATGAGTGAGTGAAGTTTAGTCTGTACTGATAATGAGCCAGTGGATCGCTCAGGCCATTACGTGTGTCTGTGAGTGAAGAAAGTGTGCTAGGAAGTTTAAAAGAGAAAACAGCTTAAATGTCACATGTGTGTGTGTTAGCCTCATTAGCCTACGTTTTTTTGCCAGGAAATGGCAAATTGTGATTTTATTGGTATTGTTTTGTTTTGTTTTAGAGATTCGTTTGACGAAAAGAAAAAATGAGAAGAAGAAAAAAATCAGCTATTAAAACCTGTATTATCTGAATATTTGCATTGTGCTGTTATTTTCAAGTATTTAAAGCAACATGCCAAATTCTCATTACTGTAACACTGAAAAAGTTTACATATACTCCCTGAATTTCATTTAAAAATGAGTTTTGTAATACAGTGAAAGAATCAGTAAAGAGAATCATCGTCATAATGTCACAATGCTAAAAAGAATAGTTAAAATTTTGTTAAAGTATGTTTGTTTTGTGTGTGCTTTCATGAGATTCACACATTTAAAAGTATGAAATATAATTGTACATTTTTAATTCATGTAATATCTCTAAACATAAAAAATGTCTCTCTGTAAAAACTCAAACTAAAAAAAAGAGCACCAAGGCTCTAACATGTCGAGCATGTACATAATACTTGTGTTTGTCTCCTGTCCCAGGTTGAGTACTGGAGAGGGGGACGGGGCGTGGTGTCCGGCTGGTCCGGTGTTTCCCAGCGGCTCAGAGTACCTGCAGGTGGACCTGCACAAGCTTTATTTCCTGTCTCTGGTGGGCACGCAGGGACGCCACGCAGACGGGCTGGGGAGGGAGTTTGCGCGTAGTTACCGGCTGCATTACTCTCGTGATGGACGACAGTGGATGACTTGGAAGGACCGCTGGGGACAGGAGGTTTCTAACCCTTATGTGAACTATCACAACAAACTTCTGTCAACAGAATTTAGATCTTTTGTATGTTACAGTTCTATGTTGTTTTTGTCTCAGGTGGTGTCAGGGAATGAGAACACATATGATGTGGTCCTGAAGGACCTGGGTCCGCCCATCATAGCACGCATGGTGCGCTTCTACCCACTGGCGGACCGTGTGATGAGCGTGTGTTTAAGAGTTGAACTCTATGGTTGTGTCTGGAAAGGTGAGTCTCACACGTGACAAGCAATCCATCATCCTGATCACACACTCATCTACATTACATTCACTGCAGGCATTTTCTGCAATGGAATGGTGTTTCCCATTGAGTGATGTGCTTCTTCTCTGTTAGACGGACTGAAGGCGTACACCGCTCCTGTGGGTCATGCGATGAACCTGTCAGGCTCGCCTGTCTACCTTAATGACTCCATCTATGATGGCAGTAAAGAGGCAGGGTAATACACACACACAACTTTTTTCTTCAAATTGAATTTTTTTAAGAACGTAATTTCATACTCACTGCTAGTTTTCCATGTCTGCATGAAAATACTACATGTGTGCTACACATATTAGTAACTAAAATGATGTTGAAACCACCGAATTGCATTTTAAAGGTGCAGTGAGCGATTTCTGAGAAACGCTGTTGCAAGTGGACCGAGCACCACAACACACTTCAGCCAATCAGCAGTAGGGGGCGTATACACTGAGCGTATACACTGATAGTGAGCAAGAGGGAGATTTGAAGAAAGACTGTAGAAAGAGCTGAGAGACTTTATTAGAAACTAATATTAGAATATTAGAAAAGCTTTCCAGCGCTGGAGAGACCTGGGGCCTGTACCATGAAGGTAGCTGAACAAACTCGGGGTTACAGGATTGGTTTTGAGTTGACAAATCCAAACCGATGCGATCAGGCTTTATTGGTACCATGATGCTGATCATCAACTTTCTCTGTCAACTCAGGCTTTGATCTTTAAGCTATGATTACTCCACGCGCGCGTGCACATAAAAGAGTGACGTCGACACTGAACAGCCAATCGCGGGTAGTAGAGCGAGAGCGTTATATTTTTCCGCGGAGGAGCAAGAGATAATTATTCAGAATTACGATGAATTTAAATATGTATTTCAAGCTCGAAACAATACGGTCTCTGCCAAAGCAAGAGAAGACTGTTGGAGAAAGATTGCTGATTGTTAATGTGTAAGTTAAACAAATACGTTCTATATTTATGTAAAATTATGTATATGTATGTGTAGCCTATATGTTTACTACACCCTATAGCCTATTTGTATAATATATAAAAAATGTACATGTATGTACTAAGAAAGATTAATATTCCTTGATTTTTAGATGCAACCCCAACTCCAAATGTTCTTGGCAGCAGATAAAGACAAAATATAAAAATAATAATTCAAAGTGGTGAGTATTTACCACAACCTTTTATTACTTTTGTGAACATTTTATCACAAACACTTGTTTGCAGCAAACAGAAATAAAGAGTTAAATTCAGAAAACCAGAATACACTGTGGCGGAGGAGTTGGCTCTTAGTAGGCAATAAGGGGCGGCCGATTATGGATGGGATTACAGGTGCTGTACAATCTGACCCTGGTGCTGGCTCCTCTAAGCAAGGAACACTGGGTACGTGTGCAATACATTACTACTTTTAAGTTGTAAATATGGCTGACTGTATGTTCTGCAGTAGAGAGAAATGTGTCCCTGTTGAAGCCAGCACACACACACACAGTCTCCCACACAGAGGTCAGTATGCAGCAGACAGAACACCAGAAACATAACCTGCTTTACAACAGTTATGCTTTACATTGGCCTATTTTTATTTATTAGGGTGGAGGAAATTAAGACACTCTGTCTGTGTGTTCTCAGACAGTTGCTGATGTGAATGCACTGGGCTTTTTATTATGGCAAACATTTGAATGTGTGGCATAAAAAAGGGACGGGCACTTACACATCTTTTATTGTAGGATTTTTCACAACCTGCCCCAGAAACTGAGGCCTCTACCTCAATGGGCTTCAGAAGAAATGTGTAAGGATTTAAAACCCTTGACATAAATTACAGTCAGTCCTGTGTTTGTAGGAAGTCAAGGAACTTTTTGTGATTTGATGAGCCTCCAGAAAACTTGTAATGATCATGTTTGTGGAGGAATTATGTTTCAGGTGGAAACAGACTCAGTCAGGGCCCTGTAAAAAATGAGTCTTGAACTAGACTGCACACTAAAGGAGTCCTGAACTAGACTGTTCACTAAAGGAGTCTTGAACTAGACTGTTCACTAGGAGCTGACTGTGAGCTGAGAAAAAAAAAAATGGAGATCAAACAGCTGAATAATACTGATCTCAGTATGTGAACTTATTTAATCAAGTAACACTTTAGTATTAATATTTATTAATGAAACTTTCTCTTGCTTTCTTTCTCCCTCTCATCCCACAAAACCAATAAAACAGTTTGAGACTTATCTGCAGTTTCATTGTGCTTTTATTAAATGTAATATTGTATGGTGATTGCATCTACATCTGCACCAGCTGAGTGGTCAAGTGTGATCGGGTCAGTTTCATCGGGGAGAAGCTGGTTTTGTGGTGGTTCTCGCTCTGTTCTACTGGTGGCTATAATGTGCAGAATGGCACATGCATGCAGCCACTATCTCTGATGCCCGCTCTGGTGACTCTTAAGGGCTGAACACAGTTGAAACGTGCCTTTAGGATGCCAAAGGTCATCTCGATCTTCACTCTGGTTTTACTGAGGGCCACATTGAAGCGGTGCTGTGGCCCTGTCTGAGGTCAGGGGGTTATTGTGTAGGTTTTTCTATCTCAGTTCAAATTAAGTGTTTTTTACTGTACCACATTTAACTTGCTTTCCTCAAAGCACTGACACAACACAGACTCATGGAAAATTCGTGAGTCAAGAACTGGAGCCAGGCCATTTAGCATCCAAACTTATGATCATACGTTCATGACCACAAGTCATCAGCAGATGAAATGTTTAGTAGATCATTTTTATATCTGTTAATGTTGCTAATTTAAAGATTCATCTCACAGAAAATAATCATCTCACAAATTCACATCTCTACCTGAAGTGATAGGATTTCCTATTAACATCTGCCTCATGTTCTCTTAGAGCAGTGGAGACTGGAGCAATAGACTATTGGGAATCCTATCATAAGATTAACAGAATAATAATAAAGATTTAAAATAATTCTTAACATGTATTATATTGTATAGTACATTTGTGAAATGTGCTTTTTGAAGAAAAAAAAAAGTGTTCATGTGATGTCACCCTATCAATATATCTTACCGGCAATTTTATAAAAGCCCTCTTTTATGGACATAGTCGATAAATGTCCGGGGAACAATATTAATGAAACTATTCAGGTTCGACAAACCGTGTTTTCCCCCAGCTTCTGTGCATCACCCACCGTGCAAGTATGTACCACTTGCAAAAAAACACAAACGCAATACCATTTGCGGTACAGTAAGTGCATGAATTCGACGTGTTAAATAATTTATGTGCGGCTCAAGAAGTTCGCAAAATAAGACATTCCTTCCGCGGAAAAGCTGTATCTTTCATACAAGTAACTATCAGGAAAGGCAAGGGGATTTTGTCAGGCTAAAAACTCTTTCTTTACAAAGTGCTCGTCTAACAATTTGCGCTGAGATGTCCACCGGATTTGGAAGAAAAGGTGAAGTCATTGCAACAAACACTTGGAATAAGTTACGTCACCTATATGTTTCTTTGCTCTCAGCTGATTGGTCAAACTTCAGTCTGAGATCTCGAATCCAGATCATAACCTGCCCCGGAGCAGGTTAGCCGTGCAGCGTAAGATACCATGGCAACGAACACCGATTAAAGCCGAGCTACTTTCATAGTACCTAAAACCCAGGGTTGGCGGAAACTAAGCTGAAACATAGCCGGCTAGCCACCTAATCCGGCTTCATGGTACAGGCCCCAGAAGGCCTGAAAACCAATGCAGAGGTTGCGTTGATTCTGCTACATACGCGGGTAACATTGATTTTGCTATGTTTTACAGAAACATAAACTTTCTTTTTTGTTCATTCGTCATCTTTTTCTTTTTTTCTTTATCAGCTTTATTTTTCTCAAAGCATTATTTTGCTTTGCTTCAGCTATGATACAAAGTCATCATCCACTCTTGCATTGCGTGTTTGTGTATTTTGGGGGCGGAGAAATTAAGGGAGGGGTGTGTTTGTTTGGGTTAATGATCTCAAATATCAACAGTGTTTCTCAGAAACCGCTTATTGCACCTTTAAAATCATTTCATCATCAGTTCTCTCTCAGCAAACAACAATCTAGTAGGTTTAAGTAAGGATGGGTATTGTAAAATTCACCTGGGAATGAATGAATGAATGAATGAATGAATGAATGAATGAAAAGTGGTTAGACTACACTGGTTGCTTGTATGTTTTTGATTTGCTCAGAGTTGTTTGGATTCAAGACTACACAAGTTTAGAACTGTAGAAGAATGCACATTCTAATATCGATAACGAAACAAGACATTTGAGTCAAATATTGTAAAGAAAACCACGCACAAAGAACCGTTTCTCTGTTCCCAACCCTAGTTTCATGCTGTGTGTCAAAAACAATCAGTTGAGAACTTGCTGAGTTAACCTTCTCAATTCTCACCTGGTCCTGTCGTACTTAATTTTCTGTGAGATATGTAAGTCCAGACCCCTTTTTCATGTATATATGTGTATCTGTCAGGTGGGGTTGATGGATATTGTGTAGAAACATTCCCAGATGTGTTTTAATGGAGCAGAGATGTTTGCAATAGCTAAGCTAACGTTTGACACTAGCCAGATGTGTGTGTGTGTGCATGGGAAATTCCAACATGTATGTGAGTACATACATCTGTGTGTATGTGTGTGCAAATGGCTAATGCTACAGACTTCACATCTGTAATGTCTCTCTCTTCTCCGTAGGATGATGTTCGGAGGATTGGGCCAGTTGTGTGATGGTGTTTTAGGTGGGAATGATTTCATGGAGAGTAAAGAGCTGAGAGTGTGGCCAGGATATGATTATGTGGGCTGGAATCGTGATTCCTTGGACCAGCCCACTGTTGACATTGAGTTTCACTTTGAGAAAACACGGGTCTTTCACACCATGCAGGTTAGTATGTATGCGAACAGCCCAAAATATGTTTGGTCACACTTAAAATGTCTTAATGTCATTGCTTTAGATACAAAAAAATCACAGCAAATGAGACTAGAAGGAAAATGAACTAGTTCTTTCCAAACCTGTATGACTTTCTTTCTTCTGCGGAACACAAAAGAATGGTTTTAGTTCGTACAATGAAAGTCAGTGGGGGTCAAAATAACATTGGACTCACTCACTGACACTGGACAAAACAAAAAAATGTCAAAATATCTTCTTTTGTGTTCTGCAGAAGAAAGAAAGTCATAGAGATTTGGAACAACATGAGGGTAAGTAACTGATCTGCTGTTTATCAACTCAAACTACCCACTATGCTAGATGGCAAAAGCTATCCCAGAATTCATCTCAGTCAGTTAGTAGGGCAGTAATGAAGCTCTGTCTCGTAAATCACCCTCAGGAGTCTGTCATTATCCTTCAACCCTTTAATGAACATTTGATTTGTTTTTATTTGTCTTTTTGCCTGTGGCTTTGCATTTGTGGTTGTGTGATTCTGAGAGGCATCCGAGTGTTTTGTTTTCCAACAACATCACGTAATTAATTCTGTTATTTGTTTGTTTCATGTATTGTCACTTTTTTTTAAGGGTCTTTCTGGCCAGGAATGCTGATTTGTTTGTACCACTTCTGACTTCATTCCTTTATCTCTGACATAGCACAATTCATAAATGCCATCATTATCCCATGTTGCCTTGTTTTTCTTGCGGCTTCCCACTGTTTCAAAAACATCCGCTCATTCTCGCTTCCTTTAAATCTCGCAGCAAATTCCCAAAAGAGACATGAGAAATAGGACCAGAGGCTCCATTAAAACAATTCCCATAACAACAAGCACTTGTTCACGTGCCTTTGTGAGGTGATTTATGTCGCCTCCCTTTGCTCGCTCTCCCAGACCTTTGTTTAGAGTATTTCCATCTGTATTCCTGCAGTTTCAGAATACCGCCAGCCTCACCGGCAGTTTTCCTCTACAAATCATTACCCCCCCTCCCCCACATTGGTTCAGGTACTCCAATGCAAAGTTTGTCACACACTGGAAAAAAAAATGATGTAGGATTTACTTTAAAACAGTTTTCTTTCCGAATTTGCCAGTAAATTTCACAAATAATTGCACAGAAATTGCAGGAGACGCATTGAATCAAACATGAAATTATAGTAGAAAGACTGAAATAGTATCAGTCTTTAGTATCAGTAGTTTTAGTATTTAGTATTTTATGTACAACAAAATATTTTTACAGTGCAATCCATCAAAGAGGATATGAATATAAATCTATTACTTGAGGATATACAAACTGTGTGTGTGTGTGTGTGTGTGTGTGTGTGTGTGTGTGTGTGTGTGTGTGTGTGTGTGTGTGTGTGTGTGTGTGTGTGTGTTTGTGATGTATGAGGTGTCACCATGATGGCTTCGGCTACACTTTAACCTTCGCTGTTGTGCTGGTTTGTTTTGAAACATGTTTCATGTGTCGGTGAGCGTTTGCACACATGTGCGCAGTTAGACGTTGACCTAACAGCACCATTAATGTCTAACCTGTCACATTATATATGTTCTTGCCCTCCACCTTTCATTCGCTCCCTGTTTATTTTCTTTTTCTCCTCTTCTCCCATTTGTGGAGTAATAACATCCGTTTACTTCTCCCTGATGCCCTTTATTTCCACTGCTCCTTATTTTTGTTCCCGGTAGTCTTGTAGTGTCTTATTGCAGATTGTTGTTTTTGAATTTCTCTGTTTCAGGTGCACAGTAATAACAGACACACTCAAGGCGTGCGGGTGTTCAGCGAGGTGGTGTGTGAGTTTAAGGCCAGTCTGTTGAGCCCGTGGGCGGAGCCTGCGCTCAGCCTTCAAGTGCCGCTGTCCGACCTACACGACCCTTCGTCCCGCACCATCTCACTGCCACTCGGAGGACAACCGGCCCAGATTCTCCGCTGCCGCTTCGCTTTCAGTGACCGCTGGCTCCTCATCAGCGAGATAAGCTTCTACTCGAGTATGAACACACACACCTGACCTCTCGCAGCAACATACACTGGCTCATTAATAGTCATTTATGTTTTACTCTGAAACTTATTACATGACTGTTTTATTTAAAGTGAGAAGAAAGAGTGTCTTGCACACCTTTGTTGGAAATCGTTCTATTATATAGTTTGGCGGTCATTGTATAAAAATATTTGTTTTTCAAAGTCTTAAACCAGCCTAATGTGGGGGTCTAAGCAGGTCTATTTGTCTCCCAGCCTTGTCAAGCTGGTGCTATGCTGGTTTAGCATGCTAAATTCAAAATGTATGATCTTTTGCCGCAAAGCAAATATTCCCACATCATTCGAAACATAAAACGGGTCGACTGCTTTTGTTTTCTACTCATCCTCATCCCTTCTTTTTCTGACCTGCGTGTTAATGAATTTTAGCTCAAGTGTGCTAGATACCAAATTAACTAAGTTCTGACAACTTAGTGTCATTTCAGTGTGTGACCTTGAGTTCTGATTGGTTGGTCAGTAGCATCCAGAATATGAGCAGGCATTACAGTAAGCCTCAACAACAACTGAGAGAAAGTTTTTTTGAGAGAAAGTGAGACTTTGTGCTCACACTTGTTTTGTTTGTAGATAAGAAAGTCTAAATTAGGAATATTCATGCTTCATCAGAGATAAAGCCTGCTTATCTAATTTTTTCTCCATTAACATTTCTCTGTCTTGTCTCCAGTGCCGTTTGAGGATGGATCTGCCCTTCCTCCTCTCCCTTCCTCCAGCATTCGTCCTGTCAATGCCACTTCTCCTCACACCCCCAGCTATGCAAACGGAACCAGCAGCCCCGCCGGTGAGTCGGACGCATGCCAACCTCACCGCATTATGAGTGTGTATGCAACGCACTGCCGTCTGACGTTTGCATTAGTGCTAATAGTTAGGATTGGAACAGAAAAGTTGAATGTTTTCAGTTCTTTGATGATTCTCCTAACAAATAATTGTATTATTTTTAAGGATGTGCCCCACCCCAATAATTTGTCCAAAATATAAAGTAAAAGTATAATACAAAAGCAATGCTACTTCACATATTTAAATGTTTTCATGTGTGTGTATAAATAAATGTTATATATATATATATATATATATTTATATATATACTGTATATATATAATACACACACACACACTACACATAAATGTATGTATGTATGTATTATTATTATTATTTAGTTATTTATTTTACAATTCTTTTTACATATTTAGTGCTTAGTCATATAATTGTAATAAATTGTACTTTTAGGCTATTATTATGTCATATATTTACATTATTTTTCATTAATACACACAAACAAACACACACACGCACATATATATATATATATATATATATATACAGTAAATATATAATATAATAATGTAATAATATAACATATAATAATAAAATAGCCTAAAAGTACCATTTATTACAATTAAATGACTAAATATATAAAATGTATATAAATTATATTTATTTATATAAAAGTATATATATAATATATAAAATATAAATACTTAGGGGCTTTCGCACCAGGTAGTTCTAGGAACTTAGTTCTAGGAGCTAGCCACCAGGGGGGTTCCCCGAGAACAAATGGTTCCCTTAGGAACATTGTTTTCTTATTGGAACTAGTTCTTGATTTCCAATCTTATTCATGAGGTACATGGGGGAGAATTGGGAAAATTTCACCCCATCTTCACAGTCCGACCTCGCTCATCTTTCAGCACTCCCATGTGTCTCTGCCCCTCAATCACCCACCCCACCTCTCTAGTTCTCCCTCTTCTGACCTGTCCATCCTCATTTTTCCAGACCTCTTCATGAACATTACTTCACTGCTGCCCAGCAGCATGCCAACAGGTGAGAGAGAGAGAAAGAGAGAAGGACGAGGGGAAGAAAAAGTATCGTCTTCATGCTTATTACACCGCATATAATTACAGCATGTTTTCTAGCACATAGTTCAGTCATTTTATGAAAAAAGGTTGAACAAATTGCAACAGAAGCAAACTCAACTGATTTTGTATCCTCAATATGTCCTGAGTAAGGAAAAAAAAGCCCTGAAGAATCCCATTAGGGGAAATTTTCAAAAAAGACCCAAATATAGCCTATATTCATACGCCTATTCATTCTTTTTCTTACGTGAATAGGATAAAAGTTTTAACCTTTAGATATCACCATGAAAATTACTGAGCTGATTACTTACATCAAGACAAACAAAAAATGTGTTACAAGTTTTTTTTAAATTGATAAAGATACATTTAAAAATGTATAAAGATAAATCTTATTTTACCTACCTTTTGTCTTCTGCATTCTCCTTACCATTGTCTCCTGTTCTTCCCTCAGACTCGTCCCCCAGAAACAGTCCCATAGACCCAGCCCCAAACCCAAATCTCTTAAAAATTAATAAAGGCTGGTTTCTAAAGTACTTCTTCCTGCCTCTATGTATTAATGCTCATGGGTAGCCTAAATGGGTTCCATTCAGACCTTAACATTAAGTCTTTTAATGTTATATGTCAACAAGATTCAACAAGACATTTTCACCTGGCTATATCCAGTGTTTAGATCTGTTGTGGTATTTATGCAAATTAGCACATACGTAATTAGATTATGCACCGTTTGTCCATGTTAACAAACAATTTAAAAAAACTTGTAATACATTTTTAGTTTGTCTTGATGTAAGTAATCAACTCAGTAATTTTCATGGTGATATCTAAAGGTTAAAACGTTTACCCTACTCACGTAAGAAAAATAATGAATAGGCGTATGAATAGGCCATATTTGGGTCTTTTTCTAAACTTTCCCCTAATGGGATTCTTCAGGGCTTTTTTTTTCCTTACTCAGGACATATTGAGGATACAAAATCAGTTGAGTTTGCTTCTGTTGCAATTTGTTCAAGGTTGACCCCCATTTGGGCTTAAAATGACTGGACTAATAGGCCTTTTATAATGTTTCCCTCTAAATTTCTTTACATTTAAAAACTCTGTCCTCTCATACTGTAAAATGCCTTGAGAATGTGGTTGGGGGTTTTGTGTGTGCATGAGTATCCATTTTGAAGCCTAAAGAGAAAGTTTTATGCATGATTTGGTTGACAATGCAATATTGTTTTGAGTTAGTGTTTTATATAGCCAAGCTTATTATCTATTGTGAGATTCATCTAGCTGTCCTTGTTTTTGTTTCTCTTTGAATTAACTTCAGTACCCTCAGTTTTAGGAATGTGCCCACTCTCACAGCTCCTTTACTCCCATCAAAGCTTATTACTGCCCCCCAAAACAACAGCTGCCTCCTAAATTTACACACAAACACACACACACACACACACACACACACACACACACACACACACACACACACACACACACACACACACACACACACACACACAGTGTATAAGAAAGCAAGTCAAATCTCAAAAAGTGTGTTGATTACCATGAAGGCATTTACAGCACTGAGATTAAAAGGTGGCTGTAATGGACAGATAAGCTTTGGTTTTACACTCTAAACACTCTGTAGGCTATAAATGCCTTGTTTATGGTGTTTGTAATCATTTCAATGTCAGATTAACATACACACGTATTCATAAATCTGTCGTGTTTCTTATTAACAGAGTTCTCTGCCATCACTCTGAGGTCGGGGTTACCTGTGGCCAAAGATGACAGCAGCAACACGGCCATCCTGATTGGCTGCCTGGTTGGAATTATTCTGCTCCTATTGGCTGTTATAGCCGTCATTCTGTGGAGGCAGTACTGGAAGAAGCTACTTGGCAAGGTGTTTTTTCATTACTGTGTTCTACAGTGTATTTCTTTTTCCCCATGTTGATGTGTTTCCTATTATATATTAGTTTGTTCCGGTCCTTGTATCTGATTGGTTGAACAGCGTTCCAGGAGCTCTGATATACAACTTAATAGGACTGGGATTAACTTGGACTTTTCACTGTTTGTATTACTCCACTTGTCTGTGTTTGCACGTGGCGACAAGTGACTGTCTTTATGAGTGAGTCATTCAACTGATTGATTCAAAAGCACCAATTAATTTAGGAATGAAATGAGTGAGTGACTAAATCTGAAATAGCATACTTACTATTTAATGGGTGAAAAACAGAATGTGAAAAAAGAGTAGTATGTCCCAATTCACAGCAATTATAAAACAATAGGCAAAAAGTACCCAGATGACTTACTACTACTGGAGAGATTCTGAAGTGTGCATCTGATAGACACTTTACTATTCCACAAGGCCATAGATAGTATTTGGTAATGGCAGTGAAGGGACGCGACTGATAGGTCACATGATAAGGACAACATGACCGATGTAGAACGTATGGATTGTATTCACACTACACACATTTATACTAGAACAAACTTTTTTAAAGGTTGCAAAGTAATTACAAGAAATATGTCAGAGAGTATGTGATTTTGGATGCAGTTATTGAGTGAGTCATTGAATCATTCACTCAGTTTCATTCAAAAACACTGAGGCTGCGTTCGAAATCGCATACTCTCTTGAGTAGGTACTTATTTTGAACAAGTAATTACGGCCGCTAAAAAGGTGTGTTCTATATAGTATGAATGTAATCTGGATGTACTACATTTGCCATGTTGTCATTATCATGTGACCTATCTGAATCTCGCCAGAAGAAGTAGGTCATCCAGGTATTTTTTGCCTGCTGTTTTATTAGTACTGTGAATTCGGACGTACTACTTTTGTCACATACTGTTTTTCGCCTTCTATATAGTAGGGAAGTATGCTATTTTGGATGCAGCCTGATTAATTTATCAACGAATCAAGTAACTCTTCATGAATGAGTCATTGAATCATTCAGTCAACAGATTTGTTCAAAAACACTAATTCATTCAGGAACGCCATTACTGTGAGACACACAATTGTTAATTCTGCTTTGGCTTTGTTTGGAACTATTTTCATTGGTGGAGAAAAAAATAGACAAAGTAACTGGCAATTTTGTGTATTAAATATAAATTACACCGCATAAAAGTTTTTTGTGTTTTGCACTCTTGTAGAAAAGCAAAATATTTCTGTAGTTTATCTTTTGACAAATTTTCTCAATAGAAAACTATAATTTATATATGCATTTATCTGTTAAAACATTTAGGAGTAGACTAGAATAAAGACGACTAACAGACATGGACGACATGCTACAAAACTCCAAATTTGATTTCATGGCTCTTTAATTTTGTCTTTACGTATCCAGGCCCAAGGCAGCCTCTCTAGCGACGAGCTGCGGGTTCATCTTTCGGTTCCATCGGACAACGTGGTGATCAACAACACTAACACGCACACATACTCCAGCCGCTACCAGCGCATACACACCTTCCCCGACGACAGGGACCGAGAGGGAGAATACCAGGAGCCCAGCACTGTACTGCGGCCCCGAGAGCAGCGGGACAGCACAGGTGACACACACAAAACACACTGAAGCATTCACATTCCTCTGTCAGTAAGTGCACAGGAACCAGGGTTACCACGGAGAATGAACAGCCAAAACGACATCAGAAAAAGTACTTTAGTACAATCCACATCCCAGACACAAAGAGCCACTGTCCTATCTGACAGAGAGAGGAGGGATATTTTATTTCACTCAAACTCCACTTGTACTCAAATGTTGTTTTTTTTCTCCTGCCACAGTTGCTTTCATGACGAATACTTTCATTGTGTGATTGTTTTCATATATTAATTAACATAAATGAATGGAACAGACTGACCAATGAAAAGATAATTAACAGCCTGCGTCATTATGGATGATAACACTGCCTGCTGTGTTTGTGCATCTCACATGTAACTGGTTTGCTCTGTCACCCCTTAACGGCCCTGTTGTTTGTGTTTTGTTGTGTCGTCTCGTGTTGTGGTTTGGTTGTGTCGTTTTTGTCATGTGGCGACTGCTCACACTGTCGTACCCTTCGTGGAATTGTGTGTCCGTGGGATTTGTGTATGTGTCCTCCTAGCACTGCTGTTAAACAACCCAGCATATCATCTCCTCCTGTCTGACCTGACACATGGCCCCAACAGGCTGACAAACTGCCACAGCCAGCAAGAAAAACCCCAAAACCTGTCCCAGGGTAAGAGAGAGAGGGTTCAAATTGCCCTAAGAAAGGGGCAAGGGGTGGTATCCTCCCCAGGGAGCAGTTAAAGTCCCCTGAACTCTTAAAGGTAACAATTAGAGTGATATAATGGCCCCAGAACAGCACAGAGGGTATTAAACATTAATTAAATTACGTTTCTGTGACTTTTATGTCCTGGTTTCACAGACAGGGCTTAGACTAATATTAGTTAATTTAGGACATTTTAAGGAGCTTTTATAAACTTGCCTTAGAAAAAAAACATTACTGATGTGCATCTTGAGACAAAACAATGGCACTGACATATGCATTTAGTCAAACATGCATTTAAAGTCACACTATGTATTTTTTCGCCACTAGAGGTCGCTTATTCAAAACAAAGACGTAGCTTGATGACTCCTTGATTTCGCAGAATCATGGGAGTTGTTGTCTTCACCTCCACAGCCAGTGGAGAATACGACGGGACTCGGGCAGAAATCATATTCATGGATGACCGGTATTAATGTTACGAAAGCCTTTGGAGCAGAATGAGGTCATTGGAGCAATTGCTAATGAGAGACGAGCGCAACACATGACTCGAGAGCAGTGGAGCTTTTATTATGCCGCTTCCACTTCTACCGGTCATGCGTATGTGGGGTAACGCAGCGCTGTTTTATCATATTAGATATATTGGAGTGTGTTGAAAGTTGTTATAATGCTACTCTGTGCGTTCGCTTAGCGGCTACTATACACTTCTATACTATACACTATATACTATACACTTGTTGCACACTGCAGTGAGCTAGATCGATATTAGGCATGGTAAATATGGTACTCGCGGTAAGTCAAGAAAACAAGATTTAAACAAAAAGACTAACTTTGTTGAGTTGTATAACAATGATTCGTTTTCTGTCGATGAATGTATCCAAACAGTTGCTCATCTGTCTTATAAAACACATAATATACTAAAGCGTCATTGGTGTTTCCATGGTTTCTACAAAAAAAAAAAAAAAAAAGGGTAACGCAGGTATTATGTCATTGATAGGCGACACACAGACACGGTTCATGTCCTGGTTAAAACTGCTTATTTCTCTGTATTTAGACATTTTTAGACACATTTGGGATAATGTAAGTACACAAATCGACAAAATATATAACATTGTTCTAGTGGTTCTTGTATATTTTAATCCAAAAATCTTACATAGTGTGCCTTTAAGCTTTGTCTGTGAAACCGGGGGTAAAACATTTAAACGTATCTTTTGTTAAGGAAGATCACATTTATAACTGTCTTGGAAACTTAAAGTGCCCAAAGCTGAAGAAAGGATATTGTTTTGTCAGAGATGAGGTACTGTAGGGTGTGTGTTAGTGTTTTCTCACTGTCTTCTGACAGCAGGCTAAAGCCGTACATTTCACAGTATGCATGTAATGTCTCATCTCCAGTGTATGTGAGTGTTTAAGTGCATGTGTGCAGTTCATAATTACTTATTATAATGTAAAATGGCTGATAAGCTCTCTACTATAAATTTTTCTTTTGTACCTTTTTTTCTCTCAGCATGTGCTATTGACATGGTTGATAAAGGCCTACTGATGCAGGAGGGACCGCCTCCTTACCCTGGAGCTCCACCCCCTGGTTTATCAGGGGCTCATTATGGAGAAGCATCAGGAGGTGGGGGGAGTGTTCCTCATTATGCAGAAGCTGACATCATCAGTCTGCAAGGCGTTAGTGGTAACAATACATATGCAGTTCCCGCCCTCTCAGCCACGCCCACTGATTGCCCACCATTGCCTGAGTTGCCACGGGAACGACTTATATTCAAAGAAAAGCTGGGAGAAGGACAATTTGGAGAGGTACAACTTTGGATTGCATAAACATTACAAATTCCCACTCCTCACTTAGCTTTATGGGATTCTTTATTCATAAACCTTTTTGTGCGGCCTAAAGCAGACTTTTAATAATATTGTTCCCTTTATACCAGTCTATTTATTGTCTGCTTCCTTAGGTTCATTTGTGTGAGATTGAAAACCCCCAGGACCTTGCAAACCTTGAGTTCCCGTTTAATGTCAGGAAAGGACGCCCTCTTCTGGTGGCTGTGAAGATTTTACGGCCAGATGCTTCAAAAAATGCCAGGTAACTGTACATGTTGTCAGATGTACAATTAAGATATAAATACATTTTAAAAACATTTTATATTTTAAATAAATTCTATTTAATATATGTATATATATATATATATATATATATATATATATATATTTATATATATATATATATATATATATAAATGCGGGAAGCGCGCCGGCGCGCTGGTTAAACTCCGCGAGCGCGGCCTCCGCACTGCACTACCCAGTATTCATTTTGCGAATCTCCGATCTCTTCCTAACAAAATGGACGAACTTCTTCTCCTCACCGGCACTAACAAGGATTTTTTAAACTCCGCTGCTCTGTGCTTCACTGAAACCTGGCTGAGTGAAGCCATACCGGACAACGCACTACATCTGCCGGGCTTCCAGCTGTTCCGAGCGGATCGCATCGCGGAACTAACGGGGAAAACGAGAGGTGGTGGATTGTGTTTCTACATTAACGAAAGTTGGTGTTCAGATGTAACAACACTGAAGAAGATGTGCTCTCCTAATTTAGAGGTGCATTTCATAAACTGTAAACCTTTCTACTCGCCGCGGGAGTTTTCCTCATTCATTCTCGCGAATGTTTACATTCCTCCAGACGCGTGTGTGAGCGCGGCGCTACAACAGCTGGCTGAACATATAGCTGAAATGGAACAAAGGTACCCAGACTCTCTTTTAATCATTCTTGGGGATTTTAACAAAGCAAATCTCTCCCGTGAACTGCCAAAATACAGACAGCATGTTACATGTCCTACCAGAGACAGTAATATATTGGACCACTGTTACACCACGATAAAGAATGCGTATCACTCCGTCCCACGGGCAGCTTTGGGGCTCTCTGATCACTGTTTGGTTCATCTTATACCGACCTACAGGCAGAAACTGAAATCAGCTAAACCTGTATTAAGGACTGTAAAAAGATGGACCAACGAAGCAGAGCAGGATCTCCAGGCCTGCTTCGATTGCACTGATTGGACTGTTTTTGAAGCTGCAGCCACCGATCTGGATGAGCTCACAGATACTGTAACATCATATATCAGTTTCTGTGAGGATACATGCATTCCTACCAGGACATTCTTATCATTCACTAATGATAAACCATGGTTTACTGGGAAACTCAAACAGCTTCGTCATGCCAAAGAGGATGCTTACAGAAGTGGGGATAAAATCTTGTATAACCAGGCCAGAAACAAACTGACAAAGGAGATCAGAGTTGCTAAAAGAAGCTACTCTGAAAAGCTGAAAAACCAGTTTTCAGCCAACGACCCGGCATCAGTCTGGAGAGGCCTGAGGAACATCACCAACTACAAGTCACCATCCCCCCCATCTGTGGAGAATCAACAACTGGCTGACACTCTCAATGCATTCTATTGCAGGTTTGAGAAGCCCAGACTCACACCTCACACCCGCCCTGATGTGCACTTCACACATCCACCATCACCTCCTGCAACCCCTCTCCTCCCCCCTTCTGCCATTCAACCTGAGCTTAAGGTCTGTGTGGAGGACGTGAGCAGAGTCTTCAAAAAACAGAAGACTAGGAAAGCTTCAGGCCCAGACGGCATCTCATCTGCTTGTCTAAAAGCCTGTGCTGACCAACTGGCCCCAGTCTTCACGCAGATCTTCAACAGATCATTGGAGCAGTGTGAAGTTCCCTGCTGCTTCAAACGCTCCACTATCATTCCGGTTCCCAAAAAAACTAAAATCACTGGACTTAATGACTACAGACCTGTCGCTCTCACGTCTGTGGTCATGAAGTCGTTTGAAAGACTGGTGTTGGCCTATCTGAAGGACATCACTGGACCCCTGATGGATCCCCTTCAGTTTGCTTACAGAGCAAACAGGTCTGTGGATGATGCAGTCAACATGGGACTGCACTATATCCTGCAACATCTTGACAGACCTGGGACTTATGCACGGATCTTATTTGTGGACTTCAGTTCGGCCTTCAATACCATCATCCCTGATCTTCTCACAGCCAAACTGACTCAGCTCTCCATGCCATCCACAATCTGTCAGTGGATCTCCAGCTTCCTGACGGACCGGCAGCAGCTAGTGAGACTGGGGAAACTCACATCCAGGACCCTCACCATCAGCACTGGCGCCCCCCAAGGGTGCGTTCTCTCCCCACTGCTCTTCTCCCTGTACACTAATGACTGCACTTCTAAAGACCCCTCTGTCAAGCTCCTGAAATTTGCAGACGACACCACTGTCATCGGTCTCATCCAAAATGGTGACGAGTCTGCTTACAGACTGGGGGTTGAACAGCTGGCTGTCTGGTGCAGCTATAACAACCTTGAGCTGAACACACTCAAAACAGTGGAGATGATCGTGGACTTCAGGAGAAACACCCCAGCACTCCCCCCTCTCACCATCATGAACAGCACTGTGGAAGCAGTGGAGTCATTCAGGTTCCTGGGCTCTACCATCTCCCAGGACCTGAAGTGGGCAAATCACATTGACTCCATTGTGAAAAAGGCCCAGCAGAGACTGTACTTCCTTCGCCAGCTGAAGAAGTTCAATCTGCCACAGGAGCTGCTGATCCAGTTCTACTCAGCCGTCATTGAGTCTGTCTTAAGCACTTCCATCACTGTCTGGTTTGGTTCAGCTACCAAATCGGACATCAGGAGACTACAACGGACAGTCCGGACTGCAGAGAGGATTATTGGTGCCCCCCTGCCAACCCTCCAGGACCTGTACTCCTCCAGAGTGAGGAAGAGAGCAGGTAAAATCATCACAGACTCCACTCACCCTGGACACCCCCTGTTTGAACTGTTACCGTCAGGACGGCGACACAGATCACTGGCCACAAGAACTTCCAGGCACAGGAACAGTTTCTTTCCACAGGCCATTTCCCTTCTGAACACTTAACATGCCCCCCAAGGCATATGCCTGTAAGTGCAATACTCCCACTGTCTAGTGCAATAAACTCAGGTGATATTTATATCTATATTATTCATACTACTCAAATACTGTAAATATGTTTATAATCTGTAACATGCGCTAGACTCCCACTGTCTAGTGTAATATTCTCTAATTCAGGTGATATTTATATTATTCATACTACTCAAATACTGTAAATATGTTCATAATCTGTAAATGTTTATTCAGACTAAAACCAACTGTGACCCTACTTTTTTACTTTTATACTATTTTTATTTATTTTTTATATATTTTCATTCTTAGAATTTGTATTACTATGTTCTTGTTGTATTTGTATTTGTATATGTGCACTGGAAGCTTCAGTACCAAGAAAAATTCCTTGTGGGTGCAAGCACACTTGGCAATAAAGCTCTTTCTGATTCTTCTGATTCTGATATATATATTATTTTACAAAGATTATATATATATATATATTTGACCTTACAAATCAAAACATTTTTGAACTTTTATTATTATAATTTATTTGTAATTATATGCTCATTAACTTTGAATTCAATTTTTATTTTAGATTTTGAATGCAATTGCAATTTTTTCTCAAACTGTTCTCGGTTATATATATGTATATGTATATGTATATATATATTTATAAACAGATAATTACAATATAATAGTTTGAGGTTGATGTATAAGGTCATATTTTTGTGCCAAATAATCAGATTTGGTTGGAATAGTTCTTTAGCTGTTAAACAAAAACTGCTGTTGTTTATTTTGTAATATTGTAATAAACTCAAATTCTTCATGCTTCATTTTCAAAATGTTCTGTCCTTTTCTCTTCTCTTATTACTCTCATTCTTTTCATGCTCTTCTTTCAACAGGAATGATTTTCTGAAGGAGGTGAAGATCTTATCTCGCCTGAAGGATCCGAACATAATCCGCCTGCTGGGTGTGTGTGTAAGCAGCGACCCATTGTGTATGGTCACAGAGTACATGGAGAGCGGAGACCTCAATCAGTACCTCTCCCATAGAGTGTTGCTGGACAAGACTGGACCTTCACATAATACACCAACCATCAGGTACACACACTCACACAGAACAGGACAACGACAATATCAAGTAATGATGCACCTGATATAAATGAAAGGCTAAATCTCTGTCCCTGTCTCAGCTACCCAGCTTTGATCTCCATGGCGAGTCAGATCGCATCAGGAATGAAGTTCTTGTCGTCGCTGAACTTTGTGCACCGAGACCTGGCCACACGAAACTGCCTGGTGGGTGGAGAGAGGGGCGAGGAGGAGGAGCGCGGCGGAGAGCGTCCCATAAAGATAGCTGATTTTGGCATGAGCAGGAACCTCTATGCTGGCGATTATTACAGGATACAGGGACGAGCTGTGCTGCCTATTCGCTGGATGGCATGGGAGTGCATTCTCATGGTAAGAACACACACATCTGTAACTTGGCTATAATAAATAAATGAAAATTCAGGAATATTAGTGACAAACTTTTTATTGATTAGTTTGATTCATCCATGTTGCTATAATACAGATAATATATTGAATTACTTAATTTAGGTTTATTTATAAATATTTATTATCAGCTTTAATATTTGATATATTTTTTTGTAAAGAAATATAATATATATGACATTTTGTATAACAGTTTTTTTATTCATTAATAAATAAAAATACAACATTTATAATGGGGTCCAAAAAGTATGTGACCACTAGTTTTTTCTGCATTACCATAATAAAGATATATTTATGTATTAAATGTATATTTATGAATTAATTGTATTATAATATATTTATTATTAATTGAGATATATTTATCTGCTTCATTTGTATGTATTCATTTAATTATCAGACTTAATATGTATTATCTTATAATAAAGGAATATTATAACATTTTGTACATCTTTTTTTTAATTATTAATAAAAATATAATATATTAAATGGGGTCCAAAAAGTTTGCAACCACTAGTTAAATTGCTTCATTTTTTTTTTGCATTACCATAATAAAGATATATATATATATTTATTAAATGTATATTTGCTAATTCACATTTATTGTCAGACTTAATATTTATTATAATATAATAAAGAAATACAATATTATATTATTATAACATTTTGTAAATATTATTAATAATTAATTATATATATATATATATATATATATATATATATATATATATATATATATATATATATATATACATATATATATATATATATAATGGGGTCCAAAAAGACTGCGACCACTAGTGAAAATGCTTATTTTTTTTCATTACCAAAATTAATAGACATTTAATTACTTAATTTATATGTATCAAGTTGTATTTTTTTATAATTTATTATCATACTTATTATATTTTATTTAAAATGTGTATTAACATTTATCTTATCTGTTCAAAGGAGCTCACATGCTTACTGTCACAAATCTTAAATATAATTTTATCATATTTATTTTTTGGACCCCAGTCACATAAGCAACGTGTCATTCATGCAAAACACAATACTGGTGCCCTTCGTCTCAGTCAAGTTTTTTTTTTTTATGTGTGTGTGTGCGCTGTGTGTGTAGGGGAAGTTCACCACTGCAAGTGACGTGTGGGCATTTGGTGTGACGCTGTGGGAGATGTTGAGTGTGTGTCAAGAGCAACCGTACAGTCACATGACCGATGAGCAGGTCATTGACAATGCAGGGGAGTTTTTCAGAGACCAGGGCAGACAGGTATGTGTATATTTTCTAACACTTATTAACCCTTATGAAAAAAAAATAAGCGTAGCCAAACTCTCTCTCTCTTCATCAGGTGTACCTGTCTCGCCCGGCTGTTTGCCCACAGGGTTTGTATGAGCTGATGCTTAGCTGCTGGAACAGAGACTGTAAACTACGGCCTTCCTTTGCGTACATTCACTCCTTCCTCACCGAAGACGCAATGAACATGGTTTAGAGAGGGACAGAGATGAAGAGAGGAAGAATGTAAGAAAGTGTGTGTGGACCACAGACAGGTGGTGTGTTCTTAAGCAGACACGGCTAAGCACTCTTATGTAAATTAGTGTCTTTTTTTGATGGGATGGGGCGAAGAAAAGCCGCAGGTTCGGTGCCCCTTAATGACCCACTTCTCATCCCTTATCCTGAACTTTTCAAGCAACATTTTATCCCCAACTCATTTTTAGGCTCACTGTTCCCTCACTATTTATATATTCCACATCACTATTTCACAGTAATTGGTTTCACAGAGCTCACATTTCCCAAAATGCACCACATAATTGGCATTCCTCTGTCTTTTATACGAATATGTAAATGGTTCTGTCAGGTTCAGTTCTGATGACTAAGCTCTGACAATGGGCTAACAAGATACAGGAATAATATGAAATTGCTTTGGGGATAAAATGCTGCTTGGCCTCTGAACCTTAAATCCTGGTCCTGTCACATGTATCAAAACCGTCTTTTCATTCCCTGAACGCTGAATAGATCTCAAAACATAATCGTAGGAACTGGTGGAGGGTTTTTATAGGTAGATGACAGGCAGCACAAAAGCACACGGCTCTACAAACTGTCTATTTAGTCGTAGTTCTCTTCAGGCAGCATTTGACAATTTAATGATTATGCATATTGAAACATACTATAGAAGAAATACAAAAATTGTTTTTTCTACTTGCATATTAAGTAATAATAGTGAATAACATTTTAACAGTCTAACTTTGCTACCATTTGTGGTCATGTAGAAAATCTGAGGATATATCAGACAGTTCTTCCATGTCTTTTTTGTGGTGGAGGGTAATTCATCATTACTAAACATTAACATTGAGTGGACGTTTTCTTTTCAATTATATGAAATGAGGTTTCATTGTAACGGTGGAAACCCAATGGGGCAAATTCATGAGTCCTTAGACCTCTTGGAGTTCGATGAACGTCAAAAAACGAATGCTGATGTGTGAAACGATCAAATTGTGGTCAATTATTGGATGGATATTTGTGACTCCACCCCCTGTCTGTCTGCATATAAATGGTCCCTTTAGGCTCATTCACACCTAGGATAATAACTTTAATTGTTTAATAATCTAAATTCTATGAAAATAGGGAAGTCCACACCAGAGCTCTAACTATAAAAAAAAAAAAAACGTTGACAGCCAATCAGAATCCACTCAAGTTCGAGCATTTAAAGCAGCAGACGACGTAACCTCATCTCACACAACATGAAGTTATTATCCGTCGGTGTGGACGCCAATATAGTTCTTGTTCTTGTTGTGAAACTGGCCTTAGGTGTGAATGCGAGTTATCATTTTCGATGGCACAGAAAATGACTAATGACCTGCCATTTCGTGGACTGACTTGAACTAAGCTGAACGCAGATCATGAACTTGTTGGTACCAGTATGTGCTGGGTTAAACTAGACTTTTGGAATTCAAAAACACTTTTGGGATGGGATGTATGGCAATGTACTAGCAATGCACTATTTGAAAGGACTCGATATGAGCCTGGACTTGAAATTGAAATGAATGGGCCTGGAAAGTACGTAGTGAGAGTCCATGCGGAATGGCCACAGAAATGTAAATTTATACCAATAAGAAATGTATTGTTTATAAAGAGAAATAGAGATAAACTAAGAAAATAGAAAAATAACCAAAGCATTTGTCCTGAATTTACTATGTAAAACTGTGGGACGCTTGCAAAGAAACTCTCTTAAAGCAACAGAACGTAATTGCATTTAATCTCAGTGATGGTTTCAGTGACTGCAGACTGTACATTTAACTTGAAACTGGTGTGGTGACGCCACCTCATCCTCATTTAAGAGGAAGACTGCGTGTGTAGGTGTGGTGGAGAGCAACATAAGTAACATTTACTGTAATGTACACAGAAGAATGTGATTCCCAAAGGTTATCATGCCAATCCCGATTATGCTATTGACCTTTTTTTTGGTACAATGAGGCCTGAACTTTTGTTTTATTTTGTTTAAATAGTTTTGGGCACGTTCTGTCCTCAGCTATTCATGTTTCTTAAATAATGAAAAATGTAAATAATTCATGGGATATAATTTTCTTCATTAATATTGCTATCTGTTATTAATCGGGTCTGTCTGTCTCTGTTTTAGACTCCCTGCCTGTGTTAGTCAGTGCAATTGCCTGTGTTGTCTCTTTTTGTAGGTGTTTTAATAAAGTAACCTTTTCCAATAAAGCGAAATCCGATCCTCATTTTCATTTACAATTTGTTCATTTTGAGTAGTACGTGATTTCACAACAAAATTTGCGCAAACATACACTTCCACACAAGTTTTAACGTAGAATACATGCTAATAGTTTGTTTTTATTAAACAGTACTTACTTGTATAATCATATGTAAAAATCTCAGCCTGGATATATAGATCTACAGTTTAAGGTGAAATATTTACTTCACAATTGAACACACAATAAGGCAAATATTAGGTAGGTTTGTTGAATATATATAAACAAGGTTTTAAGCCAATGAAGACAAACTGAATCTGAATGAAATTAGTCATTAGGGCCAGGAAGTATCACATGACACATCACCGTTCTGTTCCTGTTGCTGAAACACTAGAGTTAAGAGCAGGTTGCTGTAGTTAAATGGCGCTTTGAGGCACTTTGAAGGCGTAAACTGGAGATGCATAGGTTTACCTCTGGTAATGTTGAGTCAATTTTAGTGTTAAGTACACAGCAGCATGGTAAGACCAAAACAATAACTTTTTTGTTGTTGTTGCAACCATTGGAAAATGATACGAGAAATGAAACCACAATCAGCCTTCACTTGAGTTACTGTGGGCACAAAGACATGCTTGCGGCCAGCGTTAAAAACCTGACCTGTTTTCTCTTCTTCTTTTTCCTGTTTGTTCATCAACTTCAAAAACCATTAGGTTTCTTTTCTGCACTCACTTCCCACCCCCTCTTACTTTTCAACTTGCTGTAAAAAATAACCCCTTACCTGAGCACACAGACCTGTTTAAAGGAACACTCCACCGTTTTTTTAAATAGGGCTTATTCACTTTCTTTCCTACATTTAGATAGGTGGGCAAATGCATTTTTGTCTCAGTGCATGCATTGTTTTAGTTTGACAGGGTCGGCGCTAGCTTAGCTTAGCATAATGAATGGAATCCTTTGTTGCCAGCTAGCATGTCCTGAGTAAAAGTGAAATAAAAAATAAAAAAACCCCACTTAATTACTTCTTGTGGCCTGCGTATTCACAACAAGTACAAATAGTGATGCAGATTAACACTAGGCGATTTCCTAGGCAGATATTGACTTATATATTAAGGACTATATTAGGGGGAAGGACAGGCGAAGCACTGCTACTTGGGCGTGATATCTCTGCGCCCAAGTAGCAGTGCTTCGCCTGTGCTTCCCCCTAATATAGTCCCAAGTCAATATCTGCCTAGGAAATCGCCTAGTGTTAATCTGCATCAATATTTGTACTTGTTGTGAATACGCAGGCCACAAGAAGTAATTAGGTGGTTTATTTTTATTTTTTATATCACTTTTACTCAGGACATGCTAGCTGGCAACAAAGGATTCCATTCATTATGCTAAGCTAAGCTAGCGCCGACCCTGTCAAACTAAAACAATGCATGCACTGAGACAAAAATGCATTTGCCCACCTATCTAAATGTAGGAAAGAAGGTGAATAAGCCCTATTTCAAAAAATGGTGGAGTGTTCCTTTAAGGGAAAGTGGCCTGATTAACAAAAAAAAAAAAATGTCTGCAAACTTTAGTGCCACTGTTGAAAAGAAAAAGTATTAAACCACCGGACAATATATTCTCAGAACATAAGTCACAAAGAGTTTTAAAACGGCAAGAAAAAAGCGTCACATTTCGGTGTCTGGATACGGAAGGCAATTATGCATGCGGACTATGGCTTCAGTAATGCACTTGAGGTGAATTTACATGCATTGGTCTGGAATGCACTTTGGTTTTTAGAAAGGAACTGAACCAGAATCAACAGGCGTGTGGCTCTAACAGACAGAAACTATTCAAAAATGAAAAGACCAACCCTGCTTCCCTGAATATTAACTATTAACAGAGGCTCTAGAGTAGATGTAGTTCACCTAATAAATGTATAAAATTATAATATAATGTGATAAAATCATGTAATTCACAAAATAGAATATAAAAACTGAATGTAACAAATGGTTGATTACAAAAAAAAAAAGTCTCAATATTCTAAGTTCAGTACAAACACAGGCATGCACACATGCGCGCACACACAGGAAGCGTTGAGATCCACAATCAGAGCTGATCAGACTTGATTCCCTCTTCATCTGACTCCATCAGCCCATTCGGGTTAAACCAGCCTGGCCAAAGAAAAGAAAAAGGCATCTACATTTAGTGTGTCTGGAGTGGAAACCAGGTGTTTTACAGCAATGTAATACCAAAATATTCAATGTGATCTTAATGGGCATATATTTTTTAGCAAGAAAGCAACTTTATTTATATAGCACATTTTCAAACAACAGACGTATTTTACAGTCTATGGCATTCACACAGAAAGATTTAAATTAGATTTACTGCAAAGATTTAAATGTGCTATTTATTTAGCCATTATGTTTAATATACATTTACTACCATCTCTGATTTAAACTTTAACCAATACATTGTGAGAGTTGTTAAGTTTGATACATATCCCTGAATCAGAACAAATTGCATTTATAAATGACAATGAATAGATTTAAAATTATGTATTGTTATACAAGTGCATTTGATTTAATGATGACAAGATTATATAATGAATATAAAAATATATATAACACATACGTATACACATAATGATTATAATTATATTACATTACTTAACATTAATTACATTACTTATGTTAACAATTTTTTTTAGCTATATCACCTAGCTGTTGGTCATTAGCAGTGACATATGTGAAAGAGAACGTTGATGATGCATCAGAAAATGAAAACTACCAATGGGAATGCAGACATTGATACTACAGGAAAGCCTGCTGACTACCAGCACTATAGTGATTTAATCGCTGTCAGTGTGAGAGGCATAGATATAAATACGTAGATGCCACATTCGACCGCCATTTTGGAGCGATCAGCGTGTCATCACTCACAGTTAGAATCAATTATGCCATAACATTGCGAAACCAACTAGATTTAAAAACGAAATGGGATAACCTTTCACAGGTGAGAATGTGTTGGTTTGTGTTTTTATGTGCATTAACTCACAGGTGAGGTAACCTGTGATATTTTCACTCCAGTCAGTTTCTCCACCGCGCTCGGCAGGCGAGTCATGATTTCCAGAATTTCTCCTGTCAGCTTAGCAACGCCCACTTCTGACCCACCGCTGGACACCATGGTGATCTTCTGAGCTGCACAGAGTGGCCTGCTGATCTCTTCTGCCATCTAGAGCAGTGGAGGACAAATGGCATTTGAACATTATTGAGTGTTATCTTATCATTGAACTTATTTAATGACATTCAGAAGTTCAGATGCACTAACCAGCGGGAGTTTCTCCAGCAGCATGTCCACCATGGCTCCCTCTTTGTACTCTTTAAAAGCTTCAGCCTTTTTGGTCATCTGCTCGGCTTCAGCCCGACCCTTCGCCTCCAGCGCAAAGGCCTGTGCCTCTCCCCTCATCTGAAACAGAGACAGAAAAAGATGAAGAATGAGAGAATGGGGATGTGTTAAATAGTCTGAAGGCCCCGATATACTCACGGCAAAGTTATTTTTCGTTCTTTGCTTAAGGGTAAAAATAAGTTTAAAATACCTTTGCAAGGATATACTTTTAGGGAACATCCTGACTATGCTCATGCCGCGCGCTTTCCTCTCAGTAACAAAATAAACGCATAAGAAAATAACACAGATGAGAAAACGGCAGTTAAGAAAGCATCCGATCATAGCGATGTGGATGTTTGCACAAACTCTGCAATTCGGCACTGCAGCGGTCATGTCACGTTTATTTATACAATAGCAAAGTCAAAAGTAGCTTTACATGAAAAAAATAATGTCAGTGTCGCTTCAATTTCTCCCACAAATCGGCTCTCCAGAGTGTTTGTTTTTACTTGTGTCGTGACCTCAACGGAGTGAACATAGGAAATGAACTGGAGAAAACTTCAATTGTGCCAAAGTAGGCGGAACCCCAGAGCACACCTACTTATTATAATCGCCACGGACAAATGGTAGTTCAAAGGTGTTGGCAAGCTGTTTTGAACTCCCAAAATGAACTTTGCTTTGGCTTGATTTTGTTTGAAATGACATCACACCAGTTCGTTTTTCGATTTCGCTTTAAGTACAGCTGGCTCTTTCCCCGCCATTAATCGAAATTTCAAGGTTGTCCTTTTCACTGTTATAAAGTAGAGGGCGCTATTAGGCATTTTCTGAAGGAATACTGAATCTCCTGATCAAAAGACAGACGAAAAAGACGCAGAAACAAACTATATCATATGTAAGCAGATGCATATGTAAAATAACGTTTTCATCAACATTAAACGGCATATAAATCAAAACTGCCTAATGTTACTGAATGAAAGGACTGTGCAAGCATTAGGCGGTGTTGATGGACTCTATCTACTCCATATATGTTTTGATCATCGTACTGAATCTTATCTGGATATAGTCTTGACAAAAAAGCATGTTTCTCAGCTTTTTGCTCAAAATGTTGCTTTTTTTAATGAAACTTACCCATATTCAAGAGTTGATAAAAAAGGAATGCATGGAGTTAGAATTTGTTTAAAAGCAGAGGGTCTGTTCTTTCTTTTGACTTACTGCATGTTCAGATATTCATACAAAAAATAATCTGAGGGCCTTATAACTTTTGTGAAAATGATCAAAAATGCTGATGTGGCTGGCACATTTTTTCAAAAGAATTAAAGGTGTATGTCGCGTAAGGTGCGTCTTATGCAAACAGCAACGCTCATTGTCACTGGCGAAAAACAGGTGTGTGGAGAGATTCATGAACTCACTCTGATGGACTCTGCCTCAGCTTCTGCCTCCATGATCAACTGAAGCCTGTTAGATGAGAGGAGATGAAAAGGTTTTTTGAGATTATGATACCAAGCTATCAGTTTTATCAGTGTGTTAAAGTAGACAAAAACGCAAAAAATCTCGATGTTTGTGTATCACTGCATCAGTTCCTCACCGTTCTGCCTCAGCGATCTTCTCAATACGGTATCTCTCAGCGTCGGCTGGTTTCCGGACCTTGGCCTCCAGTTCCTTCTCCCTGCGGGTGATCTCCTGCTCCTGTAAAGTGATCTGCTGCGTACGCTCCACAACCTGAACCTGCATCTTCTCCTCCTCGATACGCTGCTTAGTCTTGGCCACCTAAATCAAATGACAGCGGGTAAAAACGTCAGTAGACGTGACTCAAGCCCAAAGTATACTTTGGTTTTTTACACATACACAAGGGTCAGCGAGAAAGGTGCGCGGCGCAAATTTCGGCACAAGAATAATACACACGCTGCCTGATTATTGTAACCGTGCATACTTTGTATGCACATATATGTGCATTAAATTTGTTTTGCACTAATCAGTTGTTCCAATAGGTGGCAACACTGGCCTGGGCTTTTGTTTCACAGTAAAAAAATTAACTAAAGAGACATAAAAACAACAAAAACAACAACAAAATACCGGAGACTGCAACAACAACAGACGCCCACATTGACAAGCTCTTGTGAGAGGGGTTATGAGATAGCTGCAACTTTACTTTAAAAGAATACAAAGACATTTATAGCAGTCATAACTTCTGGAGAAAAATAGCAGACACTGGACAATCTTTCTAGAGCGCATGTATCGCGAACGCTATCAAATGGAGTATACTTTGAAAGGCTATGTGTCCGTGTTGGAAGTATACTTTGGGCTTTAAGCCCTATTCGGATGGTAATATTTTTTTTATGGGGACATTTGTAAGGAGTGAGAGGAATGAGTTCTGTGATCCTACAAACCCAGAAATGCACTTCTCACGCGGTCAGTTCAGCAGTTCAGGAAAATGTCACCTTATTTATGTATTATTTATTCTTTTAATTCATTCATTTGATGTGTTATGGTTTTCTGTCTTGCATTTTATCTCTCAAAATGAATGATTGATGCAACCTCTTATTTACATAAGGTTAACTCAGAATATTACGCAAACCTGCAATAATTAAATGTTACATTACACAAATATACTTTATGTAATTAATCTCACTTTATTAAGCAATACATTTGCTGCTCACCTTCAATGATCCAATGAAACCATACTAAATGACTTTAGATAAAAATCACATTTTCTTCAGCCTGAGGCTTATTTATTTTACTTTTGGTGTGAAAGGGCTCCAAAAAGGGTTTTAATTGCTGTTTTTCTTGAAATTCCTAAAATATTAATTGATGTAAAGTAGCATTTCTCATTTTACCAGCTGGAAACCAAGTTGAATATCATTTGGTACCTGAAGCTGATAGGCCATTTCAGACTCTGCCTTCTTGGTGTTGATCTCATAGTCATAGGATGCTTTCTTCAGCTCAAAGTCTCTTTGCGCTTTAGCCATCTGAATTTCATTTACATACTGAGCAGAGACCTTCTCCTGCATGGCGTGAGCCTCCTACACACACACACACACACACACACAAACACATACATTCAGTTTTATCCAAAACCATTTAACGACAACAGGAATATGAAAAATCTTACCCTGATGACGGCATCTCTCTTGAACTGAGCTTCACCGATACGAGCGTCTTTTTGCACCTGGGCAGTACGAGCTTTACCCAGCGAGCTTAGATAATCCTGTGAGAGAGTCCGGGTGAGTTTCATACTAAAATGCATGTATTATTATGAATATACACTACTCTTTAAAAAGCTTTAAAGGGGTCAGTAAGATTTTTTGGGAAGAAAATAATACTTTTATTTAGCAAAGACTCATTAAAGTGATCAAGTCACAGTAAAGACATTTATAATGATATAAAATTCTATTTCAAATAATGCTGTACTTTTTTACTTTATATCGACCACGGAATCCTGAAAAAATGTATCATGGTTTCCATAAAAATATTAAACGGCAAAACTGTCATCACCATTAATAATAAGAAATGTTTCATGAGCACCAAATCAGCATATTAGAATGATTTCTAAAGGATCATGTGACACTGGAGTAATGGCTGTTGAAAATTCAGCTTTGACATGACAAGAAGAAATTACATTTGAAGATATATTAAAATGGATTTAATTTTTTTTAATTAAAACATTACTGTACGTTTTCCTGTATTTTCAATCCAACAAATGTAGCCTTGGGCATCAGAGACTTCTTTAAAAAACATAAAAAATCCTACCAGCCCCAAACTTTTGAAAAATAGTGTTTAGGGTGTGAGGTGCATAACATCACCTGATCGTCATGCACATCTTTGAGCGTGTAGCTGACGACACCGATCCCCATGTTGACCAGGTCAGAGGAAGCCACCTTAAACACCTGCTCTGAGAACTTTTTACGGTCCTGGTAGATCTCCTACAAAGAGAAAGAATGAGAGATTGTACAATAAATAACAAATAATCAGAAAACAGCAGCACAGTTAGTAGCACACCACATATCTCAGTCAGCCGAGGTTGCTTGTTTGTTTATTTCAGCACTAAAACCCTCCAGTCCTCTTTGAAATGTTCTTATAAAAAGCTTGTTTCTTCCATTCTGTGTGTGTTTGATACAGAACACAAATAGCTCTTTAAGCATCTCACAGTACCTCCACAGTCAGGTGGGCAATAATGGCTCTCTGATGTCCCTCAAGGGTTTCCAGGGCAATCTCAGCAATCTCAGTCTCAGACTTCCCCATGAACATCTGACAGGCTGCAGCCAGCATTTCTTTATTCTGACCCTGGATCTTCACCTGCAGAGCACATAAATAACAGCACTCACAGACTGTAAAACTGATGTAACAGATGACCGTAAAGTGTGTGTGTCTCTAACCTGGGCAATGCCAGTCACTGAGATCGGTACTCCATGCCTGGTGTAGACCTTTTCACTCTTTACATTCAGAGTCAGAGTATTGAGAGAGATCCTAGGAGAAAAGAAAAACAGCTGTAAAACATTTACGTCGGCATGAAACAGGTTTCCCAAACATATCCATTGACTACCAGTATTTGGACAAACAGATGGCTCCGCCCCCAAACCACACCCACATATATCTACACATTACGTTGGAACAGAAGTTTTTTATCATAAAAAAAGTGCACTAATTAGCAATTTCAATGTGGTCGTAGCTACACAGCATGATTGATGGCTAAACTTAATCTCACACTGGACCTGTTTACACCTTGTTCAATAAAGAGGATGCTCACTGCAGAGCAAATGGGTGGAGCTTACGTCTAGCTAGACATCCAGTGAGGAGGAGCGAATGTAATTTGGGCGGCCTAATGGGAGGAGCTAGAATATCCAATTACACCCTAACCCTACCCACAACTCTATCCCTCCACCCCATTAGACGTCCAGAGAGGTGGAGCTGGACGTCATTTGAATGCAGTTAGTACCACTTCGATCGGATTACAAGTAGATGAGGGAGACATATTCCCGATTACACCTGGTGTTTTAATCCGCCCCTCTTGTCCTGATTTCTTCGAGGGGAGGGTCTATGGGCGGTAAATGTAGATCTTTCGATCTAATGGACGAAATAAGCTTGCGCAATTTACATATAAACGCACAGCTTTCGTTTCAGATTTAAGAGCTGCAAGACCACGCCAAACGATGTGAGTGCGTGTTAGAAATCAGGAATGGTGAGAGAACATTGGGTTTAGTACAATTTTTGTCTTCAAACTAAACTAGGGTCTTCAGTCAATAAAGTTTAAATCCTGTCTGGCTACTGTGGCTAGTGCGCTTCCCATAATGTTTACGCTTTAGGTCAGTAGACGGAGGTGGTTTTTTGTGGGTGTTTGAACGCATTCGACCACGTGAGCGTCTACACTACAAAAGCAATTTTGCGAAACGCGTTTTCGACTACCTCTGGAAGTGGTCGCAGTGGACAAGCTCTAACACGTTTTAGACCCCGTTTACACCGGAATTTAGTGTCGTCCACTTGTGATCCGATCGAAGAAAACGCTTCTTAATACCAGGTGTAAACAGGGCAACAGACGTGAATGTTGATGTACAGTAATCAGATTATGGACAGACTAATGCAAATTCATCCACAAACTACTGCACTGATCTGTAGCGATCTACAAAATGGAATGAAGGAATTCTCTCTGAGGAACGGATGATTCATTAATTTTCTCCATGTATACGTGGAGAGGAATGTAAACACTAGTGGAGTCTCTACTGCACACAGAGCCGCCTATTGTTCTTGTTCCCATCATTCATGAGGCCAGTGAGTCCCAGTCTATTCTTGAATCACATTAGAGACTAGCCCTGCAGCACCTGGTTAAACAGAATGGTTCCAATGCACGTGTGTTCAGGCACTAACATGTTGTAATAATCCGCCTTCTATTGTAATTCGATACATACCGCTGGATTTGCTGAATGCAGGGAATAACAAACACTCTTCCACCAGCAATCATCAGGGGAGGAGAGCGACCACATCCTGAAAGAGATGACAGGGTTTTTTTTTGCTGGTATAAAGTGTCAATACTTGACTAAAAACATACTTGGTGGAATTTTGAAAATCCACTGGCTAGGGGTGGGAGGGAGGTATGTCCAAACTTTTTAATTATATCTATTTTATATCACAGAAACATCACAACAACAGGGATGCTTCGATATTAAAAGTCTGGCCAATACAGATAAGTCGATAATGCCTTTATTATGTCATAGCCGATAACTGATAAACGGTCAATAATATAATGTAATACTATTTTGTCTAAATAAATTAAGAAATAAAATCAATCATTTTTAAATGCTAGAAGTGAATTTAGGCATCAGAACATAATAATGTTAAGTATGAAAATGTAATATTCATTTTGAGATATGCTGAAAATGCACATTTAACAGTGTTATTACATTTTCAAATAAGTATCATCTAAAGGTAAAAATAACCAGTATTGATCAATGCCTATATTGTGCATCTATAGGGATACATAACATAGGCATTGATCAATACTGGTTATTTAATACTGGTTTGTTATATGGGCTACAGGCCATAAATGTTTTTTACCGGCCATGAAAGTTTGGGGTCAGTAATTATTATTTTTTTAATCAGCAAAAATACATTAAATTGATCAAAAGTGATAGCAAAGACATATATTGTAACAAAATGCTCTTTTAAAAGTTCTTTTGAACTTCCTATTCATTAAAAAAATCCAGAAAAAAAATTGCACCAAGGATTCCAATGTTCAATTGAACATTTTTCAACATTGATAACACTAAGGAATATTTCTTGAGATGTAAACCAAAATATTAGATTTCAGATTTGCCATCACAGGAATAAATTACATTTTACAAGTAGAAAACAGTTTTTTTTTCAATTGTAATATTATTTTACAACATGACTGTTTTACTGTATTTTTATCAAATAAATGTATTCTGGGTAAACATAAGAGACATTTAAAAAAATCCCAAACTTTTGAACAAATATTTCCTATTACAAGTCCTATGTTTTAAATTACAGCAAAAAATTAATAAATAAAAAAACAGTCAACCATTATACGAATCATTTGCTTTTATCAGGACACATTTCTAGTTTAACAACAGAGTCGTCATGTAACATTACATTGCTGAAAATCCTCCACTTTTAACAAATCACGGTACAAAATGTATCTCCCTTTAAAAAGCAATGTCAATCCCTTGCATGATTTCCAATGTTAGGAAAGTAACTCATAAGCACACTTCATGTCATTGCATGTCTCCAGCAGCTTGTCAACTGTTTACAGAGAGAACAAGGGCGACAGAGACATAATGGAGCTCGTGACTTATTTTCTTCCCCTTTGTACAGTGCGGTTTGCCTACATTAACCTTGTTGTTATAGTAAATGTGAGCCTGCTGGGGTTTTTTTTCTTCCCCTGAGCATTAAAGTTATCTTAATGTGTAACCACTGACATTTATCTACACAAAATATCACAACCATTACAGTGAACTTTGTGTCTGTTTTGACCTGTGAATGAAAGTCACATGAATAGCTGAAACCAGTTCTACATTTGGTAATTGTTTAAAAAAGAATGCAGATTGCACAACAAAAAAATCACTACAGAGCACTAAGGGTTATTGATAAAGTCTGATGGGTGCAAATCTTTAGTCACAGCTGCTTTTCAGTTTATTATTATATATATAGTATCTTTATTCTAACCTTAAAGGAGATTCATTACTTAGCCTATTTATATACATAACTGTAATAAAGACCAACAGATGCAGCATACCTGAGATCACCATAGCCTCATTGGGACCACAGGTGTAAAACATCTTGAATTAGATCTGAGGAAAGAAAGCAGCCACTAGATCAACACATGCTGGGAATATTTTAGATATGACATCTGAGTAAACACAGAAAGCACCAGTTAATCTCACGAGTTCAGATATGTTGATGACTCTAGTAGTTTATGTCTCTCATGTGAGTCTGCTCTTCCCATTGCCTTACTGTAAAACATCTACAACTCTTTTCACTTTATTCAAATCACAGACCTGTCGACCAACCAATAAACTTCAACAATCACATTACAGTAGAAGAGATCTCATAATACGCATAATTATATCCCAAAATATGATATAGCCTACTTCTAAAATTAACTTTAATATACCGTGAGGTTAAAAATAGTTCCCATATAATGTATATAATCGATATAAAATATCTGCTTCTAAATACCAATAATCTAACTCACTGTAAAAGGCTAAACTAACGTTACTAAAATCAACAAGAATTTGTCAACACTAACGTTAACCCTTGACGATAAATAAACGTTAATCTCTCATTATAAAACCTAGACACGACAGCAGAATCACTAACAAAACAGGTGCGAATAATGAACAACTTGTAAGCTAACGTTACGTGTTTAGAAACGCTAATGTATTTTGCAAAAGAACAGGAAGTGCTTGGCTGCTCCTTAGCGGCGACTACGCCGCATATCACGCGCACTTAAGTTTAGTTTGGTGTTGAGAATCGTAAGTTCTGACACTGTAACATTTAGACAAACCATGTGTTCTTACCGATTGTTGATATTTCGGTAAATACGAAGTAGATGTGGTCCGGATTGTCTCCCTTGTGTAAAAGCTCGTCGTAATCACGCAGTCTCCGCCGGCCACGCCCATTCAAAACACTCAGGCTGTGTTTTAAAACTCTGTCAGCTCCCTAACCGTGACTGCAGTTTTGAGCGTTCAAGATGCGTAAAATGCAGCCTAGGTAGGTAGTTCACTAGGTTTTGCGACGGTCATGGAGTAGTGATATTTTTTCAGTCTGTGAGTAGTGCGTAGACTGCTCTCTGCTGTGGACTGAGGAAAAATATGCCGTCATTTACTGTAGTAGATATCTGAAAATTATGAAAGTTTTTAAAATCATGCCACATAATTATGACAAAATGTTGAGATTCTAAATCAAAATTATGAGATGAAAAAAAAAAACGAAATTATGACAGTCATAATTTATGAGATAAAAGTCCAAATTATGACAGCCTATCAAGTCATAGTTATGATATAAAGGTCATAATTATAATATTAAAAGTATGACTTAAATACAAAATTTGACTTTTTATGTCATAACTATGACTTTTTATGCCAAAATCTCAGCTATTATGTTCGTCTTTTTATGTTGTACTTATGATTTACCAAAGCATTTATTTTCTTATGTGGCATAAATGGGTTTACATAGTTTAGCAAACAATTGGATAGGATATTGATTAATATTTCATTTAAACACTTCTTATTTGGGGTTAATAATAACAATAATAATAATAATAATAATGTAAATATTATCATTATTATAATTGCAAATGCGAGAAGTCCAATATGCTATAGCCTATACGGAACATATTTACCATTTATACCTACCTGCATGTGTTCCAGTTAATCACACCACGTTTAGCCTATTATTATTATAATTATTATAATTATTATTATTATTGTAGCCTAGGCCTACATTTTAAACACGTCGTATAGGCAATACATCCATTCGTCAAAAACCAAAGGTAACTGGTGAGTCTAAACTTTTTTCTGTGTGTTTCTTTATTCTTTTCATTATCTATTTTGTCTATGTTAACTTAAGAAAGTCTGCTGTCTCCTCTTTTACTGTCTCTGGTTCTTCTATCCACTCCATATTTATGCAGAAAGCTCAGTGAGAATTGGAAACAAATTTTGGAATTGAAAAAAAATCAATAAAAAATTGGAATTGAAAACAAATTTTTATGACAATTGCCATTGTATTTTTTCTGTCTCCCCAGTTTGTACCCACAGTGACAATAATAATAGTGGGTAAACTTCATTAAATAAAGTTAAACAATTATAAGTTAAAACAGGAATGTGCAACATAGCCTACATTCAACCTAATAACAATGAGGTTCAATAAGGACATTTTCATATTCAGAAGAGTAGGCTAATAGTTCAAGCGCACATTTGGGCTATTGTTGCGATACAGATCAAACTGATGTAAAAAATGTCTGTGATTTGTTTTAAAAATGTTACTAAAAAAAAATCTTAATAAGAAAAGAACAACTGAATACAACAAGCAGACGTTTCTCTCTTTTTTCTACAAGCAATCCTTGTTGGCAGTGACACTCCCTATATACTTCCGGTCCGGTCATGCACCAATCAGGTTTCTCAACATCCAGCAGAGCCCCGCCCACTACCACCAAGCCTCGTTCTGGAGACAGTCCAGGAATATAAAGCCTTTGTCCGGCTTTTCCAAATTATTTCTGAGGTACGCCCCGCTACTTTCCAGATTTATCTGAGAACTTCTCGCACAATTTGTAACAATGAGGGAGATTGTTCACATCCAGGCCGGTCAGTGCGGAAACCAAATCGGTGCCAAGGTAAGAACAGTTTTTCAGAGTACAAAGTGAGTCATTTATATTTTGAATGTAAGAGAAAGAATACTGTGCAGAGGTCTCAGAATGCAACAATAAAGCCCCGGCGAAGAACTCCATGTTATACTAGTTTATAGCTTTTACTAAATCTAAAACAGCAAGATTTGATCTTAATTTTGTTTCTGAACATATTAGAAGGCACACTGTTATGCAGAACAGACCTCTTTTTTTGCATTGCACATCTTACCAAATGTTATTAATAATGCATTACACTAGCAACACGTTGGGCAGTTTTATAGACCCACATAATGTACAAGAATAGTTTTCCATTACACTGCTGTGTCCTTGTGAACCCCCTTCATTCACGCCCAAAATTTGCGGATCCCACTCTTCATTCATTCTCACTATTTCTTTAACACCCTCTGTATAGCTATTTCTCTAAATATATGATGCTCACATTCCGTAGACTCTAACCATAAATCTCTTTGTCTGTAAAACAGAGATGTGGGTGAAGGGATTGACTGTGGGAAAGGGGGGTCTGTCCTCTTTCTTTATTTCATTCTTCTCAATGCGCACCGGGTGTGGCGGATCTGATGTGAACAGCAGAGCTCTCTCATTAAACTACCCGTTATCAGTGTCACGAGCCCTTTAAACAGCTGTCATGACAGGACCAGCTCGCGAGTCGCGAGCCATGACATATGATGCATGCCATGCCACTAATATTACTACCGCATACCTTAACATCATTTTCACGCGAAATACTTTTAGCAAGTCTTTTCTGTCTTTTGACTAAATTCTTAATCTGAAATTATGTGCAGATATTGACCGCTGTGGTCAATGGTCAAGCGGAGGAGGATGGGAAGGGTGGGGCGATGGAGAATTAATAAACAATTTTAATAGTAGTTGTTATTAAAGAAGGTTAATAATGTGAAATTATGAACTCTTAATCAGTTAAATAAAGTTTTTTTAGTGTGCTTTTTGTACGAGGCATTGTTTAATTTGCCCTAAAATTAGGTTCTTGTTCTCATAAAAGGATTATCCTTTAAATGCATTTAAAATATCCAATTAATCCATTGAAGGAATAGTTCACTTAAAAATGAAAATTCTGTCGTCGTTTACTCACCCTCAAGTTGTTTTTAAACCTGTATGAATTTCTTTCTTCTGCTGAACACAAAAGAATATATTTTGAAGAATGTCGGTAACCAGACAGTTGATGGACCCCATTGACTTCCATAGTATTTTTTTCCTACTAAGGAAGTCAATTCGGTCCATCAACTGTTTGGTTACCGACATTCTTCAAAATATCTTCTTTTGTGTTCAGCAGAAGAAAGAAATTCATACAGGTTTAAAAACAACTTGAGGGTGAATAAATGATGATGACAGAGTTTTCATTTTTAAGTGAACTATTCCTTTAAATCCAATTCTGTGCCACATCAACATAGAGATTAAAGCTGCCTATAAGGACATGTTCACACCCATGGCCCCATTATAGATGCACATTTTTTAAAGATTGCCCATGAGATGTAGCATGTCTTCTGTGGCATCAGAAATTGGGTTAAATCGTCCTCATCCTTTAAAAGACTTTGAAATGCCTTTCACATGATGAGATTGTGAGTGTCTGTTAAACTCATCTGAGGTCAAGGCGGGGAGGAGGAGGCATCCACAACTGGACTTAATAGCTCTAACAGCTGCTACCCATCCCCTCGACAGTATACAGATCTAAATGAAACATAAGTAATTATGTTTGCTGGATTAATTGGTTAAATCAAATGTATCCAGGAGTGTCAAATATGTAAAGCCGAATGATTTCATATGTGTCAGCGTGGTGTTTTATAATGATGTTATGTGATGACACAGCAGAAATGTAGGTTGCCTGGAGTAACAGGTTTTTGATAGGCAAGAGTATCAGAGCGGGGTCACTGTAGAGCTGTGTCAGTCAGCGCCTTCCAGTTTATTGGCCTCATTCTTTCAAAACAATTATTTTCAATATATCCCGAGAACAATCTTTTCTTTCTCCATTCGCATTCGCTCGCTGCCTTATTAAGTTCATCTCGACCCCTCTCTCCCTGCTTCTCTCTCAGATTAAGGTCACTAGGAGAGTAACATAGAATTAACGATTTAAACATCAATAAAGCCTCTTTCTGAGCTAAAACTCATTTGAAGCCAATTCCAGATTAGTGATTAGTTGACACTGTTTCTCAATATGTTCTCAGTGTTTAATAAGATAGAATTGATCTAGAATTTACTGAATTGCATGCAAGTTTTAATTGCTGTGTGTTTTTTACAGTTCTGGGAGGTCATTAGTGATGAACATGGAATCGACCCAACAGGAACCTATCATGGAGACAGTGACCTGCAGCTGGATAGAATTAGTGTCTACTACAATGAAGCAACAGGTATTTTACTAAGATACACAATAGGGCAAGATGGGGAAGACGCACCCTTTAATAACAGTGTGTCCCCATTAAAAGTTCTTTGTAAAGATTATTGTAAATGATTTATCTGTGCACATTATTATTTAAAAAAAAAATGGCTGTAATCTTTCATCAAAAAAAGTAATGCCCCTCCCCCTCACTATGACATCACTTCTCTTCTGTGATGATGGGTTCACCAGCAAGGCAGGACAATAATCCCTCTCCTCCTGCAACCTGTCACTCACATGACATGAACGCAGCAATTAGCAAACAACAACGATCCAATCAAATCAATAGAAATAATGAACCCTGCATGGCTTCAGAAAGTTAAACAATAATACACAACTTCAATATTTATTAGGTGAAAAAAGAGATTGTATCTTATTAGCGGCACAATATATTGACACAAAAAGTGTTCATAGAATTCTAAAATGCTGATTGTTGTATTTAATTACACATTTTTTATCATTTGTTTTCATCTGTTCTAGAATTACTGTAAACATTAGAAATGCTTTGGCAATACAATGCCAATAAACCACATTTTAATTGAACTGACATCTAAAGGTCAAGAGAAAATGGCAACTTAGCCTTCATGTTTGATAGCTTATTTTATATATTTATTTTCTTATGTGTACTGAGCTGGTCTGCTTCTTTCCCATGTCTCTCTCTCTCTCTCTCTCTGTCTCGTGGAGGAGGTAAATATGTGCCAAGAGCTATTCTAGTGGATCTTGAGCCTGGCACCATGGACTCTGTGCGTTCAGGACCCTTCGGACAGATCTTCAGACCAGACAACTTTGTGTTTGGTGAGTGACTGGCAAAAGGGAATATGTTAAAAATGTGCAGATATAATGTAAAAAATATCAAATGAAAGTAGCAAAAGCAAATGAATATAAAAACAGATGTAAAATGTCTCAGCTTGCACATTCTGATGTGTGCACTTCCTCCCTGTCACCTCACAGGACAGAGCGGCGCTGGTAACAACTGGGCCAAGGGCCACTACACGGAGGGGGCGGAGCTCGTGGATTCGGTTTTGGATGTGGTCCGTAAGGAGTCCGAGAGCTGTGACTGCCTGCAGGGTTTCCAGCTCACTCACTCCCTGGGCGGAGGAACCGGCTCCGGCATGGGCACCCTATTGATCAGCAAAATCCGTGAAGAGTACCCTGACCGCATCATGAACACCTTCAGCGTGGTCCCTTCCCCAAAAGTCTCTGACACCGTAGTGGAGCCATACAACGCCACACTGTCAGTCCATCAGCTGGTGGAAAACACAGACGAAACATACTGCATAGACAATGAAGCCTTATACGATATCTGCTTCCGCACCCTCAAACTCACCACTCCCACATACGGCGACCTCAACCATCTGGTCTCTGCCACCATGAGCGGAGTCACCACCTGCCTGCGCTTCCCCGGCCAGCTAAATGCAGATCTGCGGAAATTAGCAGTCAACATGGTTCCGTTCCCCCGTCTGCACTTCTTCATGCCCGGTTTCGCCCCTCTGACCAGCCGAGGCAGCCAACAGTACCGCGCCCTCACCGTGCCTGAGCTCACGCAGCAAGTGTTCGACGCCAAGAACATGATGGCAGCCTGCGATCCCAGACACGGGCGCTACCTGACCGTCGCCGCCGTGTTCCGTGGCCGCATGTCCATGAAGGAAGTCGACGAGCAGATGCTGAACGTCCAGAACAAGAACAGCAGCTACTTCGTGGAATGGATCCCCAACAACGTCAAAACCGCAGTGTGCGACATTCCTCCTAGGGGTCTCAAAATGGCCGTCACCTTCATTGGCAACAGCACGGCCATCCAAGAGCTGTTCAAGCGCATCTCCGAGCAGTTCACGGCCATGTTCAGGCGTAAGGCTTTCCTGCACTGGTACACGGGAGAGGGGATGGACGAGATGGAGTTCACAGAGGCGGAGAGCAACATGAATGATCTGGTGTCCGAGTACCAGCAGTACCAGGACGCCACCGCAGAAGAAGAGGGCGAGTTTGAGGAAGAGGCAGATGACGATGCTTAAGAAGGAAATGAAAGGGTGTTTGGGGGGGATAGTGTGTTCAAGTAAATGTAGCAAAGTATGGCAACAACTTTTAGTGTCTCAATCAGATGAAGTAGGAATTAGCACTAGACCAATGGGGCCAAAAATAACCAGAGGAAGGCAGAAAGAATGTTCTTAAACAGAATAGGTGGATAACTGTGTTTACAATTACAAATTGCTCACTTTTTTGTGTATTTCTTTACTATTCTGATGGTCAGCTGCTATCTTTACAGAAAAAGGAAGAAAAAAAAGGCAAACATCCAGTTAGAATCAATGTTATAATTGAACAGATGGCGGGGACAAGGAGGACAGTAACATCTCATTTTTCTTTAATTTTAACATTCGCTTCTTTTTGTATGCAAATTATGCATATTATTATTATTATGGTGTTTTTTGTGTTTTCTTTTGTTACTATTGCACTAGAACAGGGCAACTCTGTGAGATTATGGCACTTCAACGTGACCCTTGATGGGTCTGATCACAGTATTTAAAGAAATGTTTAGAAGAGAAAAGTATGTTGTGTGAAAAATGAAGGAAAAGAAAAGGACTGAAAGAAAGAAAGACGAAATAACAGGTTCAGGGTAACAGGGTTATTTAATCTTAACCTCGCTTGGACGCCAGCCAACGTCTACAGGAGGACATTGATTAATGGATGATACAGGAAAGTATTTTAGATTATGCAGATGGAAAGAAAGTTTTAGCATGTTGAATTGATTGTTGGTGCAATTTTGGACTCTGTTATGTCTAATTTCTGAGCCCATACTTTTAAGTGTTACTGCATATATGTCATATTTTAAATGTTTTGATGTTCCTTTATTGTCCCTGTGTGGAAAAAAAAACTGAGCCTCTGGAGAAAACCAAAATAAAAAAGAAAACGATTTCGTTAATAATCAAGTCTTTGCTGTGGTTTTTGGCATGGTACACATCCTTGAAGAAGCTCAGGTCGAACCAATACAGTCACACTTATTTTGCACTTAGAATAATAATGCCTTAGTGAATTGCCTGCATTAAACACATGATTCATACTAGGCCTACAGTAAAGTACAGCACGATATACAAATGATATGGGAGTATGCATATGAGGCCTATATACGTAATACTATATATATTAACCTTAGTCGCGAGGTTCAGACATATATAAAAGTAAGAAATATCTAAATTATGGCTTCTCAAAAATCCTGATGAAGGGAAAAAAACACTTTGGGTGCCTCTCAATATCCCTCCTCGTCTCCTCGCTCCTCCGTCCTCCATCCTAAGACCCGGAAACCGATCGAGCTCAGCCATCTTGAAGGACATCTCAATTCTCTAATTGCACCGTTTATATACTGTCTATGAATTGCACCGCGAGGAGGAGAGGAGTGAGGAGGCTTGCAGAGGAGTCATGAGCGATGATGCACAGGTGTATCCTTTGCGGAAGAGTTTTATCGACTAAACATGACGCACGTATCAATTCTCCCCATTCACATTGGTCACAATAATTTTAATTTATACTTTACCACTGCAGTTTATATAAACCACACATATTTCAATAGGGTATCTTGCTTTATTATTATTTATTCTGAATTTCTTAAATAGCCAAACTTCAACAACATAAGGGAAGATACTTTGAGCGCTGCTAGTGACGCTCGAGTGATCATGATCAAGTATTCCAATGTATAAAAAAGTTTTCATTCGATTCCTCCGTCATCCTTTTTTTCCTTGCAGCCTTCCCTCGAGGAAAGGAAACGAGGATGCACAAATAATTAACTTAAGAATTGAGAAGCACCCTACCAAACACGCCCCCTCTGCAGAGAGCGCGGAAAACTTTGGACAAAGACGACTGCTATTTCTCAGTTGACCAATCAAGCCGCAGTGACGCATTTTCACCCAATAAGTGTAGGCTCACTCTCTGACTGACAACTTGACTAGCGAATCAGTAGTCTTCATTTAAAAGGCGGTCCTTAGTTTTCAGGAAATGGTTTCCAAGTGTTCTGCATGACAAGGTAAGCGCACGTTTTTATTAAATGCAGTGGATCATGCACGATATACCAGCACAAACGTAAACAATGGCCATGTCTTGCATGTTTACCTTTGCATTATGATGGGATGCATTATTTCTGATTACATTTTCATGAGAAGTATTGCTTTCATTCCTCTACGTAATTAACTGCTTCCACTGTTGCACTTAGCAAAACATATTCGATTAAGAAGTAGCTAATGAAAAAGTCACAAGTGTCCTAATATCATACCAAATGTGTTAAGTAAACTTTTATCACACATATACATCTCCACTGATCATAAAACTGAGAATGATGATATTAGCAATGTTGTTTATGTGTGTATTGCATACATTCGGGCTTAAAAACGTCTTTATTTACATTGTGAATGGTATCCATAACAACCGTATTTCTGTTGTAACATCACTCTTGATCCTTTAGCCAGAGAGGAAGATGGATGCCACTCAGCAGATTGAGGATCCTTTCTCTGAAGAAGAAGAAGAAGAGGAGGAGAAAGTAGGAAGACCAGAAAGAGAACAGTTAGCTACACTGAAGGTGTTTAAAAATGACCACATACCAGAGACAGGTGAGACAATAAACCTGACTACCTTGTGTCATATTGTATAACTAATATTTCCTGAACATTATTGAAATGATGGCATTCATTTCTTTTTTTCTCTCTTCACACATTAATTTAGAATTCCCTCTCTACGTCGGAGAGAATGTCTTGGGCCGTGATCCTGCTGCCTGTTCTGTTCTGCTTCCGGCCCGATCTGTGTCCGGTCGGCATGCTGTCATCTCCATCTCGGTTTTCCGCTCCAGCAGCAGCCGCTCCGGTAACGGTGATGCTGTGGAAGCACTTTTATGGGACATGGGCAGTATGAATGGTACCAGAAAAGGCAGAATCAAGCTGACGCCTCAGGTACGTTATGCTTTGACCGAGGGAGATAGTGTGGTGATCGCTGACGTGCCATGTCAGTACATTGGCCTGAACATCTCGAAGAGAGATACACACAAAACCCCAGAGAAAGGACTTTCCAAAAAGGAGGAAAAGGATAGTTCGCCGCTGTCAAGCAGTGACTCGGAGTCAAAGTTGAGGAAAGGCGTGCAGAATGGGTTGAAAGAGAAAGAGAGGAGTGCCTTGCCTCCTGTGCCTTTATGGAGCCCTGAGGATGAAGAACCCAAAATGTGTTCACCACAGCCAGCTCACAAACATCCTGAGATCACCCTGGTACCTGATTCAGACTCTGGTTCAGATGGAGAGAGTGATGAGAGGAAAGATTTTGGTAAGTAAAGTGAGACCTAAAGAATATTACTGAAAGCTATGGTAGCACACTATTTTGATGCTTTCTTTTTTCTCTTTTGCTATAGTTTCAGACTCAGCGTCCTCCTCTCATCTGTGTAGTTCCACAAATTCATCATTCCTGACCCCTGCAAAAAAAGTCATTCCAGAGAGGTAGGTTGAATGTTTCTTGAATGTTTTTTTTTTTTACTGCATAAAGCAGGGCAACGGATATGTACTTAAAGAGAAATTTTACCCATGTGTGAAAATTCTGTCATTGTCTTCTTACAAATTCTTACTTTCTTACTTTTCTACAAATACGACTCAGCTGGTAAATTCAGTTAAGTCAACGCAATTGTGTTGTATAACAGAAATGTAAGCCATTATTTCATCTCAAATTTAAATGTCATGCAATGTGCAAGAACCATTGAGGTTTGTATTGCCCTATTTGTTGTAGTTATTAAATGTGTTTGAAAAATATGATTTGAAAGCACATTAAGGCTTGAAGTGTCACCTCAGAACACTTACAATATACCAGTTGACTCATATAGATTCATTTCACTCTAACTTTATTTTTATGAGCTTGAAAGTTTCAATGAGTCCCAGTAACCTGTTTAGCCAATCAGCCTTTTGCAAAATAGGTACGTATGAAGCAACCTAAAACAATGGAGTGAATGAAAAAAAAAAAAATCTGCCTGGCTTGATGCAAATTCATGCAGTGACAGGCACACAGACAGCACTTTCCATTCAGTAAATTAATTTCACAGACAAAATCCTGTAATTAGTAGGAATCCATGTGATTGGAAATTTTGTGTGGGGGCAAAAGATTTCCCTTTCACAGATTTTGCTTCAGGTTGAAGTTGGTCACACAAATTAATCACAAAGCTGCTTGGTTTGAAAGTGCTTTCTGTGCTTCATACATTGTTAAACTATTAACAATGGACAGTGTCCTCAAAATTTCACTAATGAACTGCACTTTAATGTTTAAACTGTGCAATACACCTATGGGATTTTCCTATATATTGTAGAAATAAATAGAGCTGCACGATTCATAGATTAGCACAAACATAGATTTGAATGTTCCGGTGTGATTTCGTTAAAGGTTAGACACATCATTGTCATTTAGGAATGAGATCATGTGGGTGTTTGAATTGAGATCGCAATCTTTTAACGATTAATCGTACAGCTCTACAAATACTCTTAGTTTTCTTGTGCTTAAAATAAACTTCACTATTTTCTGTCTTATTTTCTCAGTGAGGATGAGAGCTCCATCACTCCATCTTCGACCTCAATGGACAGATTCAGACTGAGGGAAACCTCCGGTGAACCCTGTTCAAACTCATCTAAGCCTGGTCTGCTAGCTCTCAACTTGGACAGTGACACTGATTTTGAAGCGGACATGGAGAAAAGCAAGACTGAACCAAAGGTCCAGCCTGAATTAGCTACAAAGGTGGAACCAGTACCTTCAGCTGAATTTCATATGGACAGTGATACTGATGTTGAGGAAGAGGAGCCAGAGGCAAATAAGGCTAAACCAGAGGCTCAAAATGCAGCAACTCTAGAGAAATCTGTATCTTCAGTTGGACTTCAAATGGACAGTGATACTGATGTTGAAGAAGAAGAAGAAGAGAAAGAGAAAAGCAAAACTGAACCAAAGGCTCAGATTGAACAAGCTCCAAAAGTGGGACCAGTACCTTCAGCTGAATTTCATATGGACAGTGATACTGATGTTGAGGAAGAGGAGCCAGAGGCAAATAAGGCTAAACCAGAGGCTCAAAATGCAGTAACTCTTGATAAATCTGTATCTTCAGTTGGACTTCATATGGACAGTGATACAGATGTTGAAGAAGAGGAAGAGAAAAGCAAGACTGAACAAAAGGCTCTGATTGAAGAAGCTCCAAAGGTAAAATCAGTACCTTCAGCAGATCTTCATATGGACAGTGATACTGATGTTGAGGAGAATGAGGCTCCTATAACTGAAAATGTCTCCAAAAAGGAAGCAGAAGTTTTAGCAGTTACAGAAAGTACTTCATCAGCAGCACCACCACCTACAGAGTTCAACTTGGACAGTGACACTGATGTTGAAGATGAAAATCCCATGAAGGTTTCCATGGTGACAGAGGTTTCACCTCCCATTGGAGAGGGAAGTTATGTCAGACCTACATCAACTCCAGGGACAGAGCTCCACATGGACAGTGACACAGATGTAGATGAAGAGAATGAGGGCAAGGAGAAGATAAAGGCCAGCGATCTGCTGTCAGCGAACAGTGAAACAGATGATGAGGATCCTTTTAAACCTGTACCAGGCAAAGCTGTGAAGGTTGCAGAGAGTCAGAAGGCGTATGTGGGTGGCAAAGCAATGCAGTCAGAAGAGAGCACCCATAAAAAACAAGACCATCATTCTCAAGCAAAGACTTGTCTTGAGGAACCAACCCAAGCTTTTGGTCACTTGGAAGACTGGGACCTACCACCCACACAAGTATATGGTAACCATCCCGTTCACTTCCTGCCTATTAATCTCATTCTTTTTTTATTATAATATTCACAAAACAGTAAATGTCTAAAATTGCTTTCAAAAAAAAATTGAAATGCCAATCTGTAAACATTAAAATATTCCATTTCAAAAGTATAGCCACACGATGTGAACAGTGTGCATGTTGATTTTAGTGTGAAAAAAATGCTTAACGTTTTCTGTCTAAAGTTATGGTCAGTTTGACAACTTTATCATGACAACACAACGCAACATAATACAAGTTTTAACAGAAGAATGAATGAAAGTTACATTACAATTTCAACAATTTTCTACTTTTACATCATCCAAAAATTTGCCTTATTCACTTCCATTGTAAGTGCCTCACCATAACCTAACTTTTTCTTCTTCTTTTTTTTTTTTTGTGAATGAGTCAAAATGTATTTTTTGTGCTAATCAGTATTATGCCACAAATGTATTCAGTTGAGCTTAACTTATACCCATACATTGTCTTTAATGTCAAATCCAGGAGCTGCTAGGGCCAGTGCTGGGTTCAAGCCAAAGCAGCTTGATCTTGAGGCTACGCAGGCATATGGCACAGAGACAGACAGAGAGGAAGAACAGGAGGAGCCACTGAGCCATACCCAACTCTACTCCAACCTCTCCACTGCTGAAACTCAGTTAATTCCTGTAGCAAATGTGGAGGAGGAAGATGAAGAGACACCTAATTACTCTCACCTTTCCACAGCAGACACTATAATCATCGCCAGCACCCCAAGACGAGAAGAGCAGACACAGCCCTTTTCTCTGTTCTCAGCTCAAACGCAACTCATCTGGGAGGGAGAAGACAAAGAGTTTAATCAGAGTGAGCCCACCCAGCTCATAGAGGCAGACACCATCAATGAAACGCAAGAGGGTGAAGAGGAGGAGAACATGAAACAAGGCAGGAGAATCCATGGTGGAGGAAAAGTACACAAAGGAAAACACTCCAGCTCCTATCTTATCATTACTGAAACTCAGCCCATGTGTGAGGAAGAAGAAGCAACAGATGTTGATCTGAGTGGGGACAGCTTTCAGAAACCAAGTACAAGACAACAGCCTGAGAAATGTGATTCTGCATATCTTGATGAAAACAACTCCTGCTCCCATGTCACCATAGCTGAAACGCAACCAATGGGTGATGATGATGAAGAAGCACCAGATCAGGACAATGTGATCAGCAGTACTCATACAGAAAAACCTACCAGGTCCCATATCACCATCGCTGAAACGCAACCAATGTTTGAGGAAGACCAAGCACCAGAGGATGATCTAAACAAGCTCAGTAGAAGACAAACTGACAAAGGCGAACCCATACAACAAACTGAAAAAGCCTCTACTTCCAGTCTTGAAATCCCTGAAACACAACATGTTGGTAAAGATGATGAAGAGCAGGAGAATGTGCTCAGAAGCAAGATGCCTAGCAGAAGATCACGCAGGGGTAGACCAAAAAAAGAAAAGGAAGCCCCACAACCTGCTGAGAATGTTGTGCATCACACTATCACAGAAACGCAACTGATGTGTGAGAAGGAGCAAGCATCGGATGAAGATCTGAAGAGTGGGATCAACAACGGTGCACCTAGTACAGGACAACAAACAGATGAAATCAGATCTCCAGAGCTTGCTGAAACAGGCTTGAAATCCTGTGTCACTATCGCTGAAACTCAACCTATGTGTGAAGAAGAAGCACCATGTGAAGATCTGACTAAGGCAGTTAGCACAGGCCAGATAGATGAACACAACTCCACAGAACTCCCAAAACCCTCCACTTCCCATTTCATGATAGCTGAAACACAGCCTATGCATGAAGAAGATGAAGAACAGGAGAAACACCTCAGCAGTAAAACGTCAAGCAGAAGATCACGCAGAGGAAAACCAAAGAAAGACAATGAGGTTCCACAAACTTCTGAGGTTGCTGTTCATCACACTATCACAGAAACCCAACCAGTTCCTGAGGAAGTGATTGAAAGAGATGAAGATCTAAGCAGTGGAATCAAATCCAGGAGATCCCGCAGGGGAAGACAGATAAAAGAGGATAGCGTTCCACAACCTGCTGAAGCTGCCGTCAGTTCCCTTTCCACTATCACAGAAACACACCCTGTTTGTGAGAATGGAACTGGAAGGGATGAAAATCTGAGTATCATCAGATCCAAAAGATCTCGCAGAGGAAAAAAGGAAGATGAAGGTGAACCAGCACAGTCTGTTGAACCAAACTCTGATCTCATGGTTGTTGAAACACAGCCCATGTGTGAGGAAAACACTCAAGAAGAACCTAGTGGCAGAAGTAGCAGAAGACATAGGAAAAACAAGACAGAGGTGGAGAGTGAGACACCTTCATCTGGTAAAGTCCAAGGTAAAACCAGAAAAGGGCAGGAAGGGAAAAGAAAGAGGGCAAAAGCATTGTCTGAGGAAGAGGGAGAGAGTGAAGAGGAAAAAACTACAAGGAGAGGAACCAGAAGAACAGGTATAAAACATAGGTGTAGTGAAAAGGAAGAAGAGGAAAGATTGGAGGAGAGAAATGCCCAAGCAGAGAAAGAGAAGATGGAGAAAGAGCTCCAAGAACAAGAGGAGCGAGAGAGGGAAGAAAAGGAGAGACTGGAGCGTGAGAGAAAGGAACAAGAAGAGAGGGAGAGGGCTGAAACCGAAATGAGGCAAAAACTGGAAAGAGAGCAGCAGGAATTAGATGAAAAAGAACGACTGAAAAGGGAAGAGGAAAAAATAAGAAAAGAAAATGAGAGAATACAGAGGGAAAAAGAGGAAAAGGATCGTTTAGAAAGAGAAGAGAAGGAAAGGTTGGAGAGAGAGAGTAGAGAACGAGAAGTACAAAGACAAAAAGAAGAGGAAAGAATTCAAATGGAGAAGGAACAAAAAGAGAAAGAAAGATTAGCGGCAGAGAGAGAACAATTAGAAAAGGAGAAACAAGAAAATGAGGAGCTTCAGATGAGAGAAAGAGAACAAAAAGAAATGGAGGATGGGAACCGTCAGGAAGCAAAAAAGAATGAGCGAGTGGAGGATGACAAAACAGAATTGGAAACTCCTCTTGTTCCTCCTGCCAGACGATCACGGCGTTGTTCAAGCTCATCTATAAACTCGGAACAATCTGTATCCTCACAACAGGAGCCATCCATCCAGAGAGGCCGAGGGCGGGGCAGGGGACGGGGACGGGGCCGAGGGAAACAGACAACTAATGAGCAACCAATCAGTGCTAGACAGTCTAGCCAGAGAGGACTAGCTATTGGAGTCGAAGACAAAGAGCAGGACTCCAATTCAACAACCCGTTCACGAACCCGCTCCAGTTCTACAAGTTCTGAGAGATCTGCTAATAGTGTCATAACGTCAAACCAAGGGACGAGAGGAAGAGGCAGAGGCAGGAAGAGTGCGAAGCTACAAGAGCCACAGAAAGTTTCCCAAACTAAAACTTCTGGGAAAGGCAGGGGGAGAGGAGGCAGGCATTCTGGTGTGGAGAATGTAAATGTCGGAATGAGCAATGAGCTTGAACAAGATGCAGAGATGGTAAATGACACTTCTGTACCCCAAAGCAACAGCAGAGGTCGCAAGAGAGCAGCCAACACTAGCACATCCACAGAAGAGGCTCCGTCACCCACACCCAAGACTCCAAGGCGCTCTGTTTCCAGTCAGGCGTACAAGGTCACACACACCCTCGGATACAGACATTAACTAGCAAGTTCTTTCACTGTGTGGATGACACCAATCTGTCCTCTTCTCTTTTAGGTGTTATTCACTGGGCTGACGGATGAAGATGGAGAAAGAGTGGTCTCTCGATTGGGTGGAAGTCTGGCGAGAGGGGTGAACGATATGACTCACCTGGTGACTGATAAAGCAAGACGCACTGTCAAGTTTTTGTGCGCTGTTGCCAGGGGGCTGCCGATCGTGAATCCTGATTGGCTTAAGAAGGTGAGGGAGTGATTATTACAGAAATGTTCCTGATTCAAACCAAGCCAAACCTAAAAACCACAATCCTTATCTGACTTTTCTCCCATAAAATGCATATGTTGGTTTGATGTATCTTTTTAAATGCATTGTGAGATGTTCTCACACATTGAAAATGGTTCTGTTTTGGGTGACAATATACAACAAAAAAGTGTACAACAGTGCCGTAGACGATCTTTGTTAGTAATGCTTTAATAACCCTACACATTCAACACACATGCTCTACTACCGGTGAGTCTCTTATGTTCACCAATGCTGCATTTATTTAATCAAAAATGCAGTAAAAAACATAATATTATGAAATATTATTACCAGTTTTGTAAAATCAAGAAAAATCATGTATACAATAATTAACATTAAAATGATTTTCCTGAACTTAAATTTTTTTTACTGTATAATTTCCTGGTCAAGAATGTTTTTTATGGTATTGATGAATATATATATATATATATATATATATATATATATATATATATATATATATATATATATATATTCATCAATACCAACAGATTATATATATATATATATATATATATATATATATATATATATATATATATATATATATATATATAATCTGTTTAAGGGTTTCTAGCTGTATAATTAAAGAAGTCTAACAAGTACATAATACAGACTTTATTTTGAACTTTAATTTGAATTTTAGTGTGACAACATCCTCTTTCTCCCCTAGTGTGGAAAAGTTGGCCATTTCCTTTCTACTGATGAATACATATTGAAAGACGTCGAGCAAGAGAAGAAGTTTAGTTTCAGCCTACAGAAGACACTGCAAACCGCTCAAAGTCAACCTCTTTTAAAGGTTAGTCCCTCACAAGCTCTTCCGCCTTTGCGTATCAAACCCAAAGTATACTATTTCCATCACACATATTCTCTCCTCTAATTTTGCTTTTATAGGGTTATGAGATTCACGTAACCCCATCTGTGATGCCAGAACCATCTCAAATGAAAGAAATCATCACCTGCTGCGGTGCACGTTTCCTCCCTAAAATGCCTTCTGCTCAGAAGGTACCCAGAACCAGTGCATATATTCTCTAATTGTATTGCACATATTACTTATTCCCATATTTTATTGTGTTTCTCCCTCTCTATTCAGGAGCACACTGTGGTGGTGTCATGTGAACAGGACAGGGGGCTTTGTCAGAAGGCAGTGAGTATGTCATTGCCCGTGGTCAGCACAGAGTTCCTATTGACTGGCATTCTGCAGCAGAGAGTTGACCTGCAGGCCCATTCTCTCACTTCCTCTCTCAACACATCCAATCAGCCTGCAGCCCCCAAAGCTGCTGCCAGGGGCCGTAGGAAGTAGTGACAATGACATAGAAAAGGACTCTCCTTGTAATACATTTGTGCAGAAGACAGAATCTGATTTATGCACAGACGTTTAAGTTCAGATTGCGCAAGATGAAAATGTGACACATGACATCCCAGTTTTCTGAAGACCGAAATGAATTAGATGAGATGCTGCTAGGCTTGTACCCACACACTCACCGATTCCTGTGAATGTGAGAGATGGAGAGTGTGAGGTGGCTGGCTGTCGATGAATGATGAGTTTGTTAGTGAAGGGAGAATGAGCTTCTCTAATTTTTTAATGTAATATTTCAATAAACACTTTCAGAGCCAAAATACAGAGACATTGTGGATTTTTGCCCTTTAGTGTTTAAAAAGCTGTTGATCAATAGAAAATGCAGATAAAAACGGCAAAATGGTCTAGTGCACATTCTTATTCATAGGGGCGTTGGTCTCAGAGATGGATCGATCTGAAGAACACCTTAAAGACCTTCACGTCGGTTCTGCAAAGGTTGTCTGAGTGTGTTCGGATCCGTTGACACGCCCATAAGGGGTTGAAGAGCCGGGCTTTACCGAGCGCACTCGAGACGCGGCGAGAGACCGGACGGATTCCTGAGGTGCAACTTAGCCCTTAAGTGATTTTTGAGCTGGTCTGGAAGCAGAAAGGGACGAATAACGGAAATTCCCCCTTTTACACTCTATCATTCGAGGAGCACATTGAAGGTGAGCTGTGAACACGGTAAGGGAGAATATCAATTTTGCGGCAGGGATGTCATAAACGGGCAGCTGGCTTTGGGTTGCAGGAATTGAAGGGTTAAATTCTGCAGTTTCTGCTTCGTCTGGTACTTTTCCGATTGGATAAAGTTGATGTTTGCTGTTGGAACGCGAATACAATAAGACGTAAGATTCATATTTAGAGGTTTAGAAGAGCATTTAGGCTTGTTGAAGAGATTTGCGGTCGGTTCTGCATAGCATCACATTAAATGCCCCGTCAGCTCGCGCGTGCAGGTTAAGCACCCTGTATCATATCAAATGTTTGCACTAAAATATGCTTTGTGATGAAATTACCGGGAAATTAAAATGAGAAAAGCAAATATGATAATTAGACTTATTTGTCGCGATGAGCTCGAAAAAATGTCAGTTTTATAATAACATTAATATTCTAGATTTTATAGTCTTTGTATAATTCTTATTTAAGTCTAATTTTGCCGGTTGACTGCGGCGTATTTCATTTCGTCGTCTGTGCACCGTAATAACCCGAACATGTGTGGGCGATCTTTCTCATCGTGTGACCGAGAGAAAATTTGTTTGACTGGCAAATAGTTTTATGATTGGGAGGTGATAAGATCATTTGAAGGTTTCGTCTGAAATAGAGGGGAGATGCGGTAAGTCAAGCTGTCGCCGCCCCCGCTGCACTGTGTCTCAAAACCTATTCAGATGCTTATCTATACGCCATATTTTTAACCATAATGATGCCCCAAAATGGTGCCTAGGTAGACAGCTCACTAGGTTGTAAGACACAGCCATGATCTCACCCCCTTTCATGTCATACATCAGACCCTTCTAACTACATTATCGCCTTTTGAATAGTATGATTCAAGGCTTTAAAATATATTATGATCCAAGACATAGCCTAGTATAGCAAATGAGTCTGAATGAAATGATCTGGAAGTAATTTCCAGATTCCCAGTCCTGGTCTCTAAGGAGATGACCTGCTTCCAACATCAATAACCACATATGAAATAGTCATACAGCACCTTTCCAAAGGTTGAGCTTGATTTCCCTGAGCCCCTATTTATCTTTTTTTTTATTTCCCTGGTTTACACAGCCTGCTTCTTGCATAATTAACCAATTTATGATATTGCAGTTCATATAGGCTATCCGCTGCAGGTTGATTTGAGGTTCATTGTTGCATTGCAACTGCATCTTATGTTGTATACGAGAGCACCCGGTCTGCATTTCTGCCTTTGTGTTGCCCATGTTTTATGTATGCTGTCTTACATGAGAGGAACTGTGAGGTTGCTGTAAGAGGTGTCATACTGAGAGGGAGGGAGGGAAAGGATGTAAGTGGACCAGATGGCACTTTGTCCATTTGAAACTAAAAAAGCGCCGACGCATTTACACATCAGCACTGTCCAGAGACAGAAAAATAATATACTTATTTGCTGTTTTTATTTTTAAAATTCTTATTTGACTATTTTTGCAACTAAATGACAATAAAACATTCATATGCAATATTTGAGCGTCTGAGCAGAAGTCTGTTATGAAATCACTGAATGGCCTAAATGCATCTGCTGTTCTGGATGCTTGCCTTGCTGTCTAATGTCTGGCCTGGCAAAGGTTTTCTTAGGAATCTTGCTATGTCATTATGTGTGAAGTGCCGGCTTTCAGACCGTTATTGATGGTGTTTGTCCTGATATTTCGACATTAGCCTACTGATCATAATACCTATATGATGCCACCTTTACAAATAATTAATACATTTAAACTTAAATATAATTTAACTATTATGTTAAGTATAAAGTACAGTTTGTGCATCAAAATATGGGTTTCCACAGTCATTAGAAAATCTGGAAATATCAGGGAATGTTCAAATTTTGATATCCCGGCCTGTAAATGTCATGGAAATAATTACATAAATTAATTATCTTTAACCTATTATTTTTTTTCAAATGATCTTTTACTCAAAAATAATAAATAATTGCAATGGAAATATTCCATTCCATGGAAATAAAAAAAACACCTAAGACTATATATATATATATAGATAGATAGATAGATAGATAGATATATGCTGAGTTTAAACACCTGTTATTCACTTTTAAACATCGATCATTATATTTTTGTATATATATATATATATATATTATATATATTATATTATATTATAATATATATATATATATTATATTTTACTTATGCTTTCTTTTTCCAATAAGTGCCTACTCACATTTAAATCGCCTAAAGTCAGCAAAGAAAATGCAGACTAGAAAAGTTGTGTAAAAATCATGGAATTTCTTTGGGATGTAACATGTTACGAGAGATTTTTGTAGAACAAATCAGGCTAACCGATAGATTCAGTCTCATTTCCTCTCACATTTTTAATGTCTTCAGTCATTACAATCCTGTCTTGATTATGGAGATAATGATCCACCCAAATGATGTCATGTTTCTCATTCCATATGCATTTATAAAGACACAAACAGACAGCACTGTATCTAAAAGCATCATTTCTCATGAAATGACTAATGTAATTTATTGGTGATGAATCTGGGAATCTCAATAAACGGACTGTTCTTACGATTCATTGTAAATCCCCTCTGAGATACCAGATCAATGTCAGATGTCATAAGCAATCCACAAGTCAAGCCAATAAACCCACAATTACTGACATGTCCAAATAGCCTAGCTCTTTTAAGAGGCTCATTCCTCAACACAGCCCTTTTAGATCCTTGGCCTGACGATCAGAGCTCACACGTCTCCCATAAAAGCTGGAAAACATAGATGCTTGTCTAACATTCACATAAACGGATTTGTTTTATAGTCACACCCTATATTTGCAAGTCCACATCAAAGCACTCAATCGACCTGTGTCCATTTGCCGAAACACTGCCTTTTTGATCATTGTCCTTTTCCATAGCAGGAATTTGAGAGCAATTGAGCAATGTACCATGAAACTTATACGATTTCAATGTCAGTGTTTAGAATTGAAATCCTCTTTGAATGTAAATGTATTTTCATGTGTGAATGTTTTCAGAGCCAATATGCTGAATCTGAGACTGCTCGTCTTAAGCATGCTGTTCTACTCGGGTAAGAAAGAGTCCTTGTGAATCTTTTGAGTGGTTGATCTTCTGTATCATTATTATAAATGTTAAGGACAGTGGCTCTGACATGCTAATAGCTATTGTAGTTCTTTAATTACAGTCCTGATCCACAATGCATCTTCTATAAGAGCTGTAATGTTCTCACAAATGGCAGCGGAGTTCTGAATGTACCAGCTTGGAAGGACTGTGTACTGTACATACATAGATTTTAGTTATAATGAATATCTGACCACGTGACAAGTAATATTAAATGTGCCATCTATAATGGATGTATTTAGCATATTTAGCAACAAAGTGGGTCGTTTTCATACATACTAAATTATGTATTGAGTCATTCCGTGTCTTTGGCTCAAATATTTTTTTTCTGAAGAAAGACAAACAGAAGTAGTGCTAAAAGCCAAAATATTAAATGTCACAGATTTGTACAGTAATAGAGTAATCCACTATTTTGTAGAGGGGGGTCAAAATGACCATTTTCACCTGAGATTTGGAGTCAATTTACATGGGGGGTAAAAATGACTTTAGAAAGATGCCAGCATCACTATTTTATTTTTGCACAAAGATAATAATTATTATTATTTTTAAAAATAAAAATAATAATTGCACCAAGTTTGTATGCCTGTAACTCAAAAATTATTAAAGATCTTAAAATGCTTTTAGATTCTGGTAGTTAACAAGCTTTTCTTTTAGTATCTTCATTTTTAAGCCCTAATGTGGTTCATTTCCAGAGAAATGGGGATTTCAATGTGTCTTCATGAATTAATTGGTAAATTGTAGCCGACATATTTTCAGTAGTCAAAAACTAAATGTGGGTCACTTTGCATAGCTGATACTTTTTTCTTTTAACGAGGAATATCTGAAGAACAAATAATGTTGAAACTATTTTTTTTTTTTTCAATCAGCACAATTACATAGAACATACCTGTCTGGGTGCTAAAAATATCATTTTTCCAAAGTTTGCATGCCTGTAACTCAAGAAGTATTCAATATATCTCAATATCCTTCTAGAATCTCATTCTTAATGAACTTTTCTTTTGTAATCTTTATTTATTTTTAAGGCCCTATATGGTTCAATCCCATTGATATGGGGGTCTCAATGCAGCTCCATGTTCAAACTGTTGAAGTTTAACCATTTTCAATGGTCAAAAACCAGATGTGGTTAAACAGCTGATTGTGTTTAAAGAAGAAATGTATCTCTTTTCCCTCTATCAAAACAATTTCATACAACATAGCTCTCTTAAAATAATGATTCTGCCATCTTCCTAAAGTCACCCCCCCCCCCCCCCCCCCCATTTTTCAACTTCATTTTGACAATTTTTAACAATATAGTTTATTCATTTAATATTTTGGCTTTCATCACTACTTGTGTTCGTCTCTCTTCAGAAGAAAATATTAACAAAATCAAAAAAATTTGAGCTGGAGAAGTTTCTGAAATTGTGTTGATTTAACACGGAATGACTATTGGATATCAATACAAAAAAGAAAAGAAAACTTGAAGTATTAAATTAGTTCTTGTGCTTTGAAATGGTCAGATGTGCACTTTACATATTTTCTTTAAAATATTCCAATAAACCTAAAAAAAGTCTTTCTATATGAATTGTCATATTAATAAATAAAAAATGTTAGACATTCGACATGCAATATGGCCTGAACAGATGTTTAATCAATGTTTAATTCCTTAATTTGACATGCAAATCCAAAAGAAAAATGTAAATGTAATTAAATTGAATATTGCATAAATTGAAAATACATTCTCAGGTTCCGTATGATTTGACTAGCTGATGTCACATTATGCCGCTAATGAATGTGTTAATCTAAACACTGGTGCTTTTCTTTTTGAATTTTTAGCATTCTCTGCAACTCTACAAGGTAATGAAAACGCAACAAGTCACTTTTTATTATTCAAATGATTTATAAAAAAAAAAGTGTAGCACAATAAAATCTTTCTCTATCTTTTTGTGTTTCTTGTAGGCAAAGAAGTGTCCCAGGCTCTGTTTTTTGGGGAAGACTTCCACATCCCCATGCCTGCAGGTAAAGCTGACGTGTCTTTCAAGCCTTCGCTCGCTCCACGACGTGAGAAGTCGCTGATGAGATCTGGTGAAGTGGTTGATCTTCGTGCCAAACTCAACACTGCTTTGACCCACCTGATCTTGGAAAATGTTGGAGAAAGTGATGAAGGAGTCTACACCATCACATCTGACCAAACCACAGAGGATGTTACACGCATCATACTCTATGTTAGAGGTACTGCATCATTTTCATGTCAAAATACCAAAAAATGGTTTGCTCACTTTGAACAACAGCTTGCACACTAAATTGGATGCACACATTCACATTAGAATAGCTCTGAGTGACTTCCATTATTATAGGAAGTCATGTGGTGAACAGTGAGGGAGGATTAATGACCTCCTGCAGTAATTGTAGCTCTGTCAAGGCACACTGGTTGCCTTCCGTTCTTCTCTACCTAAAGGTCCTTCTTTCTCTCTACCCAAATATCTATTTCTCCCATTATTAGTGGTGCTGGCTGACACTTTCCATTAATAAACATTAAATAAACAAAAATGTTCTGCAAAAAATAATTCTGCAAATACTCCTGAGTTAAGTCTGAATTAAGCGGTCACCCAGTAGATACTATAGTTTGTTTGTTTTACCAAATTTGCACTTGTTTCTTATTGTATAATTGTTTCTTACTATAACGTGGGTTACAGTATTGAAGGTTCAACTTGACACATGCTGTAGAAAATATGCAAAAGGTTACAGTACATTTTGGCTGTCAAAACTTTAGTTTTTTTAATTATAAAGGATATTTAGGGTATACATTATTAACAGGCTATTGCACAAACTGTGGATTTGCAAATTTAATAATGAAAATGTGTTTTACTACAGTGATTTGAATACCAATTCAATAGGCAATATCAAAATAATGTATGATTTTGTTGGATACAGTTGAGAACGTCTAACTGTCTACTTCTGATATGGGACAGGACATAATAATATAGACTTTAAAGGTTACAACATACAACATCTAATAGTTCTTACAACATATTTTTGACCTGCAATTCTATTCTTCTTAGAAAATGTAAAAATCTCATGGATTCCTTTTCTTTTTTCTCTCTCTCTTACTTTTCCAGATTGCTTTAATGAGGACATTGTTTATTATGGTTCAGATTTTCACGTTTCGCTCAGTGATATCTCAGACACGGTGCGCGTGGGCTTTCGACACAGCTCAGTGGAGGCCAATCAGACTTCACTACCGGCTGTGGAACTGTTGAATGGAACACCCAAGGAGAATTACCAGGAGCGCATCAAGATCACTCCTCAAAAGTTCACTCTGCTTGCCGTTACAGGGGCTGATGAAGGTAGTTACACCTTCAGCGATCCCAATGGGAAAGTCGAGAAGAAGATCTGCCTGAATGTTAAAGGTGAGAGCATGAAGCACATTTTCAGGGGTTCATGACACAACAATATTTTTTAAATAACATTCAAGTAACATATTAATAATATATGAGTAGCTATGGGAAACATTTTGAAGGAGAAATGAAATGGGATAATAAAGTCTGCCAGTCCCTAAAATAAACACTGAGAAGGTGAATAGGACCACAATGTGAAGCATAAGTGTCTTGTATCATCCTGAAGGGGGGATTTATTTTGTACATTTTACCGCACAGTACATGGCTATAAATAAATGGAAATATTGATTTGTGGTGAAATCATTTGATTATGAGAAAACAAAGAGGCCGCAGAGTGATATGAGATATTTGAAACTTGTCCAGAAGATTGTTTCCCGGGGACAATAGTCCAATTAAAGGTTTAGTGGTCATTATACAAAAACTGCAACTGACCAATCAGAATCAAGTATCCTGAGAGGCATAAAAACTGAGGTGTGAAATATAAGACTGGATGTTGTTTTTATGGAATATACAGTGCTAAAAATAAAGCTTCCAAAAGGTTTTTTCTTTTGCAGTGATGCTATAGAAGAACCACTTTTCCACTATTCTTCATGGAACCATTAATGCCAATAAATAACCTTTATTTTTAAGAGTGGGGAGAACTCTTCAGGTTCAAAGAAAGGATATTAGGGGAAGTACAAAGACAGGAAGAAAGACGGATGGAATGGATTCTCTGCCATTCTCTGTCTGCGGCATTTATTCCCTAAAAAATTTATGCTTTCTCCTCCCTACCGATTCTTTTTCTTCTTTCTTCACTCTCATGACATCATCTTAGAAAATAGCTGAACACCTTGGCTTCAGTAACAGCTTACTTTCTTTCTGTCCTTCGTTTTTTCTTTCTTCCAGCACATCAGATATTTGAAACCCTTTCATACGGTGGCACTCTGAAAATAAACCTGCACTTAGATAGCACCTTAGTTCGCCTGGTGTACACCCCTAAGTCTGATAACCATAATTACTTGATTATGGAGAGTGGAGAGCTCAACCTGCCTCCTAACCTGGATCTCGAAGGTCGCCTCTCTTTGGAGAATTCCATGTGTCTTCTGACAGATGTGAAGGCCAGTGATGCCGGAGTTTTCAGTGTGACTGACCTTCAGGGATTCCTGGTGTCTGATGTCCACCTGGAGATGGAAGGTGAGGAGATGCAAGATGACAAAGGGAAATGAAAAGAACGGGCTGCGTTTTCCAAAAGCATTGTAAGTCTAAGTTAATCGTAGAACAATTGCCACCAATGGTCTCTATGATCAACTTTGGCTTACGGTGCTTTTGGAAAACTCAGGCCAGTTAATTTAATTTTCATGCTTTGCACCTAATGGTGTATCTCTTTCTCTCTCAGCATACACGCTTCCTAAACTCTACATTGCCATCATCGCTTTGGTAGCATTATTGGTGTTGCTGCTTTTGGTGTGCTTGGTGTCATGTTTGGTGAAGATACGCAGACGTGCAGCAAAGGCCAGAGCCATTGAGGAGAAAGCCCAGAATGCAGGGAAAGTGGAGGGAGAGACCTTCAGAAAGGTATTTACCACCTATCTTATCACCTATATAAGCACCAAGGACAAAAAACAACATAAAAACCCAAATCAAATACATAATGGCCACATACATAAAGTATGTGGACTTACAGATATATTAATGTCACTGCATTAGATACAAAATATCCAACCAAGTGGCATTTCCAAACAAATGAGTCTTATTTAAGGTTTCGTTTTTTATTTGGATGTATTTGTACCCAACACTTTTGAAAAGTGAAAAGGGTCAAAGCGAAGTGTAAAATTTACAGATTTTTCTGTGAATATTGTAGGGAACCAAAAGTTCAAATACATTTTATTACTTTTTATTTAGCTGAATAATCAATTCACATGTTGATTTCCCCAAAAGGTCTACAAACTGTGGCTCTGTGACACTATCAAAACAGAATCCTGACAAGCTCAACAGAGCAACATTAGATCAACCAATGACGTAATTTGGAGGGTGGAGCTCTCTGTTTGACTAACCAATGAAAAACAGGAAGATTGTTTGGGGAAACCTGATTGAAAATTTTGCAATTCCATTTGCAAGTGCCATAAAAAGGACACACCTAAAGTTTGAAAATAAATAAATAATAGATATGTAAAGTACAAACATTTGCTTTATGTTTTACATTCTCATTTCATGTCTTCTACAACATGAAAGAAATAAGAAAAAGTGTTTGTCTTTCTGTGTTTATATATTGGAGAATATTATAAGCCCTTTGCTCATATTTCTACAGGTTGTGAAAGAAGCCTGTACCCGTCAGAATGAGGAAGCCCCGGCCCTGTCACAGAAAGAAGACATCACTGAGAAATCACAGAGCACAGAGGTCAGCATTAAGGTGAGCACCAGAGAGCTGAAAGACATTTTAGTCATTTGATCTAGCTTTATATCTAAACTCTTAGCATTTACTCAGTATAAAATGCTGAATTATGTTTAATGTTTTTGAAATGCTTTAAGAATGCTAAGTTCTGAGTATGTTCCTCAGGGTTTGGAGGTGTCTACTAAAGAGCCAAGCCTACAAGAGAGGAACATGGAGACCAGTGACTCTGGAGTGGGCTTTAATACCACTGGGCTCCCACTTGACAGTGACACTGATGCCCCAACAATAGCCATTGCAGATTCTGATGTATCTGCTGCCGCTGACGTCAAAGCCATTCCCAACCAAATTCCAGAGCCAAAGACTGCCCCCTCACCTCCAAAACCAGCACCAACTTCCGATCTAAAACCAGCACCTGTGGTCAAGTCGACGGCTCCTCCACCACCTTCGCCTGAACCCAAACCACCAGTAACGACATCACCTGAACCCAAATCTGTTGCTACACCTGAACCAAAAGTGACCATCTCACCACCACCACCTGAAACAAAACTGACATTAAGCCCATCGCCAGAACCCAAGCAACCCGTGACACCTGACCCGAAACCAACAAGTCCAGCACCTGAGGCCAAATCAACTGATGTTAAACCAATTCCAAGTCCAACCCCTGAATCTCCAAAAGCATTAATGCCAACTCCTGATGCGAAACCAGCCATTTCTCCAGATGCCAAACCAGCAGTTTCACCTACTCCTGAACTCACACCAGCTAAAGTTGGCACCCCTGAACAGAAACCCGCCGTAAGCCCCACACCTGATCCCAAGACTCCGGATCCTAAACCGGTTTCTCCAATCCCTGAGCCTAAACCACCAGTCTCACCGATTCTCGACTCGAAACCAACTACAAATGGTACTCCCGAATCCAAGGAGCCAAGTGCACCTTTATCTCCTGGCCTGGATGTGAAGGGCACTACCCCTCCCAAAACCCCTGATACTGGGAAAAGCTCAGTCAAAACTCCTGAGCTCATCTCTAGTGGAGGCCTAGACTCGGCTTCTCCCAATGACAGTGCACCACCTTCAAGCACTGATGGAGCTGCCACCAACTGAGATAAAAACCATAGCCTAGTTCCTGCCTCCTCCTATATTAACCACCACAGACAATCTAGACACTTGACTTAACAAAGAAAAGCTAAAAGACTTCCTAAGGGGGTGGGTTCCTCAGTCTTTTGAGTCTCACTTTTAATACGATTAACAAGCATCAATGGAAAGATCCACTGTAAATCCACTCAGTTTACTAATATTTAATCACCCCATAAAAGGGTTCGAATACAGAGATGAAGCACTTCAGACCTTACACCATTGGCTGATTTAATACAAAATGAGGGAGACTATCTGGGGTATTCCACGAAAGTGTACAAAGACAAATCTTCCATCACAGAAATAATACATCACTGCATGAAGCTATTGAGAAAATAAACTCTATCATCAGTTCCGTAATCCAAGATAACTGTGGTTGAATTTGGAGAAAGGCACAGAAGGGCATGGGACATTAATCATTTTCATTCTTTACAAGATCATTTCTGCTCCATTTTGACAAGTCGGAGAATCTAAATTGCAGGATTGATACTGAGAAAGTGGTGAGCCAACCATCTGCTGTCTGAGGACTGGAAAGATTGAAAAATCATGTCACTTCGATGCATGCAAGTCAACATGTCCTTTTTACAAAGGGGATGAACGAGGAACTACTGAAGTGAAGTGCAAAGCCAAAAAAAAAAAAAAAAAAAAAAAAAAAAAGAATTCACAAACCTTCATAGACTAATCTGTACCTGAAAGACATTTTTGAGAATCTTCTTCTATCAGTCTAACCTAGGACTCTAGTCTCACAGATGTTCTTGTCCAGAGATGTGACGGTGCACATTTCCTATTCATCTAGTAACAAAAGTATTGCTGTTGAAGTCTCTTTCAGTTATTTCTGTGAGCAAGAACTTCGGACAATGGTCAAAGGCAACAGTATATGTGAATATGAACAAGTTTGGTTCTTTGAGTGAGTCATGTTAAGATTGATAGATCTCAGTAGTGAGGCTGTTTCCATCATTAGCAAGTGTTCTGGAGTATTGTGCTAAAAAATAGTTGACCCTACTAATAGTGCTATTTTAGCATATGGTTCCCTAAAGGAAATATGCAAATCAGGTAATGATGCAAACACACCCAAAAAATATGCACTGAGTGCATATTCCCATTTTGCTGCCTGGAACTGAGTGCTCGGTTGTGGAGGATGCAGCAGACTACTGCAATATGCCAATATGCTTTTACTGGCAGGCTTACAGCATTACTCCCACACTGTTATCCAAACTCTTGAATTGGCTAAAAAGTGAGTTTGATAGCACACCATTCAAGATCATTTCATCGTTTGATGAATTGCTCCCGTGGTCGAAAATGTATTGAAAGTGTACCCAGACATCTCATTAAATTAAATTCTGTTTACCGCCCACTTTCCACAGACGATAATAGCGCAATGGTAAATAGCGCTGACTCTGAATCTATAATGACCCTAATTTACATAAATTAGTTTGTTTGTGCTGAAAAGAATGACAGTGATTGCAGGTGGTTAGTGAATTAGCCCAAGAACATCTTGTATGGTTAAATCCGCTGATTCTTGTTTGGGTTAGGATTAGCAAGTGGACATGGTTCATAGGAAGATCTAGATTGTTTGTGTTGCTTCTGGTTATTCTAAAATGTTCCACAAGTAATTTTGGATTTATAGTCATAATTGAAAGACAGTCTCACATATCAGTTTACATATATTCCAGGTGCCTCCGGTGGAGCCTGAACACCACTGCCTGTTAATGTTGTATCCGTCCAGGAACTTGCTCCTACCACACTATATGGGAGCTGATGTTAAATCGCAGTGAGTAAGCGGATGGTAGCTAATATATGTATTAAGAACTTAAAGCATGGGCAGGTTTGACAGACTGGAGGTTTGTGGGTAGAATTTCTAACTGAAGATGATTACTACCTCACATTTAATCCTGACTAAACTACTAAACCACTAACTAAACAACATTGTAACGTATGTCGACATTTAAAAAAAAGATGTTGTTATTTTGGCAAAGCACAAGGTTTGAAATACAATCAAAGGTTTACAAATCTCAATCAGATATTTGGCAATGCCTTTGAACCTCCAAAAATGGCCTTGTTTCTTCTCAGCCATCAACAGCTGTTTTAATATCAGTGAAAGGAAATGACACTTGAAACCAATATAGTCTTAGTGTCACATCTCATAATGTAAATATCACAAACCCTAGATGTCATAACCCTATGTGCACTGTAGCATTCAAAATGATATATTCCATGACAAAGCAGACCAAACCTACAAAGTAAGTAAATCTGACACAGAATAGATTATGAGCACATCTAAACCATGTTTTGAGATGTTGAAGATGCACTCAGTAATTTTAGTTGCGCTAGCCGACAGTGTTCTTGAACTTGCACTAACACCTGGTGGGTTGGAGGCAGAGTAATGGAAATTCAATAGTTTTAGGTTTAGGTTAATCAAGGCTGACTGCAAACAGAGCATTTCTACTGTAGAAATGCTCTGTTTGCAGTCAGCCTTGATAAATTTATACAATAATTGAACGTGTCTGTTAATAGGTGGGCCTCTAAAATAAAATGAGTAGTAGGCCTTCTCTGCTAGTTATTTCAACATGGCAGCACCCATGAGGTGACCCACTCCATGTAAAATTAAACTCAAAACTACTTATTCATTTTTTTAACAAGCCAATTTTAAATAAAATTACTGAGTCCACCTTAAAAGTTAACCTCCTCACTCTGTTTGGAGAGAGAAAGAGAGCCGGTGTTGAAGTAAGAACATCTAAGCAATATAAAAATGTGCAGATACACACACAATGGTGTACACATGCATAATAATAACTTGCTGTCAATTGTGTATTGTGAGGTTCTGTAGTTTGCTCTACACTTTCCATATTCTTTAGTTTTTCACAACCATTCACAGGCAGCCACTATGGTTTTTATCAGCTTTTATACGATGCAAAACCAATGAAAATAGTGTAGCATAACTATCATGCTCCCATCAGCTAATGCCATTGGCTGTTAAACGTCACATCCCCTTACGTTCATCTCCAGCAAATGATGTCACAGTTAAGTGCATCCCGGTAATGCACATCACACAGGTTTCCAGGCAAAATCAATATTATTCTGGTCACTCACTGAATCATCACAGTGTCTTAAAGCAGAAGACCATACTTAAGATATCCGTTACCCTTCAGGACACTGCCACTGATGATAGTCTTGTATCATGACATGATTACTGTCTGTTTTTGTATTTTGTGTGTTGTGTGTTGATACTTGTGTTGTATGTATGGTATTTATGATGAGAGATTATAGATGTTATTCACAATTGGCAACATCAGGAGGCCTGTATGTGTTTGTACAAGTGCACGTGAGTATGTTTGTGTGTGTCAGTGTGTTAGCAACAATCTCCATTGGAAAGTTGTCATTTCAATGCAATTAGCAATGTCCCTTTTCTCCCCGGCTGGCTGGTAATTGCTGTTCCTTTTTAAGTGGTATTAAATGCAGAAGCAATTTAAAGAAGAGCACAGTGCGAGATTTATATCAGAATGGACTCCATGATGTTTAGTGGGACCTGACTATATCTGTTCTGATATCAAGATAGCCATGTACTACAGGTCATTTTGATTTAATTGATGCTCAAGACTACGCCAACGGAATAGTAATTTAGTTTATATAAAGCTTTTCCCTTGCTCAAGGTGCTTTACAAAATACAGACACTAAAGTAACGATGCATTGTCATTGCAGTCTGTCATTGCATGCTGTAGTTACTCTCCCATAGTGTCTATCTGTGCTAGTGTGGTCATGCATATTTAGGAGGTAGTGTGTAGACGTCTAAAAGAAGTACTCTGATCTTCATGTATCGCATGGCTCTGCAGGTCTCTAATTGGACAATTCCATTGTGTAAAACATCCCTTCCATGGATGTCACTGAAACTGTTGCATTGTATGTTTCACCCTGTATCTTACCATTCCATGGGTTAGACCTGATTGGTCAATGACATTCTAAAGGGCATTAAAGGGGTTGTTCATTTGAAAAAGAAAATTCTCTGATTGTTTACCCGCCCTCATGCTAGTCTAAAGCTGTATCACTGGCTTTCTTGCAAAAATATTTTTTGTCCATACATTTTAAGTCTGTGGAGTCAAGAGTTGTTTTGGACCCCATTGACTTTCATAATATGGACAGAAATATTCTTCAAACTATCTTCTTTTGTGCCCCACAGAAGAAAGTCATACAGGTTTGGAATGACATGCAGGTGAGCAAAGTAAAGAATTTAAATTTTTGGATGAACTATGCCTTTAAGTAAATACCCAGAATTCAATGGGTGTGGAATCATCTCTCAAGAGTGAGGAGAATGAGTGGTGAGAATGTACAGAGCATGAGAAGTCTAAGTATCCTTGAGTGTTGTGCATTCTCCCAGTAAACTCAACGTGCAGTTGTGTCCCACAGGTGCATGAGAGGTTTCTGCCTCTCTTTTTCTCTCCTTATTCCACCTGAGTGATGCTCTACATTTGATCAGTTCCCGTTCTTTCTTTTTGCACAAACACAACACATAAACATTTTGTAAAGAAGAAATACTTCCTTTATTTCATGCCTACAAATAATAATAAATGATTTTAAAATGTTTCTCAGAGTCGTAGTGTTATTTTTCCTCCTCACACCTGTGACACAGCACTCTGATATGACTCTCCTGTGACTGCCAGACATTTGCAAAAAAAACTATTAAAAAAAAAAGAGTAAGAAGAAGGGCTTTCTGCCTGTAGTCAGTCAATCACACTAAAAGTGTCTCTCTAGCTTTCTCTTCCCTTCTCCTTTGGCCTGTCACTATCAGGGCGCAGAGCCCCCTCCAACAGCACATAGTTTCCAAAGTAGTTCCCGGGCATGGCTGAATGCAACAGATGGGTCTGGCTTATTTATAGACAGGTAATGGTAACAGTAAAAATATTAAAATTCTGTCAATTGGCACAGAAATATAATTCCTTTTTTTATTATTTTTCCATTGCTTTCCATTTTATTTTACATGCACAAAGATGATTTGCACACAGTTTGCATGATAACTTACACATCTTTTATTAATAAAGTGTATACAAAAAAAATAATTATTTACTCACCCTGATGAAATTCCATTCTCTAAACCAACTGTCATATGTAAAGTCACTGGAATGCTGGAGCCTACTCAGCATCCTGGACCAAAGGCAGGGGAACACCCTAAACAGACGGCCAGTCCATCACAGTGCTAACACGCACATTCAAACTCACTCATTTTACATAACCTGCCTTTGAGGGAAACCCAGAATACCCGGAAGAAAGCTACAGCATCACAGGAAGAACATCCAAACTCCACACAGAAAGGCCTCCTGGCTTAGGACCTGAATGAGGGACCTTCGTGCTGTGAGGCAACAGTGCTACCCACTGAGCCACCCAAAATAAAACACTATTACATTGTATTCCTAGGCAGTCTCCCATCCAAGTACTAAGCTCTAACCAAGGCAAACCCTGGTTAGCTTCTGAAATTGGATGCTCATGGTTATATAGCCGTGTTGTCCATATGTCTGTGCCTCTCAAACCACACTATGATGCAGGCTGGACATCAATAAAAGCTCATTGGTTTTTGAGAATCTCCAACATCATGATGTCAAACCATATTTGCATTCCGTTTTGGAACAAGTAAATAATAATGACAGAATTAACAAGTGCAGTCATTCAATCCCATAATGCACCTCAATAACAAGTGTGCAACTGATGTACACTCAACGGCTAGCCACTACAGAATATTCATGCACTGTGAGCAAAAAAGAATTCCTGCCTCTCAACAGAAAATTGTTTTAATTTATTGTCCGAATTCACTCTCTCATGCCACTGTATATTGTAACTTAAACAGTTTATCCAAACAAAATTACACAGCAAAACTGCTCTAGGTATACACACACTGTGTGGTGATCAGAATTCATCATTTCAAACTGTGTCAGCAGTAGGTGGAAAAAAACAAACATCTATCTCCTATGTCAAACCCTCAGAGTGATGGATGGAAGATGGAAAGAGGAGCACAGTTCTGTCCTTCATCTGAGTCACATGGGTTGTAGAATGGATAGATCGGCAAAAGAACAGTCCCCATGTAGAAGGAGAAGAGTGGCGTCATGGTGACAGCGTTGTAGAAAGACACCTCCTTATTATCACAGTCCAGGAAGATGCCGATGCGGATGGGGAGGGCGTACAAGAGCACCTGTGTGGGCTTTGGGTGGGTGCAGGCCGTGATTGAGCCATTTTTCAGGCACAGCGTCCACAGTCCGTTTAACGTGGAGGAAGAGTCCATTTCCCCACGGTGCACGTCCTCTCTGGCCACCCCCACTCGCCAGGCGGTCTTGCCCTTCACCTCCACCTCCCAGTAATGACTGCCATAGGTGAAGCCTTCTGAGCCCATCACGCTATAGTAGTAGTGGAAGCGCTTCGGGTTCCTGTCTTCTGGGTTCTCCTTGGGCACCACCTTGTCCTCCCTGAAAATCACTGACGTCTTCTCAGCAGATAAGGTCAATAGGGGATGTGCCGTTTCAGGGTCAAAAGTCAACGTGGATATGTCTGTGTATGAAAACGAAATAGAGTATATTGAGAATTCAGTAATAGTAATCAGTGATATGTACAATAAAAGTATAATGTAACAAACATTTCATCTATTAGCCTAAAGTGGTGGTGTTTCGTTTGAGAATGATTCAGAGTTTTGAACACTTCCATGAACTGACTTTTTGTCCTTTTTGAAGCGTGTGAATGCTTTCCAACTTTCAAATACTGATTATAGCATTAAATAGCTTTCGAGCATTTTAAAGGAGCATTTCATTGGATGAACCTACTAAACAAGTCAGTGATTTGAGTCTGAACAAGGCTTGAAGGAACACTTGGCTACTTCTGAAATTGCATACTTCCCCATAGTAGGCTAAAAACAGCATGTGACAAGAGTAGCGTGTCCGAATTCACGTTACTCATAAAAGAGTAGGCAAATAATACACGAGTGAGCTACTACATCTGATGAGATTCTGAAGTGTACATCTGTTGGACACTTTAAAATCCCATGAGGCCACAGGAGAGAATCTGTGAAAGGCAGTATTGTCACACAACTGATGCTGGTAGGTCACATGACAGCGACAACATGGCAAATGTAGGATGCTCGGATCACATTCATACTAGACACATTCATTTTATTCAGAACTTACCTTTTTAGTGTTCGCAAAGTAACTACTTATTCAAAATAAGTGTCTACTCAGAGAGTATGCGATTTTGGACACAGCCAATGTTTTAACGAATCACCTGAATAAATGATATCAATATCAATCATAACAGAAAAACTCATCTGTCGCCACCTAGCCTACTGGCGATGTAACCTGCACAAATGGTCACTAAAGTAATCGTTTTTCAAAAGATTGGATTCACTGGGATGAATCAAAATTCCCACCACTTTAATGAGATGTTTAGCTCTTAAGTAAAGGAAATAAAATATTTTTTATTTAGTATGGGTAATAAAATAATGTAATATTATTAAATATTTAGTACTTGGGTAAAGTGCTGTTTTCATGTGTTTCCAGATCCGGTACTGTATGGGCCCCACAAACTGACCAGAGAGGATTTCGCTGTCTATTGGGGCAGGTCGAATGAAATTCACCTCACATCTAATAAATATAAGGACAGATAAACAAGAAAGAAGGTAGATGATGACCAGTTTGAAAAAATGAGAAAACTAACAACAATGAATATGATAATATGTTAAATAGAAATAGAAAAGACACTTGCCTTTTCAGAAGCTCTTTGATTTCCTAAATGGATAAAAAATATAGTGCTTAGACTAGAGTATGAACATGTAGATTCAAAGGCATGTTTCACTGCCTGAATACAGCAGTCAGCACTTCAGATTCCTCACTCTTTCAATCATGTGATTGTTTCGGCACTTGATCTGAACAGTGTCAAATGGCATCTAGCATGTTCTGTGGGTGTCTATTGCACTGCATGAACTAACTATGGAAGTAAATATGTGATGTGGTAAATGTAGATGATGTCAAAACACCAAACTACTTAAAGCTTAAAGATAAAGTCTTTCACTGCTTAGGCTGTCAGTTCATACAATTTAAAATGGAAATCCACCTTCAGAAGTGTGGGACTGTCATCTTCCCGCAGTTTGCAATTCAGTGTCTCGATGGCTTTCTCTAGATCTCTACCCTGCATGGCAATCTTTTTCTCTCTCTCTTTTAAGATCTTCACTCGTCTCTCCCTTTCCTTCTTCAGTCGTTCCAGGTCCGTCTCCTCCTCCTCATATAGGAAACGATGGAGGTTTTGGAACTCTGCTCGGATTTCACGCTCTATCTCTTCAAATCTGTTCTGTGAGGGAAAGTAAATGAGAGACATTAATGACTTAATGAGAAACACAGAGGAAGAGAGACTAATAACTTAACTCTGGAGAAATGAGCAGGCTGACATTAGCTTAATGAAGTTAGTACTCAAATTTAATACCAGAAATTGTCAAATTTTCTAAATGGGGTCCTGGTACCCCCATGGGCTTGCAGAAAGATGCTGTGGGTCTTATAATATAAGGTTATAATATCTTTACGAATATCTAACTTCTACATATTTTTGGAAGAGGTGAGTTTACATTATGATAATGATTTTCTCATAGGCCTTCGTAATTATTTTTGTGAGTTATCTTTCCATGCGAGTCAGTCAGTGTATTCTAGGAAAGACTATTAATACTCATTCAGTCACACGTACATATTACAAAAGTAAATCAATCTGTACCTCGACCTCCAGTGCGTCCACAAAGGTGTCTTTCTCAGCTTCATAACATTCATCAATTTCATGTTTAATTTTTTTAATCGCCTGAATAAGCTTCTCCTGAAACACAAACACACAGCACAAACACAAAGCCACTTTGTAGTGTAACAAGCTCACTCAGTAAATACACTAATTAGATTGATACAGTTTATGCATTAACCCTAAACGTAATCTACTTCTTCAAAAACTAATTTTCTATTTATTCTTCTCAGAAAGTCCAAAATAACAAGTTTAAGCTGTTGTCCCACTTGGAATCCAAAAAACAATCCACACTGTGTATTTCACCTTGGTATGACATATGAAGGTGAGATTTTATTCTTACCTTTTGGGCGCCAAGGAGGGAGTTGTTAAAGTTGTTGTTTGTGTCCTTCATGTGATTTGTGTGCATTCCAGTTTTCCTTGTCAGAACAAAGCAGACAGAGCTCCGGGATCTCATACGTGAGAGAGAGAGGGGTTAAATTAAACTGAGTGATAGGTGTGTATTAGTTTTAGAGAGCGAGAGAGAGTTTTAGAGAGAGAGAGAGAGAGAGAGAGAGGAAGGACAAAGGCAATATGAGGGTAATATATCAAAGGAGGGCTATATGTGTGACCAGCACACAACCAACTTAAATTTGCACGGAACGATTTAAGTTCAAAATAAGTGCAGTATAATATCTTTAATGGCTTGAGACATAATTTGACTTCACATAATAGAATATCAACTCAGGAGAAGAAAAGCAGAGGGATGTATTGTGGGGTCCACAGCTGTCTCGCTGCACAGCATGAGCAATTTATGGAAGTGAGGGAAGAGATTTTCTATTTCTGTCTGCAACAAGAGCCAACGTCAGAGAACAGAGGCAGACTATTACAGGCAGCAACACAGAGAGAAGGGCTATAGGGGGGCTTATGTTTCATGCTATAAGGGGTCTGACACAAGGATTTTGTCTGTGTGTGTATGCACAAATGATATATAATATGCAGACAAAGTGAGTGTGTGCCTGTGTTGTCTGTGCAAACAGAGGAAGATTATGTTTCATAAAGAGCAGTCTGTCTGACAAAGATTTTTCAAATATTTCTGTGAAATAGTTGAGGGCTGAATGACAATGACAGTGGTGAACGTCATCCCCCCCTCCCCTCTCTCTCTCTCTCTCTCTGTGTGTGTGCGTGTGTGTGCGTGTGTGAACACTGCTCAACCAAGGCAATGTATTATTCATGGACCCGTCCTGAGTGTGTGACTGCTGAGATTAAGATGCAGACTCAGTAAAAGGGAAGAGTGCAATCATTTTAAATGCACGGTCTACATAAGACTCTTCAAAATGATGAAATTACATATCAATTACACAGGCTTTTTAGAACTTAATGATAATGAGCAGTGGCTCTCAGATTATTTTGAGACCAATGGCCTGAAGAGATTCCCTCGTGGTACTTCTTCTGCAATGATGACAAAGCTGTTTGTTGTCATACATTTTTATTGGGCTAACAGAAACTAGTAGTGTCAATAGCTTAAATTGACTACAATTCTGATTTTTTTTACATTATTCATTTATTTCAGAATTGATAGTATGCTTTGTCTTTTTAATAAAAAATAAAATAAATGTAGATTTTTTATAATAGTGATAAAATAACTGTGTTCTTCAATAAAATCAATATTATTGGGAAAGAAAAAAAGGAAGTGATGTCAGTTACCTCTTGATTTTTATCGCATTTTACCGTTTAAAATTATTATATTTCAACTTATTTTTAATCATTTTTGGATGCATAATGAGGCCCCCTAGTGGACACCAACAAAATTACTTACATTTGTTTTAATTAAATTTAATGCATGAAATTAATTCATTTTAATGCGTTTATTTTGTTAATGTGAATTGAATGTGTTAATGTGAATTATATTATATTATATTAAATTATATTGTGTTATTATATTATATTATATTAAATTATATTGTGTTATTATATTGTGTTATTATATTATATTATATTATATTATATTATATTATATTATATTATATTATATTATATTATATTATATTATATTATATTATATTCCTCGAGAAATGGCATTGATACTTAGGCGAACTTTAAAAGTTCCGCACCGCGTCGTGCCTAACAACGCCCCTTAGCTGTTCTAAATCCACTGTAAAACACGGCTTCGCGGGGCTTATTGCTTAATTATATCATATTATATTATATTATATATTATATTTCTCGAGAAATGGCACTGATACTTATGCGAACTTTAAAAAGTCAGCATTTGTTTAGAGATTTGCCTGCATTACCCATTTCCTGAACGTATGACGTAGAAAGCGGAAGTAAACAAAGAGCACGTCGCAGTTCAGCACTGTACGTTACCTGACATGCGAGAGATAGGTGTTTATTGTTAAATGTCTTGTAATTTTGTTTGGCATAATAGATTATCACATTGTCGTTGTCTTCATCGGTACTTGTTTTTTAGACTCTACAAATAAATATTTAGTTAATTCTTTATCTTGTTGGTTGGTTATGTAGCGGTAGCGTGGCTAACAGAGGAAACAGGAGTGAAGTTAGTAGTTTCTTTAAATCTTTTTGAGTCTCTTAAATCTTTCTGGATAAACATAGATATTAACATTTGGACAGTCTCGGTCTCGAATCAATATAAAGTAGCAAAGCCATTTGAAACCGTAGGTATATATCCATTGAAGTATAACATGAACGGACAAGCTGAAGTAGAGGTGGATTACAAGAGAAAATACAAAAATCTCAAACGCAAGTTGAAGTTTATAGTATATGTGAGTATCGTTTTTCTTCAGTGTTCGATTTTTTATTTGTCGTTTTAAAAAGCTTGTTAATCCTCTGTCTTCATTTCTCTGTTCAGGAGCAAGAGTGTTTTCAGGAGGAGCTGAGAAGAGCTCAGAGGAAACTATTAAAAGTTTCAAGAGACAAAAGGTAACGTTAGTAGAACCCCTAGTCTTCTTATTAAAGTTATCAATGCTTCACATTTGCTTGTACATAATTGAATGCTTTTGTTTTGTCAGTTTTCTGTTGGACAGGCTGTTGCAGTATGAAAGAGTGGATGAAGAGTCTTCTGGTAGGTCTCTAAAGAAAATGACCTCTAGGAAACTTCCAGGGATTCTGTGTGCTGAGAGTGTTTTTGTTTTCAGACTCTGACGCCACAGTCTCCTCGGACAGCGATGGAGAGGGAGCCAGAGAGAGAGACAGGGATGCAGGGAAAAAGTGAGTCTACAGCAAGTGGATTTTTGTTTGGATTTGACACATGTAAAACATTAGAAATGTAGCTGGTAAAGTTTAACACTCTCTTTTTTTTTTGCCTTAAATAAAATGTGTACAATATTGTTCAAAAGTTTAGGCTCAGTAAGATTTGTATTCTTTTCAACTCATGCAACTCAACAAGGATGCAATTGAATAATTGATCAATACACGCTGCTCTTATGAATTTTTTATTAATCAAATAATTCAGGGGGGAAAAAAAATCTTGATTTCCCCAGAAATATTAAGCAGCACAGCTGTTTTCAACATTGATAATAATCTTGAGCATTAAATCATCATATTAGAATGATTTCTTAAGGATCATGTGACACTGAAGACTGGAGTTATGATGTTGAAAATACAGCTACTTTGCCATCACAGGGATAAATAACATTTGAAAATATATTAAAATAGGAAACATTTTAAATTGTAATAGTATTTCACCATATTACAGTTTTACTGTATTTTTGGTCAAATAAATGCAGCCTTGGTGATCATAAGATACATTTTTAACGCAAAGTGCGCAAACCTAGTATAGATACCCTTTATGGTTTGTTGACATTTTATGGATGTAAACCTCTTGAATTTTGCAACAGTCAGAATTATCACTTAACACTATCTGTTGCACTGCCTATTAACCTTTTAATTATCCATTGAGCTTAAACAAGTGTTTTAAAATTTGCCAGTTACATGCTGCTTAAAAGAAATAACCATCCGATAGGAAAAGACTTGTAAAAACACATAAATGTACTGTATATGCTCATCTATAGTAACTCATATGTCGTGATAGACAATTTGCTTTTGAATAGCTTTGAAAAAATATAATTTGAAAAATGATAATTCTACTAAATGAAAAAATGGAAATTAAAATTAATTAAATTCACCTGAAAGAACTAATTTGGGCATGATTAAAGTATGGCAACTTTCTTTCTTTTTTTGTGCCATTCCTGATTTTATCAAGCTAACATGTGCTATGCATATGTCAGTTCTGCTGTTGCATATGTTTTAATCTTTTTACAGTAGCTCTGTGTCTTCAATAATTTGATTGATTTTTTTTTTTTTTTTCAGGAGGAGAAGTCCTGGAGTTCCTCCCGTCCCGTCGTCCTCATCTCCTCATCTCTCTCTCCTGTCCCGCTCTGGTGCGGTTCCTCTCCAGTCATCTGCTCCGGCACAGTACCTCAACACTGTGAGTACATCACACCTCCATGAGCTCTCCACAGGCCTCATACATAGTGCACTCATGTTTTTCAGTTACTCACATTAGCTATGTTTCCATCGAAAGTTGCCAATTTAACTACTGCTCAAAATTGGGATATCAAATGAAACATTTGCAAATAAAGTACCGTTTCAATCCATCACTTCCTGTGAAATTGGTGCAAAATATCTTTAATAAAAATGAAAGTTGCTGCAATCAGGGAACCCACTGTGGTTGTTACTTGCGCACAGATGAAACGGGTTAAATGCTGTCATGTTATCTTGCATTCAGATGCCTTGCAATAATGTGAGAGTTCTGGGAGGTAATTATACCCAACCTTTTTGATGACAGACTTTGGCTCAGGCATTTCAGAATGACCAAAACAACATTTGAGATGGTGTGCAATGAAATTTGTCTGCTGGTTAGTCCAGTTATCCAATCACATCCTCTGTTGAGGCAAAGTCACGTGAGTTTTTTGTTGCACATCAAGTAATTTATACCTTAATGTTTTTTATGCGCATGTAGTTTATGCGCATGTCTTCTTAATGGATAAAAAAAATGATCCACCTCAGTTGAGCACAAAAGTTTTAAAATGTATGCATATCTTGGATTTTCCATCCAGCGTTAAAAAAAATGTTTTACATAAAAATAGGTGGATGGAAACTAGGCTAGTGTTTTACATTCTGTTTTTGTCACCTGTTAATTTGTCATTTTATTCATTTTTTTCTCTCTTTTTGTCTTTTATCACCTCACCTGGTTTATGTGGACTTCACACACATCTCTCTGGGCACTCTGGGTGTGTGTGTGTGTGGGAATGACTCTTATTCTTTGGTGCCGTGTGTGTGTGTGATTGTGGGTGAGCAGTTACCCTTCCCTCCTGAGTATTTGGCTCCCTCTGCTGAGCGTGTGAAGAAAGAGAGAAAAACAAAACTGGCCAAACACAGGAAAGACGGTTCAGGGAAGGTGAGAGAGGGACAGAGAGTTTGATGCTGGAAACACAGTGGCCTAGATTCATGTGGCCATTATTGTTACACTGTTTGTCACGTCTTTTAATAATCTTGCATTTACAGTAACACATTTCTCTTCATGCATTTTATTTACATGATGTTTCTGATATGCAGTATAATAACAAAAATGTCTCTGCTCCTCCCTCTCATTCAGGTGGTCGGCCACGTCACGTCCAGTTACCCTGCAGGCAGTGGTGCAGCTGGGGGTGCGAGTGGGCCGTTCAGCTGGGTCCCACAGCAGATGCTGAGTGAGGATGCAGCCGATGAAGAGGGAGAAAGCGACGGAGATAGTGACCAAGGAGAGGAGGAGAGAGGAGAGGGTGATGAGGCAGAGCTGGTCATTGACATACCCAATGAGTGAAGGTAATAGAAAAATACAGGCCTCTGTGAGCCTTTAGCTGTAGATACAACTACTGAAAAATCGTTCTATCTAGGGGACTTTTCATCATTATGAATATTATATATTATTAAATCCAGCTTAAACTGACTTTTTGTCAGGCAGTATCATGCTGAGTTACCCGTTGACGAGATCTTGCAACACATTTAATCCAAAACCAAGTTGCTTTTACTGGGCTCAACAATAAGAATGGCATGATAATGTTATCTAGTTGGCCAACATACACTACTGTTTAAAAGTTTAGGGTTGATAATATTTTGTAATGTTTTTAAAAGAAGTCTGGCCAAGGCTGCATTTATTTGATCAAAAATAGAAATAATATTGTGTAATATTATTGCAATATAAAATAACTGTTTTCTATTTTAATATATAAATGTAGTTTATTCCTGTGATGGCAAAGCTGAACCAGTCTTCAGTGTCGCATGATCCTTCAGAAATCATTCTAATATGATGATTTCTTGCTCAAGAAAAATTGCTTATTATTATCTATGTTGAAAACAGTTTTGCTGCTTAATATATTTGTGGAAACCATAATAAATTTTTTAGGATTCTTTAATGAATAAATAGTTTTAACTATCTATCTACTCTTTAAGGTTTAACGATAAACAGCATTTATTTGCAATGTAAATCCTTTGTAACAATGTAAAAGTGTTTACTGTCACATTTTATCAAATTAATGCATCATAAAATAAAACAATTTTACTGACCCTAAACATATGAACAATGGTGTACAGTGCTATGCATAAGTTTAGACACCCATGCTAAAGTTGACTAAAAAGAGGAATAAAAAATCATCTTTTGGAAATTGAACTTAATGCCTTAATTTAAAAAATTAGGAAAAATCCAACCTTTAAGGACACCAATTTTCTTTGTGAATGAATAATGTATCGTAAATAAATAAATGTTCTTCCTTAAAATACAGGGTGCATAAGTTTGGACACCCCTATGTTAAATTCCCATAGAGGCAGGCAGATTTTTATTTTTAAGTATTTTTTTTGTTTTGTTTTTAGGATACTATGCATCCTGATAAAGTTCCCTTGGCCTTTGGAATTAAAATAGCCCCATATCATCACATAGCCTTCACCATACCTAGAGATTGGCATGGGGTACTTTCCATAAGATCATCTCTCAATGCAAATCAAACTAGCTATAAGGCTAACTGAAATAAAACCATGCCAATCTCTAGGTATGGTGAAGGCTATGTGATGATATGGGGCTATTTTAATTCCAAAGGCCAAGGGAACTTTATCAGGATGCATAGTATCCTAAAAACAAAACAAAAAAAAATACTTAAAAATAAAAATCTGCCTGCCTCTATGGGAATTTAACAGAGGGGTGTCCAAACTTATGCACCCTGTATTTTAAGGAAGAACATTTATTTATTTACGATACATTATTCATTCACAAAGAAAATTGGTGTCCTTAAAGGTTGGATTTTTCCTAATTTTTTAATATAAGGCATTAAGTTCAGTTTCCAAAAGATGATTTTTTATTCCTCTTTTTAGTCAACTTTAGTATGGGTGTCTAAACTTATGCATAGCACTGTATATGTGGTTTTGGTAATTGGCTTGAAAGTTTTGGTATGAATGTGTTGAAAACTACAAATGTTTTGCTTCATATGCCATCGCTTTCCAGCAAAATTGTGTTTATGGATTTATGGAGTTACATTATAACATTATATTACGTTGTTATTTTAATTGAAAATGTAAATATTTTTAGCAAATATAAAAAAAATGCATCGCTAAGATTAATACTTGATCAATTTTTTGTGGTAGGGCCAATGAAAATGTTGGCAGGACAACCAGTAAACTCGTTCTGCACGTCTTATATTGTTAGAGATCATTCAGATCTTTCCAGATTGATAGGTACTCTATTTATCCCATGTGGGAAATTGGAGATTGACCAAGTTACCAGGATTTTGTGATGCGTCATTAAGAAAGCTGGATCTGTGTTGTTAATGTTGGCATTTGGTTGTGTAACAGATTGAGTTACCAAAAAAAAACCCTGACTCATCTTGGATACTGGATAGGCTCATTCTTTTAAGACTGCTGAGCTGCAATACATTACCTGTAAGCATGCAGTACATTTAGAGTTGTGCGACAGAATTTAGACAATAAGGGAGGGAAAGAGAGTGAGCAGAACAAAGAGAGGAAAAACACACTGAGATTGAGAGAGCCACACCCATTTTACCCAGGAGCACATCAACACAAGTCCAGGCAAGTTGCTATGGGATTATTAATCATGCACACACACCAGCTGAACATGAACTAGACACGACAGTATCTCTAACAGTTTATTAACACAATTCTTTATTACTTTTATAAAAAAATATTAAATGAAAGCAATTCAATTCTCGTTTTTTTGTCTTCACACAGGTGCCAAAGGAAACTGCAAGCAAAATATTTGTTTTTATGTTGTTGTTGTTTTTATTAAATATTTAAAATCTGTTTTTCTGTGTTTCTGTCTACTTTCTTTATGCTGTTTTTGAGTCAGTACACCAGCACCTGTTTTTATACACCACCTCTGATTTATTAAATGAAATTCCAAATTTATGACTGAACATTTTTCCTGTTTGTTTTTTCCTGTCAGAATGTTCTTTTGGCCATAAAAAATGACTTCAGCTACACAAATGGCATGTTTGCTTGTGGGGATGTTGGGGAATGCTGACACACAGGTAGTCATTAAGGCGTGTGAGAGGTGTGTGTACTGGTTTGTGTGCATTATAGTAATACTAAGATGAGGTGCAGTCAGAAAGAGTGATTTAGAAAGGGAGGGATGGATGAAAGAGAGTGAGTGAAAGGGGGAGGGATGAAGAAGGTTAGATTGTGCCCAGACTCATTCTGCATTGCTGAAGAGAGAGAGAGAGAGAGAGAGAGAGTCTAGCAGGATCTTGTTTTGTATAGCTGCTAGTTCAGCACTGTTAGCTGCAGTCTCTGCTTCGCTGTACCAAGGGTTTTGGCCATGCTGTTTGCTCTGCCCAGACTCGCTGTGTTTATCTCTGCAGTGCTGTTCAATGGTGTTGTAGTCTGGGCAAGTACACACACGGAGCTTGATCCAGGGTTTCTCCAGTGTCAAGAGTGTTTTTTCAGAGGCACACCTCCACAATCACTGTCTGAGCTGGGTTTGGAGCAGAGGTGTCACAGACATCTGACCGGACGGCCTTTTGCATCGCTCTATAACACCAATTGCCAGACCACCGTCTATACAGCCCTTCACCTCGGCCTGAATAATGGATGGGGCAGAGGAGTGCACAGCACGGTGAGACTGTTTCTTTTCCTTAGTCACTGTATTGGAGCTTTGTGTAGACTTGAGCATGCTTATCTGCTAAAAAGGCATTGCTGAGTAGTTGTGAAGGCTGTTATTATCTCACAGACACAGTTTTTGTACTAAACGAGTGTAAGCATAGGTTATAGATTTCTTGAGGTTTTGACCAGAGAGTTTTGCTAAACGCCGTTCATTACGGTTTCTGCCGACATGCAAATGTACAAGGTTGTCAAGTCAAGTGGAAAATAAACATTTGACCAATTCAAGGATCATATTAGTAAGGTCAATCTGAAAATAAGAAAAAGAGAGAAAATAAGATTCTTATTTTTGTCCTTTCTCTAAATTTATTCAACACGTCACAAAACCAGCATCAATAAAAGACCATGCAGACCAGTAATAATGCAGACCAATCAGCAATGCAAGACCAGTGCAGTAGAGTTCTACAGTGTACAGTAAAATAGACTTGTAGTCAAGACCGCCTAAACCGAGACCAAGACACTACCAAGACCAAAGGGTATCGAGACCAAGACCAAAACAGACCAAGTCAAAACCAAGACCAAGTCGAGACCGGAGGGGAAAAAAAATAGACTAGTGTTGAAGCTAAGCAATATGAATTCAAGAACAGCAACATACTAGGGTTCAGCCGCAGTTTACATTCAATTAGATGGTATTACTTCAACTACACAGGCAGAACAATACAGAGACAGACCATGTCATGTGTGTGACTGTGAGCTCACTGTAAATGTTTTTGCAGGGTGAGATCAACTATGTGTAGCAATTGCATGACGGCTGTTACTGCACTATTAGATGATTGAGACTCCCTTAACTTTTGTGTACTGTTGAGGACTGACATGACTGGTACTGACTGGTTCATTATGACAAAACATCAAACACCTCCAACACCACCTTGCTCCTCCAACAACTGTCTAAAGAATGAGAAATATGTAACCAATTGAAATTATACTTAATGTGTAGATGAAATCGTAACATCAAATTAAAGATACACAATTATAAACTTGGATTAGGCCTAATGTTTAGTCAACACAACGGAGATATGCAGATGATATTTAAAAGACCATTTATTTAGTCTAACACCATCTTAAATACAATACTGTAATCAAACAACACACACACGCACACACACACAGAGAGAGAGATATCAAAGACAAATTCATCTAAGCAAATGCCTGCCTATCTCTGCCGATTTCGGAGTCTCCAAATTAATCCATTCTGCAACTTTTAAATACATAATAAAATGCTTAAAAACGAAATTATAGGCTTAAGTGCAGAATCCGAAAGTCGGTCGTTTTGTCGCCATGGTTACACACACACCGTTGGCGGTGCGCTCAAAGTCATCTGTCAGTTGTGCAGTTACCCAAAATCTCCTGAATGAAGTTAAAAGCCATCATGTCACTGATATGTGTTTTTTAAATCAAGTGATCAAAGTGCTCGTCGCCGCTGCGATCAGTGGCGCGGATAAAGTGTTTTCTCGTATATTGGGCGCACACGCCGCACTGTCTTCACTCGGACGCGCGCTTCAATCCGTTCCGTTGCGGATAATAATGTTGCATTATCGAACGTTGTGTCGTCGTGGATATTGTAGTAGCCTATTGTATTGCTAAATCCCCGACCACTATGTCGGTCTGAGACAGCGAGACCTAGACAAGACCGAGAGGTCCGAGACCAAGACAAGACCAAGACCAAAGACCGTCAAGGCCGTGACAAGACCGATACCACGTAAAAGTGGTCTCGATACCAAGACCGGTCTCCAGACATACATCACTACAGTAAAATGAAGGTAAAACTACAATATGTAAAGTATCCCTAGACAGTCTGGTTGCATTTAATTAATGGGGCTATTCATGAAAGTGACTCAGAACAGGTTGTTTAATTCAGTCACACCTCAAAACATCTCATTCCTCCCTGTCAACCACGAATCTCCCAAATTTCAAACTCTTGGTGGTAAAATTCTGTCGTTATTTACTCGACCCCATGCCTTTCTTCTGCAGAACACAAAGAGAAGAAATTCTGAAAAATGTTTTTGTTTTGTTTTTGTCTATACAATGAAGTTCAGTGGGGTCCAACGATGTTTGGACCCCACCATTCTTCAAAATATCTTCTCATATGTTCTGCAGAAGAAAATACAGGTTTGAAATGACATTAAGGTGAGTACTGTAAATGATGTAAATCATGGTTGTGCAGTTTTGTCCATTTATAGTGTGGAGAAATACATTGTATACTTTTGCAATGAAACAAGTAATTAATTACATTATACCTGTCTCTCTCAACACATCAGCAGGATGCCAAAGAAGAAATCAATGACGATTCCCATGTGGCCATCCCAGCTCTTTACAGAGGAACCACCAACATGACCCCATCTCCCTCAAACTCCCCTCTCCTGAAATGGGATGCTCTGACAGCACAGCTGACACAGAGCTCTGTCGTACCGATGTGTTCAGAGATGAGCGGGGAAATGTATGTGCAGATTGGTGTGGGTGGGTTTAATGAGTGTGAGGGGAAACTATTGTGGTCAGCAGTGTGTTGTGCTGCTTCAGATGGAGATGGTAGTTTCAGTGTTGGGCTAGTGAAGGAGGGGGATGTGAGAGTGCTCAGCATTGAGGAGTTAGAGGAGCTGATAGGAGTTACAAGCCTGTTTTCAGGAGGTTGTGGTAAAATGGGACATCAGAGAGAAGAAAGACTGACGTCACTCTTGGAAAAGCAACTGAATGACATCAAAACACCCAACTCTGATGCACAAAGTGAAGAACACGTTGGCGTACATAACACTCAGGAAGCAGGAACACCAGAATTAGAAAACGAGGACGTGACAGAGCATGTGAATGGCGAAGCCCCAAGCTACACATATTCCTTTAGCTCAGACATGGACGTTGAGGAGAGCACCAATGAGACAGAGAGCTCAGAGTCTGCTCTTCTCTACATTTTGTCTTCCACCATCTCTCTCCTTTATGCCCCTTTTTCTCCGATCGTAAACCAGGTCACTAACTTTCCCTTCCAGCTCGCCTACGTTCTTCAGGAAGATCTGGCCGTTCTGGCCTCGGTGCCTGTCGACAGCTACACTTTGGTCAACAACTTGTGCTCAGGAGTGTCTTCTGGGGTTTCATGCATTTTTAGCACCTTGTATCAGACAGGAGAAACAAGCGTGTGCACGGTTTACTCTTGCCTCAGTCCATTAGCCAGCTGCCTGGTCCTGGCATTCCAGGATGCATTCACAGGGACGGGCACTCTGGCGTCGGATGCCTTAGGGATCATGACGGGAACGGTGGGGAATGGGTTTAGTATCATCAGGATGGTTCTTGGGTCAGTTGGGGATCAGATGGTAGATTACCTGTGTACCGTATGCTCTGAAATGGGCCTACAAGTGTCAACAGTAGGTAGTGGGATTGGAAGACTTACCTGGAGAAGTGGAAGAGGGGTGGGTCACATGCTAAACATCGCTGCGTCCCTCGTAGGTGGAGTCGTGGAGAATACAATAACCAATGTCCAGGAAGCTTTCGGAGGGAGCTCAGGGGAATCATCCGAATCGCAAGTGCCTGAATTGCTGACATCTGAAGTGGTTGGTGAATAGATTTAAAAGTGTGTTTATGCCTGTGTTAGAAACCTTATTTGCATATTGCACTACAAATAGAGTTAAACAGTTCCCACCCACTTTTTCAGCAGTTCTGGAAGTATTTGTCCCATTCATTTTTTTTCAATTGGGATTTGTAAAAAGCAAAGCAAACGAGGTAAATCACAACATTATCAAATACTTTTGCTTTAAATCAAATTTTGCAATCAAACAAAAAGACAACTTTACGGCTTTAATGAGAAAACTACAATCCAATTGCATTGCGACATAATTGATTAAACTATCTATCTATCTATCTATCTATATATATATATATATATACACATGAGAGAGAGAGAGAGAGAGATATTGTTAAGAGTTGGTGCAATTTGCTTGTTTCGATTCTCTGATTGGTGGAGATTTCTGTGTAGAATCATGGGTAATGTAGTTTTTAACACAAATTCAGCTGAGTCTTTAAAGAATAAGTAGAAATAATGCTGACCAAAGGCTTTTACAAAAAAAAACATCTATTAGCAACCTCATAGCTCACAGTAGGTCTGTGTTATTGTTAAAAAATCAATTCCCTAGTGAAATTGAATGGGATTTTTACTGCCAGAACCCAACTGTCACACTATATAGTCGCTTGTGGACTGGACAATGAATATTGACCATGGCATGTGGATTTAAATCATGAAACCTCTATGTGTCTGTCTGCCGTAAAAGGAGGAAATGAAAGGTACACTGCAGGGTTATTTGAACCCATTTCAAGGTGTTGAGCAATGTTTATTAAGTGACAAACAAGCGATGTAATTGTGTGAGATGTTTATGTCATTTAATCTGACATACAAAGGCCTTGCTGTGTCATGGTTTATATGCTGCAATAAAACCTCTTCTCTGTGAGTCATGCTCTCTGTCATTTATAGGCCAATCTATCGTAAAAGACCTTCTTCAAGGTAATCTGTATCTGTCTATATTGGAATCTAAATAAGAATTGTTTTTAATATACCATCATCACTTGTACTAATATTAGAATAGCACCTGGCTGTGCATAATGCTTTATAATGAACAGCCATTATAAAGTGGAACCTTTATGAAGTGATAAAAAAAGAAGTACGCATGTAGGCCTAATCTTAACGTACACACATTGTGCCAAATACAAATTTGTAACATTTAACTGTAAATAACATGTAAACATAAATTTTCCAATCTTGGTTATTTAAGTCAGGCTTTTTCTGCCATAGACCCCAAATATGACCATCCTCGTGTGAGGGACCCTCATTTAAAAAAATAAAAGGTATAGCCTACATATATATATATATATATATATATATATATATATATATATATATATATATATATATATACACAGTGCAATGCATAAGTGAATACACCCATGCTAAAGTTGACTAAAAAGAGGAATAAAAAATCATATTTTGGAAATTGAACTTAATGCCTTAATTTAAAAAATTAGGAAAAATCCAACCTTAAAGGACACCAATTTTCTTTGTGAATGAATAATGTATCGTAAATAAATAAATGTTCTTCCTTAAAATACATGGTGCATAAGTGAGTACACCCCTATGTTAAATTCCCATAGAGGCAGGCAGATTTTTATTTTTAAGTATTTAAAAAAATTTTTTTTAGGATACTATGCATCCTGATAAAGTTCCCTTGGCCTTTGGAATTAAAATAGCCCCACATCATCACATAGCCTTCACCATACCTAGAGATTGGCATGGTTTTATTTCAGTTAGCCTAATAGCTAGTTTGATTTGCATTGAGAGATGATCTTATGGAAAGTACCCCATGCCAATCTCTAGGTATGGTGAAGGCTATGTGATGATGTGGGGCTATTTTAATTCCAAAGGCCAAGGGAACTTTATCAGGATGCATAGTATCCTAAAAAATAAAAATAAAAAAATACTTAAAAATAAAAATCTGCCTGCCTCTATGGGAATTTAACATAGGGGTGTACTCACTTATGCACCATGTATTTTAAGGAAGAACATTTATTTATTTACGATACATTATTCATTCACAAAGAAAATTGGTATATGGTATATTGGTATATATGTCTCCTATCTATATATATTCTTGAACAGAGACCCAATACTGTGAAATTAATATTATAAATATGTCTAAAACATTATTTGGAAAATATATAGTTTCCATGAAGTTTACTCATTTATGCTACCTATTTAGTCACGCATTTTAAAAATAATTTGTTTTGTTGATTTTCTCATGTATTTATTTTAATCTTATTTGTATTAATTTGACATTTTTTACAGTTTTTCCCTGAACTTTTCCACGGACCGCTAACGCTCTCTTGTTGCCCCTTGAAGGTCCCTGGAGCCCAGTTTGAAAACCCCTGATTTAAATGAATGTATTATTAAAGAGACAAGATCTTTGCAAAAAAGCCTTATGAGATAAAAAATAAAATATAAATCTTCATTCCATCCTACATTTTGCGAATATAAAATTTGAATATCAAAACTATAGTTTAAAAATGTTGTCAATACATTTATTTTTATATTTAAAATAGTAAATAATGTCTTTAACAGGCAACATTACACTTAAGTGACAAAAAAAGATAATTTATATTCATAAATAATTATATTCATAATTCATAATTAATCCATAATTTAATTCGTAAACTGCCTATCAGAGCTCATTTTCAGTGGCTTGCATCATAACGTTTAGTGTTTCATGTTATTGCCATAGACTGTAAAAAAAAGAAAAAAAGAAAGTTATTACGGTTCGTTAGCGCCTCTATCGGGCACTTTAGTCTGTTTTACACGTTTATTGCGTCAGACGGATGCGCTTTACGACGGTTATTATGCCTTTACGGTAGCGCCTGTGAAGCACGCAAAAGCACTGGAGTCTGTGTGCATGCTGGATTTAGACTGACGTTTCCCTAGCTGCATACAGGTGAGTTATTAATGATCTTCAGACTTCAAATACAGATGCTGCCGTATATGTGCTGATCAATAACTCTAAAAGTTTGCATGTCTTATATGTGATTTCTTGACTTTAGTAGTCATAGCTCTGCTGAAATGAACAGATCATGCGTTTAGCCAATTAGCCGGTCTATCTTTAGACTTCAAACCTCTCAAGTTATTATTGAAGCATTACATTGTAATGTAAATACAAAAAGGTTACTGAGTAAAAGAGTTTATTGCGATCTTGAAATGAATACAAGTATTTAAGGAAATCTTAAATCAGTGAGATCATATTCAGAATATAATCTGACTGACACTAATATTGTCAAGTTCAGTTTATTTGTCATTTGAACAGTTTACATAAATGTATGACGAGGCTCAGATCACAGAAGTTAGATATATAAGAAAAGTAGGTGATATTCAATAACTGTAAATCTTAAAAGTGTTGTTTGTTGACAGAATAGTGAAAACTGAATCTGACACTTTTGCTTTCGTTTATGTATTGAAGTGCAAACGGTTTTCAATGACATATATCTGTCATATTAAGTTTAATAATAGTCATTGTGACATGCAAAAAACTGCAGAAATGAAAAAGATGCACATTACACATTATTCACTCGTTTTGTGAATTACTAATTGACATGACCCATATCTCTCTGTCAGATGGACACTCTTTACATCTCTTCACACCCTGATGACTTCAGGAGTTTGTTACCCTTGATCGCTGCTGAATTCTGTCGATCTCCTCCACGAATAGTCCATGAGAACCCTCCGGCTGAGGTGGGCAGGTCCCGTCCTGCACTGGTCTTAGAGGGTGTGGGTGGCACGGTGCTCACCGGTGCCAATGCTGTGAGCTGGTACCTGGCATCAGCGGGCAAACGGACAGGCAGCGATAAGAAACAGGAAAGTCAGGTCTGGCAATGGCTGAGCTTTGCTGAGAATGAACTGATGCCCGTGGCCTGCTCTGTGGCATTCCCTCTGCTGGGGATCGTGGGAGTTGATAAGAAGGTAAGGCATGTGTGTGCCTTTATGGTCTGACTATCTCATGTGTTGATTGATAGGCATCACTGAGTGTACGCCTCCGGCTCCAAATTTTTTGACCTTTTTAAGTGAAAGAGATATACTCTGAATTTGACCCAGTGAGTAGTGAACATACACACTGCAAACTGTGGGTACACACACCGGGAGCAGCTATTTTGCTGTGGCGCCTGGGGAGTGATTGGGGGTTAGGTACCTTGCTCAAGAAAGTTTCCTGCCGGTATTGAGAATTGAACCCACAACCTTCTCTTACCATTAGGCCATGACTGCCCCTGTATTTTTATTTTTCTAAACTGTTTCTGGATGAGAAGCTGCACTAACTTACATTTTTCATTTTAGCTTCTGCAGAGTTCCAGAGCGGAGCTGCTGCGTGTTCTCAAAGCTCTAGATGAGACTCTAGCACCGCGGACATTCCTGGTAGGAGAGGGTGTGACTCTGGCTGATATGGCTGTTGCTATGGCTGCATTACTGCCATTCAAATATGTGAGTGCACATCTGTAATCTTAAACCATTTGAACTCTTAGCATGATGGCTTGTATTAATAAAAGGGACAATTCACACACAAAAAAATTCTGTTATAATTTACTCACCTTCGTGTCATTCCATACATGGCTGACTTACTTCTGTGGAACATCATAGAAGATATTTTGAAGAATGTTTCAGCTGTTTTTATTCATACAATGAAAGTCAGTGGGGTCCAAAAACAATGTTGCATGCCATTGACTTTCATAGTGTGGATAAAAAACGAAATATTTTTTTAAAATATCTTCTTTTGTGCTTCACAGAAGAAAGTAAGTCGTGTTATTTTAGTATTATTTATGTACTGTTATGGTATTTATCAATATTGTGAATAAGCTTTTATTTTTTATATACTTCTATATGGCATTAATATATTTTTGTTTAAATTTTAGTAATTTTAGTACTTCAGTTTAAACTTATTTATTTCATTTAGTTACCAGTTAAGGCAACTTTTTTAACTTTAAAAGTAATTTTTTGAAAATGTAATATTTTTATTTTATTTCAACTTTATTTCAATAAGTTTTTGTTCTAGTTTTTAGTTAACAAAAACAACACTGATACACATTTTGAATGACATGAGCGTGAGTAAATGATTTTTGGAACTGCTTCAACTTTCAGTTGCTGTAATTGATCGCTCATTATAGTACTTTTATTTAAGGCATTGGAGCCTGCAGACAGGAAGTCATTGGTGAATGTGACCAGGTGGTTTAATACCTGTGTGAACCAGCCACAATTCCTGAAGGTATTGGGTCAAATCTCACTGTGTGAGAAAATGGTGCCCGTGACCCCCAAACCCAGCGCTGCCGCCAATGCCACATCAACTGCTGCTTCTGACGCTGCTACACCAGACTGCACACCTGGTAACGGTAAGGATGTGTGTATTTGGAAGTTGTTGCTTTTTTAATTTCTTTAGAAATGTGTCATAGCGTTTTGAGGGTCATTTTAAGACCATTAAAAACTAGTGAATTAAAACAGCTCACATGATCTTTCAGATAGACTTTAGTCTTATCAGAGTCTGAAAGCATTTTAGAAGTCTATGTTGCCCATGAATAATTATTTTTGTCCTCTTGTCCTTGTGATTCTCAGGTCCTCCTAAGACAGAGGCTCAGCTGAAGAAAGAGGCCAAGAAGCGAGAAAAGCTGGAGAAGTTTCAACAAAAGAAAGAGATTGAGGAGAAGAAGAAGATGCAGCCTCAGACTGAGGTAGAGCGATGAATCTCAGCATATTATTCTCTCATTGACATCGACACAAGCAGAGATAGAAAGAAAGCAGAACGCAGAACTTGCCATATTGTTTATTCTTCCATCCCCTCCAATAGAAAAAGGCCAAACCTGAGAAGAAGGAACTGGGTGTGATTAGCTATAACATACCCACGCCTTCTGGAGAGAAAAAAGGTGTGCTTTTGCTTCCATTAGCAGGAATTGTATTTTTTTAATTTGTCACGTACCCATCTAATCATTTATGTGTCTCTCTTCATGTGTCTCAGATGTCCTGAGTCCTCTGCCCGATTCTTACAGTCCTCAGTATGTGGAAGCGGCCTGGTACCCCTGGTGGGAGAAACAGGGATTTTTCAAGCCTGAATATGGGGTATGACTTGAAAATCATAATGTATTTTTATACTCTAATACAATAAACACTGTAGGTACACCACCAAAATGTAGTGTACAAATGTTTAAATATCAAATGTTTATATTTTTTTAAGAAGTCAATACTTTTATTCAGCAAGTATGCATTAAATTGAAAGTCAAAAGATTTCTATTTCAAATAAATGTAGTTCTTTTGAACTTTCTGTTCACCAATAGTAATAAAAATACACAGAAAAAACATTTAAGAGCAACCAAAAAAAAAAAGACAAAATTACATTAAAAGCCAAAGACAAAAGTTTAGTTTTAAGTCAAGATTTGAATTCAGATAGAGAGGAAGCCATTCTAATAAAATTAGGAAGATTGTTCCAAAGAGTGGTGCTAGGCTCAATTACCCCTCGTCTTTAGGCGGGTTCTGGGGATCTTAAGGAGGAATTTGCCGTCCGATCTTAGTCCTCTCACGGGAGTGTAGGGATGTAGTAACTTAGTCAGATAAGAAGGTGCTAGATTATTTAAAGATTTATACACAAGTAGTAAGATTTTGTACTCGATTCTGTAATGAGTAGGCAAATAGAAATGTTTCTTGAGCAGCAAATCAGCATATTAAAATGATTTCTGAAGGATCATGTGACACTGAAGACTGGAGCAATGATGCTGAAAACTCAGCTTTTACATCACAGGAATAAATTACATTTGAAAATATATTAAAATAGAAAACAGTATTTAAAATTGTTGTGATATTGCACAATATATATTGTGATCTATATAATTATATGAGCAAATATATATATATATATATATATATATATATATATATATATATATATGATCAAATAAATGCGGCCTTGGTAAGCATAAGAGACTTCTTTCCAAAACATAAAAAAATCTTACCGACCCCAAACTTTTGAACGATAGTGTATATTCATTAAATGATATTTCTGCTGTTTATTATCCAGAGAAAGAATGTAAGTGAGCCAAACCCACGTGGCGTGTTCATGATGTGTATTCCTCCACCTAATGTGACGGGATCCCTCCACCTTGGTCACGCCTTGACCAATGCAATTCAGGACTCCCTGACAAGATGGTAACCGGTTATAATTGTTATATATAATTAATGTAATGTTATTAGCCATTATATACATTTTATGCTTTATTAGCTGTAATAAAAAAGCATATAAAAGTCAAGGCGAGACACTTTGTGGCTGATTGTTAATGTTTGGATAACTTAAGATAGATTTGAAATGGTAATTTATGATATGGAGCCTATGACATCATGTGTCCGAAATAATATGTTTGATCGTTGGTTTGCTTTAATGTGTTAATGCAGGCACAGGATGAGAGGAGAGACCACTCTGTGGAATCCCGGCTGTGATCACGCTGGTATCGCCACACAGGTGGTGGTGGAGAAGAAACTGATGAGAGAGCGAAAGATGACCAGACATGATCTCGGGAGAGAGAAATTCATCCAGGAGGTCTGGAAGTGGAAGAACGAGTGAGTGTGTGAGGTTGAGGAGAATTCTAAGATCATTAAATAATTGATTTAACTCCAATTATATGAACAAATTTGTCTTCCTTTTGGCGTCGAACAGAAAGGGAGATCGCATCTATCATCAGCTGAAGAAGCTGGGCTCCTCTCTGGACTGGGACAGAGCTTGTTTTACCATGGACACTGTGAGTACAATGCACAAAAACCCAACCCAGGTGTTAAATGACAGCCAAAAATTCTTGTTAAAAAGCTTGTCATTGCTAAGCTTTAAAGTGTCGCTTTTTAATAATGGATAATCAGTTTTTAATCATGTGTAATACTGTCTGCTTGCAGAAACTGTCGTTTGCGGTCCAGGAGGCATTTATACGTATGCATGAGGAAGGTGTGATTTACAGGAGCAAGAGACTCGTCAACTGGTCCTGCACCCTCAACTCCGCCATCTCTGACATAGAGGTACATTCATATCATATGTGGGGGCAGTTTTGGGGTCAAGAATTGTTTTTTGAATGAATGAATTGAATACTATTAATTAGCAAGGATGCATTAAATTGATCAAAAGTGACAGTAAAGACTTTTATTATTATCATGGTTTCTACAAAAATGTTAAGTAGCTCAACTGTTTTCTACATTGATAATAATAATAAATGTTTCTTCAGCAGCAAATTGTCATACAATGATTTCTGAAGGATCATGTGACACTGAAGATGAGTAATGATGCTTAAAATTCAGCTTTGCCATCATAGGAATACATCATATTTTTAAATGATATGAATAAAAAACTTATTTTAACACTATTCACAATATTACCGTTTAACTGTATTTTTGATCAAATTAAATGCAGTGTGAACAAAGTTTTACCTTTTTGATAACTTTCATAAAATTGAGTTTTAAACTCTCCAAACACAGTAAAAGCTAGTCTGAGAAAATATATCCATCAATTATTTGACAGTTTAACTACATTTATGTCAGAAAGTAGCAGATGACAGAAGTTACATCTTCACTAACAGTCTCAGAGTCTCCGTTTTCTGTGGTCACCTGATGAATGTTGTGTTCTAGGTCGATAAAAAGGAGCTGACAGGGCGAACCCTTCTTCCTGTGCCGGGTTATAAGGAAAAAGTCGAGTTTGGCGTGCTGGTGTCTTTCTCTTACAAGATTGAAGGATCAGGTAAGGGTTGTGTCTGCATAAATGAGGTTAGAAGTACTGACAAGACATACAGAGGTTGATTAAAATGTATTGTTCTCCTGCAGATGAGGAGGTGGTAGTGGCCACCACACGTATTGAGACCATGCTTGGAGACACGGCTGTGGCCGTCCACCCTAATGACCCCAGATATCAGGTGATGCCGACGTTTCCTTTTCATAACTCTGGTGTTTGAGAAATGGTCTTGAGAATGTGTTTGAGTTAAATGAACTCTTTACTATCCAGCATCTCAAAGGAAAGATGGTCGTTCACCCATTCTGTGACAGAAAGATGCCCATCGTGTTTGATGACTTTGTTGATATGAACTTTGGAACAGGTAATAAATGTTACAAGGACAAAAACATATATTTTCTGTAAGTTTGTCTGCAGTTTACAGTGGAGTGTTGTTGTACAGGTGCCGTGAAGATCACTCCTGCTCATGACCATAATGATTATGAGGTGGGAGAGAGACACAAACTGGCCTTCATCAACATCCTGGATGAAAATGGTCTACTAATCAATGTTCCTCCTCCATTCCTGGTAGGCACACACACATTGTGATATCTTTGACCCTGTTCACACCAGGTATTATTTTTAATCTCGTCATAAATATGATGGAAGATTGACAAATTGTTCTCTGGTGTTTTAGGGGGTGAAGCGCTTTGAGGCGAGGAAAACTGTGCTCCAGGCACTGAAAGATAGAGGCCAGTTTAAGGAGGTCAAGGACAATCCGATGGTGGTGCCCGTCTGCAGGTTAGACACTAACTTCCTCTTAACTCCTTAACTTTCAGTTGTTTTCAGCTGGTAGTTCGCTGGTCTGGTCTGATAAGGTTGTGTAAAGCAGGGAAAAATCAATGCTAAAATCAGAAATTGACTAAATGCCTAGAAAGTGTCATATAGCTGGCAAAACTTTATTTGCAATGATTTATAATAAATCAATTGCACATTTAAAGTAACTTGCTAACTTTCACAGCCAGTGACAACCAAACATGTTGTCTATCACCAGATGTGAACCACAGGTAAAGTGCCTCCTAGTGGAATAACAAAGAAGTTAACAATGAAAGATCCACTGTTGAAAATGGAGGAAATCTTTTTATTTATTTTTTGTGGAGAGGAAGAAATAATACATTTTCATTTCCTTTTTTTGTCTGTACGTCCAGAATATGCATATTATGGAGATGCCAATGTGGCCGGTTTGCCTGACATCCCCTTTTCCGTCAACAATAAACTAATATTCAAACCATTCTTTATTAAAGGGATACTCCACTTTTTTCGGAAATAAGCTCATTTTACATCTCCCCCAGAGTTAAACAGTTGAGTTTTACCGTTTTAGAATCCATTCAGCCGAACTCCGGGTCTGACGGTACCACTTTTAGCATAGCTTAGCACAGATCATTGATTCTGATGAGTCCAGTAGCATTTCTTTCAAAATGACCAAAGAGTTTCAATATTTTTCCTATTTAAAACTTGACTCTTCTGTAGTTAAACCGTGTACTAAGATCGACGGAAAATGAAAAGTTGCGATTTTCTAAGCCTATATGGCTAGGAACTACTCTCATTCCGGCGTAATAATCAAGGAACTGTGCGGCTGTACCATGAGTGCAGCAGGCGTAATGATATGACGCAGCGCCTGAAAATAGTCCCCAGCTCGGTAACTTCTTCCAACGTGACCGGTACTAAGTTTGTCTAACCTATTAGACCTATTTTCAGGCGCTGCGTCATATCATTACGCCTGCTGCACTCATGGTACAGCCGCACAGTTCCTTGATTATTACGCCGGAATGAGAGTAGTTCCTAGTCATATAGGCTTAGAAAATCGCTTTTCAAAAAACTTTTCATTTTCCGTCGATCTTAGTACACGGTTTAACTACAGAAGAGTCAAGTTTTAAATAGGAAAAATATTGAAACTCTTTGGTCATTTTGAAAGAAATGCTACTGGACTCATCAGAATCAATGATCTGTGCTAAGCTATGCTAAAAGTGGTACCATCAGACCCGGAGTTCGGCTGAATGGATTCTAAAACGGTTAAACTCAACTGTTTAACTCTGGGGGAGATGTAAAATGAGCATATTTCCGAAAAAAGTGGAGTATCCCTTTAACTACAATTTCATAAGTTGAAATTTTAATTTATTACTATAATTTGTCAATTTTTTTGTGCAGTAAATTGTTGCCTACGAGAGCATGAAACCATTGTAATTTAATATTGTACAGTTAACAATTCTCATACTTGATGTCCAAAGTAAAGTCTGGGTCCTGAAGCCAAACCACATGAGAAGCACCGCTTTGATCTATGCAGAAGTGCCATCTAATCTTGGAATAGACCTTTAAAGTCGTCATGAAACAGAAGTTGCAGTAGTCTTTTCACGACTTATCGAACAAGAAAAAAATGTGGTGCAGGATTTTTCGGGATCAGGAATTGATTAGATCGTTGGATGGTTGTGGTTTGCTATTGCTGTGATCTCATGTTGTCCCGTCCTTGTGCCAGTAAACACATCATTAGCGAAGAGTAGAGGTGTCGTTGCAAGAGGAAGGGGAAGTTATCATGATTTAAAGATCATGAGGGCACATGAATGAATAAAAAAATAAATAATGATGCATACCGATAAATAATTTATGAGCACTGCAATATTACATAAAAAAATAAGAAATTATTTGTCCATTTTGATTTCATGGTGTCTTTAATTCCATTACAGCTGTTATGTTTACATGCACAAAGCAACTGATGAGTGTTTGTGTGTTTCTCAGCCGCTCTAAGGACATAGTGGAGCCTCTGCTGAAGCCTCAGTGGTACGTGGACTGCAGAGAGATGGGAAAGCAGGCCGCAGATGTCGTCAGAAACGGAGAGCTCAAGATCATCCCTGACCACCACCTCAAAACCTGGTTCAACTGGATGGACAACATCAGGTGACCCATCTATTTCAGCTCAGACGTTTTCTGCTGGAGTCACCGTGTGTGTGTAGTAACACTTTTTGGGTATCAGGGACTGGTGCATCTCACGGCAGTTGTGGTGGGGCCACAGGATACCAGCGTACTTTGTGACTGTGAATGATTCGTCAGTCAAACAAGGCGAGGTGAGCAGAGACACAGGAAAATGCAGCCTGCTGTATGTGCTGTGGACACACAGGGATGCTGGGAATTAAGATACTGTATTGTTGCATGCTTTTAGGATGTGGACGGACATTATTGGGTCAGCGGGAGATCTGAGGAGGAAGCCAGAGAAAAAGCTGCCAAACGCTTCAATGTCACTGCAGACAAAATCTCTCTACGCCAGGGTACGAATCAAACATACACTTGCTCTCATTACCACTGAGTCATTTTATCCTTCTGTTTTGTTCATGTCAGTTTTTACCCTCTGGCATCAATAAAGCATCTTTCTTTCTGTCTGTTTGTTTCAGATGAGGATGTGTTGGACACTTGGTTCTCCTCAGGGATCTTCCCCTTCTCCATCTTTGGCTGGCCCAATGAGGTCAGATATTAATACAGAAAACACACACACACACACACTAGGGCTGGGCGATATATCGCATGACATTGTTATGCGCATCTCGTCAGTAAAGCCGGTTCCTTGATTAGTAGTAAATCGCCATCACCTGCTTTCAGATGGAGCGGCAGTAACTACACAGAGCCGTAGTTCACTGACAAGCTGAGCCATATCGCATTAATTATCACGGACGTATCGCCTGCGATAATTAATGCGATTATGGCTCAGCTTATTTTATAATATTTTTATATTACTTGTATAATACCAGATTATTTTTATTTATTTAATTTGTTTTGTAAATATATCTAATAATAAAAAGTTGTATTTTTTTGTTGAATTGAATTTACTTCCTATTTTTGTTTTTATATAATGTGTATAAAACATTAAATATTCTAATTACATTTCTAATGTCTGTATACACATTATATAATGCAGTTCAATGCATGTCAGTTCATGTTTTCAATGAAAATATTATATTGTGCTATAGAGAAAGTATATGTTCTTTATGTCCCTGGGTCTCTGCACATTTTTTTTAATTGTTTTTATTCAATAATATATACAGAGACTGCAGTGATTAAGTAATTTTGCAATATTTATGTGTTAGTCAGAGGACCTGAGAGTCTTCTACCCAGGAACACTGTTAGAGACAGGCCACGATATCCTGTTCTTCTGGGTGGCTCGTATGGTCATGATGGGCCTCAAACTTACTGGAAAACTACCTTTCAAAGAGGTGGGTGTTTTGTGTTTTTTAATATATATTAGGGGTGTCCCCGACTATGGATTTTCATAGTCGAATCAGAGTCGTCAAGTCTTGCCTATAGTCGACTAATAGTCGAATCATGTGTCTGGGGGCGGGGCTTTAACATTTCAAAGCTGCGATGTACCGAACATCACACAAAGATATAGAAGAAAATGTATAAAAACATTTTTGATCAATAAAACTAAGAAATAACATAAATAACTCCAGAAAGGCCACACTGCAGACAGGATTTGCATTTCACATGCAAATCAAATTAAATCGGCTAAATTGCCTGTGCGAGCAGGCTCTAAGTACAGCACAACATCGATGCACCGAAAAAATAAACAATTAATTTACAGAATTAAGTTAGAACAGAATATACATTTCTAATAAATAAAAATACAAAACGAAATAAATCAGAATCAAGTCACAAGCTGAGGAGCAAATGTGTGCAAAATGCCTGAAGTGCAGGGGAACATATATTCAAAACACAAGCCACAAATAGTTACATTAGATAACCTTGACAGATCAATAAAGAAAATAAAAATAAAGAAAATATTAAAATAACGATAGTAGCCAGAATTTTCAACTTTGTCTTTTTAACTGCAGAAACAACAATAAATGCTAAACTGGAGTGGCAGTCTTTTTAGCTACAAATGTTCACCGCATCCAAAAATCGAATTAGAACCGGCTGAAAAGTTTTGAAATCACTTGTACCCCACCTGATCGAGAGAACAAATCCAGTCTTTCACTCTGTCTGTGTCCGCTGGAGTCTTTTCAAATTGTGCGCGCGGATAAAATACATTCTAAAACACTTAACATGAAAAAAAGGTTAACGACTTAATCTCCTAAAATAGTTCAATTAAAATATCAAATTATGTAAAGAAAACGCTTTACTATAAGAGGAACGCATTGCGTTCATATTCTGGGTTCATCTGCTTATCTGCACATAGTATGGTTTCTTAATAAAGTGTGTACTGTGTACATGCATTAAGCCACGTTAAAGTGCCTTTTAAGCGTTTTAAAAGCTTTTTTCACGTTAAGCATTTTAGAATGTCCCGTGGAAAACCAACTTGTTAACGTTGGCCGGCAGAAGTGCGATCATGGTTTTCCTGATGCTAAATCCAGCCTTGGAGAATATCCTTTCTGATCGGTGTTAGGGGTGTGACGATAATCGCATCACCGCAATATCGCGTTGATGAGATGCCTACCGCGGTGTGAGGTCAACACCGCACGTTTTTTTATTTTTGCTGAAAGTTACAGGAGTGCATAGGTGTGTGATATGAACTATAAACACATTAATATTTTGTTTATAATTTACTGTATTCTGCGAGTCCCATGTTCAAGGGCTTCTGGAGAAAAAAAAACGCTTCCTGTGCAAGGGAGGGAGTCGAGGGACAGTCCGTTAAACATAGCCTATGGGGGATTTATTTTTTTGTGTGTGTCTGATTATTATTAATTTAGTGCTAGGTTTTGTGATGTTTACAGATAATGTTCAATTAAATACAAACAAACACAGGAATAAAAGACAAGCATAACGTAAACAGTTGGAGTTAGATTTTAATTGCAAGTATAGCGATCTTTCTTATATGGTATAGGAAATAATAGTTGACGGCGCTAGCCGAATGATTCAAAAAATAGCCACGAATCTAGTGTCTAAGCCAAATACTGTGTCGCCTTTGAGGCAGGTGACAATTAAGGGGAACCCGGTGAATTTGGACAAGGCGCACAAAAGTATCCGTCTCGTGAGGAAATACCACTAACCAATAACTAGACCACATCTTAGAAATTTTTTTTTTGCAGGACTTAAGTGCAGCACACCTACCTTAGGTCGGCGACACACTGGCTGCGTGGCGTGTCCGTTTTTATTTCGGCTCCCATGTTAACAGGTTAGAGCTTGAGAGCGTGAGACGCGCTTCTCAGGTGCGGCACGAGCCGCGCTGAAAACGCGTGCATGCCAGAAATAGAACCAACGCCTATTTTTCACGCGACACGCAAGCCTGTTGGAAGCGTTTCCTGGCAAAATATAATAGGAAAAGATGTTTGTATGTCATTTTGACATGAATACATATTAATAAATTACATTTTGATGTTTGAAAGTTAAGGTTTTGACATAAATGTAGATATAAATGTAATTAAAAAAATATTATCGATTTTCAAATATTGCACCTGTCAATACAGAACGAAATTATTCTGTAGCCTATTTTGCCGTCAATACTGCCGAGTGCCGACGCTGTCTTTGCTGCTATATATTTATGTTTAACATTAAGTAGCCTAGGCCTTCCACAACTCTCTCCCCATATGTCGAATATATCACCAATGAGGCGTATATGTCACCTAGCAGCAGCAGCGCTGTTTCTGGTGTGCAAAGACATAGAAAAAGACACGCAACTGACACGCAACAGAAACGCCACACTCACACCACACAGCCAGTGTGTCGCCGGCCTTAAGACTACCTAATTAATAGTTAATTATTAATATTTACAATTTAATATAAATGTTAATTTGTTTATTTTTTTAATAAAGAATACTGCTTTATGATTATTCATTTCAATTGTCATTTACAAGCTACATGCGGTCTTGATCGCGTCTGCAGTGTGTGATGCGGCCGCGGGTGATTTTTTTTGGGGGGGGGGGGGGGTGGTGTCGGTTAACCGCCAAACCGCGATATTTGTTGCTTCTTCACCGCGGTAAGAAAAAATCCCATACCGTCACAGCCCTAATCGGTGTACATCCACACTTTAGATTTTCTTATCCCAGACATTGTTAAAGATTTAAATCCTTGCCGCCAAGACGCTCCTCTTTCGGTCACGGATTGAAAGTGAAACTTAAAGCACGTTAAAAAATATTTATTAAAAGCTTCTTTCTTTGCACATTTTTATATACAGCACTATCATAATAGGCTGAATATTAACGTATTGACAGAAAACCGGTAGTTCTGTGAAATCAGAGACATTGAGCGCCCTCATATAGCCAAAGTGGCATGATCCTCTTTTCATAACACCTCTGTGAAGATCCGACCGTGAGATTGGTAGTCGAATCAGGCTCATCCTATCTTCGACTATTCGGGGTCACCCCCGATATTGTATATTTTATATTTAGAGCTTCTGGACCTGCAAAATTTAAAAGTGTTTAAAAGAGTTTCTAACAGACTGTTAAACTTCCACTTAGATGTATCAGCATGTGTCAATTCATTCAAAGCTAGTGTAACTTGTGGTGTAAATCTGGTGTGTTTTTTTAGGTGTACCTGCATGCAGTGGTACGTGATGCCCATGGCAGGAAAATGAGCAAGTCTCTCGGTAACGTCATCGACCCTCTGGACGTCATCACTGGCATTTCACTGGAGGTAGCTAAACTACTTACTCTTACATTAACACCATGTGGCTACATACTGCATCGTTGCACAAAATTAATTTGAGTTGTGTGTGTGTGTAAGGGTCTTCACGGTCAACTAATAGACAGTAATCTAGATCCTCTGGAGATTGAGAAGGCCAAACAGGGACAGGTATAACCAGTTTTCTATGAGCTCCTGTAATCTCTTTTTATTGTACCTTTTAGCTGTTGCTGTGTTTTTCTATTACATTCTGTTTGTGCATGTGTCCGCTCTCTAGAAATCCGACTATCCCAGTGGAATTCCAGAATGCGGGACTGATGCGCTCAGATTTGCTCTATGTGCTTATACCGGTCAAGGTAAAAAAAAAATATCGAAAGCATATCTACATTGAAAAGTACAAATATTATCATAAAGGCCCCGATAAACTCAAGGCAAAGTTCTTTTTCATTCTTTGCTCAGGGGTAAAACGTAGATCGAAATGCCTTTGCTGGGATTTACTGTTAGTGAACTTCCCAATGCCGCCCATGTAACTGGGAGCAGTGTTTAAATGAATATGTAAATGTGTGTTGCATGCTTTCCTCTCAATAACAAAATAAATGTAAAATCATCATTGGCAAACCTGTATTGATATACCAGTATTCTGAATATTTGGGTGGATGATAATAATGATAATTAATAATAATAAAACATGTCCTGATAAAGTATTACTTTGTGCTTTTTCTGTTTATTTCTCCCAGGCCGAGACATTAATCTGGACGTGAACAGGATTCTGGGATACAGGCATTTCTGTAACAAGCTGTGGAACGCAGTGAAGTTTGCCATGAGGACACTGGGAGAGGGATTTGTTCCCTGCCAAAAAGCTCAGGTGAGAGAAAGAGATGGACGATGTGTCAGGAGTCAGGACATTGTGAAAAACATACACTTTGTGGTGTATTGTGGGTTTATTTCCCTAAACACGTGATTCTGTGTCTCTCAGCTGTGTGGCAGTGAAAGTGTGTCTGATCGCTGGATTCTGTCCCGTCTGAGCGCAGCAATAGCGCAGTGTGATAACGGATTCCAGGCCTACGATTTTCCGACAATCACCACTGCCATTTACAATTTCTGGCTGTATGAGCTCTGTGATGTTTATCTGGTAAGGAATACACACACCACCTACACACAATTGCTTTTGACCTCTTCATTTGTATATTTAATTTGGTCTCTGCACACATTTCTAAATAAGCTTTAGAGTTTTGTTGAAAAGTTTAACTTTGAGATGTTTTTTTTTCTTTTTCTGCTCATATAGGAAAGTGTGAAGCCGGTGTTGAGCAGGACAGATTCAGAAGGGCAGAAACAGGCAGACATCTGCAGACAGACTCTCTACACCTGTCTGGAGGTGGGACTCCGCCTCCTGTCTCCTATCATGCCTTTTGTTTCTGAAGAGCTCTTCCAGCGGTTGCCAAGGAGACGGTCTCAGGACAGCCCCCCCAGCATCAGTGTCACACCTTATCCAGACACTTCAGAGGTGAGCAGGGGTGACCAAATATAGGGTTGCACGATGAATCGAAATACAACCGAAATCGTGAAATGGCTTATCGAGGGCTTCCCAAACTGGGATATGTGGGGTGACAGAGGGTTACGTGGACAAAAAGCTGAGTTTTGCCATTCATTTAATTCTACCCCACCTTATTATAATTTCAAAACCGTGCATGTATTTCTAACAGGCAAAATGCCATAAAAGGTCAAATAGATGACATCCAATCATATTACCTCATCTTTTTCGGTCAAAACTGACTGCATCCACACAAGCAGCGACAGATGATAGGTTTGCCTGCACAGTACGCTGCCTCAGTTCACGACAATGTAAAAAATGTAAAAAGTGGGAATTTAGCACTTATTTGCACGAAGAACAAATATAGACCCAGACTGTGCATAGAGATTAAGACTCAAACTCTCTTTTATACAAAAACACACCCCGTGCGAGTTCTTGTTTTTAATGTTGATCATATATTATACGAGCAAGAATGCAATTTTTCCACACGACTGCAAAAGTGACATTTGATTTTATACAACAGTTCAACAAACAAAAGTGTAATACTAAGTGATGTACATTGTCAGAATTGTTTGCTCTATTTTGCTACAAAATAAGTTCCAGCGAAAGCCACAGCAGAACTGCAACACACAGCGGCGTTTCGTGAACGAATCTGCGGCTTTGAACGAATCGCGATAGTCAATGATTCAATGACCCTTAAATACAGCCACTTGCTTTGTTGCTAAAAGATGAATGACTTGATGGCTCACATGTTAAGACCAAGCGTGCCGCACAAGCCCTGAAAAGTGAAGCCAAAACATCTCGATCGCTGACTGGTCGTAGTATAGGTCATAAGCCCCGCCTCCCCGTGTTATTCAACAAGACGTGAGACCAACTAAACAATTAAATTACACTTCAAATATCTTTTTTCCAAAGGTGGTTTCTTTCATTTGCTGTCGTTTTTATCACGCTGATGTAAGTTCAAGTGTCTGTTTCAAAAATAAGTTGGTTTTAGTTAGTTACGTGATGCTATAAAAACGGTGGTGTAACGTCATGATTGACAGCTGTGATTGACAGGTTCTCTGAGCAAATTAGTCACTGAAGCACCAACGGACATTTTTTTCGGGATCTTCGGAGGACTGAGGAGATTGTATTTACTTCATTTTAACAAGCCTCGTGTCGTACTGCAATACATTTTTTAAAAAGTGCATTCTGCGAGAGTGAGGGCGGAGCGTTGATTTCGCGGCTTTACTTCCTGCTCACTACTGCGCAGGTCTGGTCCCGAGATCGCTACTGCGCAGACTCAAGTTCCAATATGTCAGCGCCATATCGGGACACTGGCGGCTTCAGTTCTCACCAATGGAAGAGAGCGAAGGGGCGTCGTCCATCTTTTTTTACAGTCTATGGTTAAGACAGTGACTTACCGCCACCTACTGGTAGCTTCAGATTAAATAAATATATGCAGTGCTTGTTTCAGAATCAAGTTTTCTTACACGTGAGCGGCTCAATATCCGCTGATGTTTGCAGGATCTCAGAACGGTTCGGTTTGCAGTAAATGCTGCTATGCATGATCTCATCTCTGCAAGTTCTCTGCATTTGGGAAAGCAACATGCGCCAACCATCTTCCTATACTTTTAATGAGAAGCGTTTATTTACGTTTATACGATTACGTTTATTAGCTTTAAGGGCTCCCTGTAAATAAAAGTTTGATGGTTTAATGTTTAAAAATGTTGTGACAGCCATAAATATTAGTATTGTAATTTTTACAGTTGTAATTTAAAATATAATTATTATTTGATATTGTCTTAAATACTTAAGTAAAATATTTCTAAAGTAAAGCCGCTTTTCCACCGAAATTACCCGGAACAATTTGTCCCAGGAACTTTTTTCCCAGGAACCTTTTTTGCCCCAGACCGGTTGCTTTCTGCGTTTACACCGCGGTCTAAAGTACCGGGAATTCAGGTAAACTGCGCGCAACTGCTCCTCCCAGTCTGCGACGGACAGTAATCAGTTTTGAGCGCCACATTTATAAGTTTGGAGGAGATTCAAACTGTGTTGCAGTTATTGGTTTACTAACGAGGTAATTAACATAACAAAATAGACGAGCACTGATACTAAAGCGTGTTCAGAAAGCTTGTATGCGTATAAAATTAAGACAAGGTACGTTGTGAGATGACTGGGACGAACGCGCAAAAATTTCCTTTTGCGCAAATACTCTTTAAAAAAAGCCTGAACCCCGTCTATCAATCATAAATAGTGACAGTCTTGTAAATAGTTGTTTGTTACACCTCAATGCGCTATTCCAATCCTGTTATAGTAAATTTGTAACATGGTTTGCCTTGCAATAGATGACAATGTGTAAACATAATGACTTAATATTAAAAGCTGTGGCAGAAAAGAGACGAGCACTGATAAAGCGTGTTCAGAGCTCGTAATGCTAACGTTGGATATAAAATTGTATGTTATCAGCTATTGCGGACATTGGCCGTGAGATGGCTGTGACGAACGCGCAGAAAGTTTCCTCTTCCACAAATACCCAAATAATAAAGCCTGAAACTCGTCGCCAGTCCCCCAGTTTTTTTTATTAAATTCCATATTTGCAGACAGACAACTTTACTGCATGAAGCCACTTTTTAAAAGGGAGGTTAAAAATAAAGAAAATGCTGCGTGGAGTCATCCAACCAAAATGCGGCGTGAACACAACCAATCAGCTTGTGCAGCGCACAAGTCCCACCCCTGAAAGTTCCTGAACTTTGAAAAAGTACTACCTCGTGAGCAGGGACTATCGGAGGGGGAAATATTTACCCGGAACTTCATTTAGACCCTGGTTCCTGCGGTGTAAACACATCGAGTACCAGCCCAAAGTTCCTAGTTCCTGGGGAAAGTTCCTGCGGTGGAAACGCGGCTTAATATTTCTTATTTTGCTTTAATTTATCAATTATATTACAAACTTTGATGATAATAATAATATTTGCTATTGATTTTGAATATGAACTATTGAATATTGAATATTTGCCAATATTATTATTTTTATTACTATTATTTTATAGCCATATTTGTATATAATTACCAAGTTTTGTCCAAATTGTGGAACTCTACAAATGAGTTCAGCAAACCTGTATTATTAGACTGAATCTAATAAGAATAATTTTCTGGTCAAAAGGGACAAAATCCCAGAGAGAACCAGCCAGAATAAAAAAAGATCGAGTTTTAGATAACAAACGCTTTATTAATCATGATATAGTCTTTGATGTACCACTATAATGAGTTCTTTGGAGAGGGGAATGTAGTTGAATGTGAAGATGACTGGAATAAAAATAACCTTTTGGAACTTCAGTGACATAAAGTTTAAATTACATGAAGAGTGGAGAGAGGAAACCATCTGAAACAAATGCATCCTGTGTTGGTTACTATAAATGGTGTTTTGTTTGGTTGTAGTTCTGTTGGCACAGCGAGGAGGTCGACCGTCAGATGGAGTTTGTCATGTCTGTGGTCAGAACCATCCGATCACTCCGGGCCGATTACAACCTGACCAAGACCCGCGCTGACTGTGAGACGTCACACAGTACACTGCACACTCATTTCACACTGAATAGATTCAGCTAGGGAATATTGTTGATGTGACTGATCCAAATCCAGTGCTGGTCATTAAGGAATGCACAATATGTTGGTATATACTATATCTGACTGATTTTAGAATTTTTAATCAGTATTAGTCAGTATTTGGTATTGGCTATTTTTCTCTATTTTTACATTTATGTTACTTTGCCTTCATCTAACACTTACTGGAAGTTAATCTTTAAAATCTTGGCAGATCTCAAAAAAACTTTTTTTTCTTCTGAACATTTAATGTTGTCATGTCTAAATTAACTTGTAGCATTTAAAATTAGGGTTTTTATTTATTTATTTTAATTTATTTTTTTTTTTTTAGACAAAATAGTGTAGAATCTTCATATCAGCCATATACACTACTGTACAAATGTTTGGGGTCGGTATGATTTAAAAAAAAAAAAAATGTTGAAAGAAAGCTAATGCTCACCAAGGTGGCATTTATTTGATCAAAAATACAGTAAAAACAGTAATATTGTAAAATATAATTACAATATAAAAGGTTTTCTGTTTTTTAATACCTCTTAAAATGTACTTTATTCCTGTGATGTCAAAGCTGAATTTTCAGCATCATTGCTCCAGTCTTCAGTGTCACATGATCCTTCAGAAATCACTATTTCCAGAATTCTTTGATCAATAGAAAGTTCAAAATAGAAATCTTTTGTATCATTTTAAATTAATTTACTGTCACTTTTGATCAATTTAATGTATCCTTGCTGAAAAAAGTTTCTTAAAAGAATAAATACATTTCTTAAAAGAAAAACTAATCGTACTGATCCCAAACATTTTAACAAAGTATATATCTATATATCTATATATATATATATATACATGATGGAATTGTTTTAACCCTCCTAATGGATTAAAAACTGTATACACCTGGATAGCCCTGGTGGAAAGTAATGTTATAAAACTAAATTCATATAGTATCTAATCAGTAACTGAATTCACAGAAATGTTACATTTCTGAACATTACCATGTTTTTACCAGGTTATTACTTAATATACCCCCTTTTTGTTAACAAAAAATTTAGATTTTTTTTTTTCAAGAACGACTGCAAAAACCAATGTAATGCAAGAAAACATATTTTTATCACTATTTATCAGAAATTTTATTTGAATATATTATTGATGAAATTTAGAAGAACTTATAATATGAGAATTATCAGTATGAACTGCAATGACTTTAGTGGATTTAATTAAACTGCTCAAAACAGTGTACATTTATGAAACCTACATTTTCTTTTTTAACAAAACAACACCAAAACATCAATATATTAATTTTACTTTCATATGAAAAAATGATGATGATAAACAGCTTGAATCTCTTTTTAATGCTGCAATAGTTCATCAATAGGTGGCAGCAAAGTAAAATGTGGACTTTTTTCCTTGTCCAAACCCTCTTTCCTTTTCCATGTTTAGACTGTTTGGTCTATTTGGTCTATGAACTTTTGCTCTACAAACACATTAAGACAATTTGTGCTTGTGATTTTAATGTAATTTCAGATTTATTGTGTGTGATTGCACAAGCATGTTCATAAACAAAATGAGGAAAGAAGCCAAATGTATTTTACAGAAGTAATTTGAGACAAATCTAACAGATGTAAAATAAAATAAAAAAAGCGTAATTTCATGTTTAAAGCCACAGTTCAGTTTTATCTCTTACCTTTTTTGTTAAAACATGAATCATGTGTATTAACAAACTTAAAGTTTCATCTTCATACTATGGATTAAAAAAAAAAAGGTCAAAATGGACCCAAATGTGAAAATTCTACTGTGTAAAGCCATCAAAAATACATTTCTGAGACTGAGTTTCCAATTATGTTGCAGAACAACATTAGCAGATTCATTATAGAATCACAAGAGAGAAACGCTGGTGCATCCCTAGTCTAAACATTAGCCACATCACACACACAGGTTGAGGTTTACACACAACCTACTGACCATATCATCACAATTTCATATTTTATTAGCAGACACAAATGTACCTCTTGTGTTATATCTGTGTCAGGTTACCTGCAGTGCATAGACTCTGATACTGCGGCTCTGGTCCAGGCATACAGCCTTCAGATCCAGACACTGTCTTACTCTCAGACCATTCACGCAGTGGTTGGAGGCGACAACACTATCCCACAAGGCTGTGCGGTGGCCATCGCCTCGGACAGATGCACTGTTCACCTCATGCTGAAGGTAAAAATGTTGTTGCGTGACGAGAATGCGTTTTCGCTTGCACTTATACACCTGAAGGGAGTTTTATTCTGGTTGTCATAATCCCCACCACAGCTTCCAAATACGATAATTCAATTAATCAGCCGGAATGAGGAGATAAAGTGAATTTAAATATGATACTCCAAAAATAACATCACCACCAGCTCAACACCCAATAATCTGGTTTGGCTTTGCATCAAAAATTCATTTCCCCCTCCTACAGAATCACATTTTAATGAGTATAATGAGCTTTCTGTGTCTGTAAACATGCCAGTTTCGAAATCCTTGTCTCCGACTCAGGGTTTGATCGACTTGGAAAAGGAGGTCACTAAACTGACGGCAAAGGAAGCGGAGCTGGAGAAACAGATGGAAAAGATGAAGGAAAAGATGAACAAGAACGACTACAAGGACAAAGTTCCTGTTAAGGTGCAGGAGGCGGATGCTGAGAAGGTAAGTAGGATGGAGGGGATGCAATTTGTCTGAGAAAATAATCTTAAATTAGTTTTCTACTGGTCTTGAAGAAAAGTGCAACATTTTCTTTCTTTCCAGCTGAGGCAGAATGAAACAGAGCTGCAGAAAGTGAAGGAAGCCATCGAGAACTTCAGAAAAATGATGTAACCGACCGTTCACCTTTATCATGTTTTTTTAATCATCGTTTAATCATCACATTTATGAACATTGAGATACTTTCCTTTGTTTAATGTCACTCAGTCCTGTCCACTGAACTATGTGGGGAAGCTTGAATAAAAATCAACCTTAGATTAAATATAAAAAATGTTCTCATTTGTCTAATTTAATATAGAAAGTTAAAGGAACACTCCACCGTTTTTTGAAATAGGGCTTATTCACTTTCTTTCCTACATTTAGCATACCTGCAAACTTGTCGCTTTTCGGCGACAATCGCCGTTTTTTTGGTCAGTTGGGTCATTTACGTGAATCGCGTAGAACCGAATAGTTTTTGTTTTTTGGGGGGGGGGGGGGGTATTTTGAAATTTCAAAATACATTTGAAATTTCGTTATTTCAAATGTAGGCGCGTTGCGCGTGGTGAGCGCGCTCATCCGCCGGCGCGACCACAACATTGCCCAACATCAAATGGCAAACGTAATGCAAGCGGAACGAAACTGCTCGTTAATGTGTGGTTGACGGACCGTTTATCAGTTTGGACCAAAGCAGCGCGAGCCGATCTTGATAAAGCGACACTGTTACTACACAGCGCTAATAAGAGATCCAGTAAAGAAAGCATTTGAATTCGCCACAGAAGTAATAACATCGCTGCGACTCCTGCGAGATCTAGTGAGAAACATTCACATTTCTCCGTTATTAACGGATCAAACAGCGCTGACGTGGAAACCAGGAAGAAACATTGTGGCATGAATGAACTATCCAGTGTAGATCAGCAACATTCACCATGAATTTACTGTAGTAACACTAACTGCAACCATGGAAGTTGGCAGGAATAGTAAATGCCTTCAAGTAACATTACGTCGGTTTTATTTTGACATTATGAATACAATTGCTGCCCTCAAATGTTAATCATTCTGAAATAAAATAAACCTTTGTTTATAACTACTACAATATTTTTTCCAAGGAGCTGTTTTGTTTTATATGCTCCTAAAAAGAGTCAATTATTGCTCCAGAATTGCTCAAAGTAAAAAAAATATCATACTTTATGATGTTAGTTTTAATAAAAAAAAGAATAAAAAAAATTAAATCAAGGAAATTTCTCTGGCATTTCTTTCTTTTTGCTGTATCAAAAATGTACCAAACCGAACCGTGACACAAGTGTATCGTATCGAACCGAACCGTGAATTTTGTGAACCGTTACACCCCTACTGTTACACCCCTACCCCATACTGTAAGTGTAACATAAAGCAATTTGGCAACTGTGTTAATCTCTTGTTGCATGGGATGCGCCGCATACCTGGACCGCATATGCACCGCATAATCTAAACCCCCCCCCCCCCCCCCCCCCCCCCCCCCGACACTGTCACCTTTTTTAGTCTCAGGAGTTTGCAGGTCTGATTTAGATAGGTGGGCAAATGCATTTTTGTCTCAGTGCATGCGTTGTTTTAGTTTGACAGGGTCGGCTCTAGCTTAGCTTAGCATAATGAATGGAATCCTTTGTTGCCAGCTAGCATGTCCTGAGTAAAAGTGATATAAAAAATTATAAAAACCCACCTAATTACTTATTGTGGCCTGCGTATTCACAACGAGTACAAATAGTGATGCAGATTAACACTAGGCGATTTCCTAGGCAGATATTGAGTTATATATTAAGGACTATATTAAGGGCAAGCACAGGCGAAGCACTGCTACTTGGGCGTGATATCTCTGCGCCCAAGTAGCAGTGCGTCGCCTGTGCTTCCCCCTAATATAGTCCCATGTCAATATCTGCATAGGAAATCGCCTAGTGTTAATCTGCATCACTATTTGTACTTGTTGTGAATACGCAGGCCACAAGAAGTAATTAGGTGGGTTTTTACAATTTTTTATATCACTTTTACTCAGGACATGCTAGCTGGCAACAAAGGATTCTATGCTAAGCTAAGATAGCGCCGACCCTGTCAAACTAAAACAATGCATGCACTGAGACAAAAATGCATTTGCCCACCTATCTAAATGTAGGAAAGAAGGTGAATAAGCCCTATTTCAAAAAACAGTGGAGTGTTCCTTTAAGCTGTAGATCATATATATATATATATAATAAAAAATTTGAAAGTTTTAAAAATGTGTATATATATATATGCTATATAAATTAATTTATACTTGAATATAAAATCTCAAACTATATATTCTCATGTTTACATTTTAAAGAAACATACAATCATACCATTTCAAGTACAATAACAAACTTTTATTTTGTGTGAAACAAATAATCACGTGTTTGAAGACTTAGAGAAATCCAACCACAAAAAAAAGAGTATCCCCTGTTTTTATTTAATATTCATACAATATAACATTCAGGACATTTAACGATACGATTTGTTCATAATTACAGTGCTCCACGAAATAGAGGATAAAAATAAAAACAGACTGAGAAAGAGGCAAGAGATCTTTGAGTCCCATCACTGAGTCTCTCAAAAGAAACAAACGTCCAGGCGATGACGACAAGCCTGAGTGTCGACACATTTCCAACCCTCATTTTCATGTTAAATGCCCACTGCGATGGAGGCATGGCACAACCAATAGTTTAAAAACGGCTCTGTCAGACCATGTGAACGAAAAAAAAACGAGTAACCCTGTCACATTTAGATGAATGACTAGTTCTAAGCGCCCTCCTGCTGTCCCACAGAACTGACTCCAATGTACTGGTATGTGATTCCCATTGACCTCTGGCCTCCAGCGCTCTCTTCCTGTCCTTCTCATTGGCTCTCTAGTCTCCAGGGAGGCCTGAACTCAGAAATGGGGAGTGGAGTGCAGTGTGTGGTATCAAAATTTCGCATATACTTTCGTGCCTGAGAGAGAGAGAAAGAAATGACCAGTTAATTAAAACAAAAACTTACTCAAAAGCCCTTAATAGCTTAAACACTATAAAGACAGCAATTATGGTTTGAACTGTGATAATGAAGTATTTAAAAAAAAAAAGAAGCATTTAAGAGCTTATTGCACTCCGATGTGCAAGAATATGGGTAGCTACAAAATACTACAATACAGTAAAACAAGGTGTATACTCTGACATTTTTGTTACATACCAAGAATAGAGCAAGCTGTCTTCTGCCCTCGAGTGTCATGTCTTCACCTAAAACAGAAGATCAGATCGCCGACAGTCAAATGTCAGTATTGTTTTAAGCAGAAACTGTAGCCATAGTAATGGACATCACTGCTGAATGTCCTCGTTTCTAGCACACCACCCCATTTAAAGGGTTAGTTCACCCAAAAACTCTGTCAGTAGTTACTCACCCTCATGTTGTTCCAACCCCGTAAGACTTTCGTTCATCTTTGGAACACAAATTATAATGTTTTTGATGAAATCTGAGAGCAGGCTCACTCCTTCATAGGCTGCTAGGCAATTTCATTGAGAAAATTACACTTACGATCATTTGATGGGAAAGTGTGAAAGGTAAGCCATTCATTTTGCGGCATTGATAAAGCACTTTTACGTTTTCTCGTTGGTTTCTCACGATTCGGACATCCAGTAAATGCACACTTTAGAACCATTTTAACACTACATCGAGACCCATCTGCGTCATCTTCTCAGTTCTCGCGCACGCGTTGTGGCGCTCTCGTGAACGCCCACACAGAAGAAAATGAATAGTTGAATAAACTCGTTATTTTTGTTTTGTTTTTGCGCACATAAAGTATTCTCGTCGCTAGATAAACTTAAGGTTGAGCCACTGTAGTCACTTGGACTATTTTAACGATGTCTTTACTAACTTTTCTGGGCCGGCAGAATGAAATAGGGGTTATGCGGAACGCCCAACGTACTTTGCACTTAAGTACGCATCTACAGCGGTAGTTGATCTCTGAGGTAACTTATTTTTCGCTTTTTTAGAATACAACTCTTATTTCTGTTTTAATTAAAATGTCACGAATGCTTAAGTATCAGAAAAAAAATTTTTTATAAAAAAATAAAATGCAGTCTTCATTTGATTGTTTTAATCGTCTGCAAGCAAATATAAAAGGTTAAACTACTGATAGCATACAAGTCTAAACTAACTTACTGATAGTTAGCTAACTCTACATCGGGTGCCATTAGCAAAAGCTACATATACTAACTTACATACCTTCATAATCATGAATAAATGAGGAGGCGTAAAAACTTAAATCCTTTATCTAACGGAGTACTCGGGGCTCTGGACGTCCGTTTGGCAATACGATGTACATCTGAAATGGATAGAATGGGTAGCTCCTGTAAACACCGGCTATAAAAGGTCGCCATTCCTACGCTGTGTTTACCTCAGTAGCTGACGACCGGAAGTAGTTATACCCGTTTTGTAGAACCCGGAAGTATGTTCCGCATAACCCCTATTGCCTAGCAGCCTATGAAGGAGTGAGCCAGCTCTCAGATTTCATCAAAAATATTTTAATTTGTGTTCCAAAGATGAACGAAAGTCTTACGGGGTTGGAACAACATAAGGGTGAGTAACTACTGACAGAATTTTCAATTTTGGGTGAACTAACCCTTTAAGTTGGAAGTGAGCATGGCTACTGTGTATGAATCTGAAGCACGTACCAACGCTCCAGGGGAACAGGGTCTCTCGGTCTGTCTGATAGGACTGCAGCACAGACAAGCACCAATCATCATCCACCTCATAGCCGGTGTACACAGATTCTGAGGAACAGGGTAAAAGTGACATTCTGCTTAATACAGCCAAATAAAACAGAGGAAACACGGAAAGAACCCTAGAAATTGGGACTGATACTGACAATTCTTTACATATAAGGTGTAATGGCCAGTATTCTAATCAAGATGTTTTCAAACTTTCTGATGCCACTGACCCCAAAATGATTATTCACTTGCAAGGGACTATTTTAGACCAAATTGATACTGTACAAAATAAAAATATATTAAAGTGCATGAAAAATATTATCTGGAAAATATTTGGTTTCTAATAAAGGATAGTTCAACCAAAAATGAAAAATCTGTCATCATTTACTCACCCTCAAGTTGTTCCAAACCTGTATGAATGTCTTTCTTCTGCTGAACACAAAAAGATATTATGAAGAATATGGGTAACCAAACAGTTGGACCCCATTGACTTCCATAGTATGGAAAGAAAAAGAAAAATAGGGTCCATCAACTGTTTGGTTACTGACATTCTTCAAAATATCTTCTTTTGTGTTCAGCAGGAACAACTTGAGGGTGAGTAAATGACAGAATTTTCATTTTTGGGTGAACCATCCCATTAAACGTACACTACCTGTTTTCTATCCACCATTACCATTACTGTAAAACGTAACCATGAATATAAACAACTGAACTGTCAACTGAATAAAATTATAAAATAATGTAAGAAAAAATTAATAAAAAAAATGCCGTTATTCCAAAAAAAAAAAAAAACTTATAATATTAATGAAAATGAATTTACAACTATAAAAACACACCTCCTTCAACCTGTGTCCCTGCTGCGAGCCACTGCCTGACGGCTCTGATCGCATCATCTGTCATGACCTTAGGATACCTGAGGGACGGAGAGACCGAGAGATGAAAGCAACTGAAGGAGCGGAGTCAGATTAAGCTGCTTGTGTGAATGGTGTCTGACCTGTACTGGAGAAGTTTGAGTAACAGGTCATTCCCTCTGTTGGACATGATGTCTTCTGGACCCCTGTATCAAAACACAATACGGCCACGTCAAGATCACGTTTGCCTCCGCAAGCGAGAATGTGTTTATTTGAGTCCTGGATAACTCACGTGGTAGTGATGATTTCATCTTTGGTTCTTCTGATCAATAACACTGGACCCTGGTACCTGAAATGAGAGCCAAAGTATTTAAATACTGTCACCAAGACAAATTCCTCGTATGCGCAAGCATACTTGGCAATAAAGCTCTTTCTGATTCTGATTCTGATTCTGATTCTAAATGGAGCTCAGGCTGTAAAGCTTACGTGATTTATTTAAAGTCACCATGAAATCAAAATGGACCATGCTTATTGTTTTAGGAAAATATTGCAGTTTATTATAAAGGACTTCTCTTGTGCACATTATTTTTTAATTCATGTGCCCTCGTGATCTTTAATCAAAATAACTTCCCCTCCTCTTGCAATGACTTCTATTCTCTGATGATGTGTTTAGTGATGTGAGGGCGGGACAACCTGTCACTCACATGACATCACTAGCAAACCACAACCATCCAATGATCCACTCAATTCCTGATGGAGAAAATCAAGTCCCGCCCTATTTTTGTTCTTATTCGAGAAGCCGTTTCACTCGGATATACATCAACTGAAAAGACTGTTGCGACTTTCATTTCATAACGACTTTAATAGTTAAAAACAAAGACGACTAACTTGCAAAGCTGTTCGGCATTGTTCAGGTTCATGTACTGCCTCACCGTATGGGTGACCAACGGTCCTGAGGAAATGGAAACAAACGGATTGATCAGTGAATTGTTCGGGTTTCTCTTTAGAGATGAGTAGAGATGAAGAGAGTACAACACTCACTCCAGCTTTCTGGCATGACCTTCAGCGCAAGGGGTAAAAGGTCATCAAATGAGGCATCTAGAACCAGAGCTCGGATCTCTGGGTATGACATCACAGCCCAACTGGCTAAAATAGAGCAAGACATTAAGAATTACAGTAAAACAAATGAATCATTTTGTCTGTTGTCTGATCTGTGATGGGTTACCTGTGAAGCCCCCTATTGACCAGGCGTACACGATAATGTCACTCAACTGGAAGCCCAGTTTGTGAACGGCAAACTGAATGACGACGTCCATCGCATTGGCCTCGTTTTGAGGGAATGGAACTCCCTGAAAAAAAAAGTACACAGGTTTTTAGATAAAACATGTATTTAGTGTACACCACATTAGCTGTGTGCTGTTATGACAAGGTCAGCGTGAGGAACAGATGGCGTGATGTTCACTTACTGTACTGCCGCCAAACCCTGGGTGATTCCAGCCCAACACTGAGTATCCACCTATTAACACAACAGAGGAAACAGTTTCACATCCATCTAGTGCATGAATGTTGAGAATACAACACAGACACACTGAGGTAAACACATTTACCGTCCAGTGGCGTATTCATGCAGCCGACCTCATAGAATCCTGCGTTTCCCTCACAGCAGATCACCTGTGATAATCATATCAGCATTGGGAAGTGGCTTGAGGTAATATGTCATTATGTAACTATACTACTTTCTTTCTCTGAAGCTTGTAATGGCAAATTTACTTTATTTACACTATTCAGATTCTTACCAGTGTTTTTCCGGCTGGTCCTCCATCTGTCCTCCGATCCACGAACATGGTGTCAATCTCATTCCCATCACAAGCCACCAGTTTGTTCCGCTGACCGTCATACTGAACACAACAGGGCAGAGATGGGGTTATGACCTTTATTCAGGAATCCCACACATTTAATCAACAAATTTCCATATCATTTCTCGGATACACATACCATACAAAAGTCGATCAAAATATTTTAATTTCAAATAAATGCTGTTCTTTCGATTCATCAAAAAATCCTGAAAAACTGCATCTCAGTTTCCACAAAAATATTAAGCAGCACAACTGTTTTCGACATTTATAATAATAAGAAATGCTTCTTGAGCACCAAATCAGCATATTAGAATGATTTCTGAAGGATCATGTGACACTGAAGACTGACGTAATTAAGCTTACTATCACACGAATAAATGACTTTTTTAAAATGTATTAAAATAATAAAAAACATTTTTTACATTGTAATAATTTTTCACAATATTACTGTTTTTACTGTATTTTGTTCAAATAAATGTAGCCTTGTGCATAAAAGACTTCTTTCTTACTGACTGAACATATTATCGGTTTTGGATATATATATATATATATATATATATAAATAATTTAATTATTTTGATTTAATTATTTTGTATTGCTAATTCCATTTTTTATTGCTAATTAAAATTATAATAAATTATTTTCTTTTTTTTTATCCATGATATGTCCAGGTTTTTCATGACCTTAGGAATGTGTAGAATTTAACTTGTCACTTAGTAAAATGTGAGAAGTTTTCCTGAGGTCTTTTAAATGACCTGTGTTCCAGTATGTGTTTGTAGCTATCTTTCGGTGTTACCTCTTCTACGAGTCTGGCCTGACCCTGCTGTAACATGGGCCTCATGGCCTTCTGAAGCAGACCCACTGACCCCGGGTACAGCATCCTCCGCCCGAAAGAGTGAGCTATCAGATAACTACACAAAACACACACAGACTCAAACATGTGGCATGACTGCTGATGAATATGGAATAGAGGTCACCAGTTACCAAACCTCATCTAAATCTTTGTATTTGTACAACCCTAACAATGAAGTATATCCCTGCAAGTGTGTAAATGTGTTATCACATGCTTGTTACCTTAAGATGTGGCAAGGCAGCGTGCGAACTGAACTCAGCACACCATCTGCTGCTCCTCTGTGTTTCGGCTCAGGACGCAGCAGAGACACGCCGCCTTTAGACAGCTTCCTGCAGACAGAGGAAGTGCGGATACATTAGAAACATGTTAGCGTTATCTCAGAGTTAGCCAATGACACCCAATTAAAGCAAACTCCTCTAAAACTGAAAGACTGAGCATTGTTAGTTTGTTTTTTAAAGGGCACCTATTATGCAAAATTCACTTTTACATGGTGTTTGAACATAAATGTGTGTTGGCAGTGTGTGTACACAACCACCCTATAATGATAAAAATCCACCAAGTGCTTTTTTTTTTAAATCCCCATAAATCATAAGCACTGTCTCAGAACGAGCTGTTCTCAGATTCGGGGCAATGTGACGTAGGGTTGGGCGGTATTACGGTAATATCGGATACCGCGGGATCTTAAAATAGCACCGGTATCAGTTTCAATACCGTCATTACCGGCACTTATATAGCCTATAATATATATAATTTATTTATTGCTTAAAAAATGCTTATGTGTGGTTGCAGTTTGGCAATATTTCTGGTTCCAACCGAATGAGAAGGGAGAGGCGGTAAATTCAAGAGATGTAAACACCTCTAACCTAATGTCGCATCTCCGAAACAACCGCCCACTCACTACTGCCAGGATGCATTTTGTTCTCGAGTTCATTAAATAAGCGCATTAAGTTTCGTATTTGTTAAAATATTATGTTATTTCTTCCATCTTTGTTGATTATGAAAAGTGAACGGCACAAATAAGATGGGATGCATAGGGAGTCAGACGATCCACTTCAATAAATTTCGTTTTGTAAAAGGCCTCTTTAAAACGAATTTCGTTTTGTATATATTGTTTCTTAATTTTAATAAATTTTTCATCAACCAAGTGCCTGGATAATCATGACATGATGGGCATGCCGCGGTCACTTGCATTGAAATCTCATAAATTAACCGAAACTCATTGTAGGCTATGCCTCACAGACATGACAAATATATATAAATAAAGCTTGAAATTTATTTAAACGAAACAATTAAAAACGAAAGAAATAGGCTACTCACTGATTAGGCTAAGTAATCCATGATGTGCATTTCTCTCTAGGCGCGTTCATACAGAGATGCGATCATCAATTTCATTAAACGAAACCATTCAAAACGAAAATAAATAGACTAGCCTAACGTACTCTCTGTAATCCATGATGTGCATTTCTCTCTATAACGTTCACTACGGAGATGCCGATCGTCAATTTCTTTAAACGAAACAATTCAAAGCGAAAAGAAAAAGGCCACTCTCTGATTGTGTAATGATGTGCATTTCTCTCTATAGGCGCGTTCACTACAGAGATGGCGATCGTCAACTTCCATCTTTGCAGAAAAGTTTTATTAATAAAAATCAATGGACACGCGTCACCGGATTACAAAGGCACTTCTTGCTTGTTGCACGCACACAGATATTATGTAGAATAATGGTGGGCTCGGGCTCATAATAACAGTTAATGCCGTCGGCCGGACTCAGACACAACGTGCACGGGTTGGGCTTGATTTTTTATTTTTATTTTTGCCCGATCTGGCATTCAGTTTCTGAACGGTGTAGGCACAAGCCAACAGTTTGGTGACGCCGTCTGAGCCCATTATGTCATAATTTTTAATTAGTCACGGTAATACCGTATACCCCGGTAAAATAGGGAGGAGGTTTGACGGTATCAAAATTCGAATACCGCCCAAGCCTAATGTGACGTCACTTTGCACAGGCCCCTCCCACGACTGTTGGTGGACACTGCAGTTTGAGCCTAGACCCGCCCTGAGTGAGCTGGACACAGTCCGCCATTGTTTCCACGCTGGAGCAACTGTAGACAAGAATGTCTCCTAAGCGATTGAGGTGTTTTGTTGTTGGATGTAAGAATGACCTTAGCAGTCTTCATTTACTCTCGTTGTTACTCGAGGATGGATCTGTACTGTTCGTGATCCAGCTTACAGTCTCTGGAGCGACAGGCCTAACGTTACTAATCACGGCAAAAATTAAAGTGAGAGTGCGCACTTTATGACAGCTCATCCAGTCGTGGATATAGAGTTTACCAGTTGATTAAGCACCCACTGAAAAGGTGTGTATATATTTGTTTACTGTTAGTTCTAACGAGTGTTTTGTGTATTTCGCTGTGTATGTTCCATGATAATGAAAGGGAGAGAGAGAGAGAGAGAGAGAGAGAGAGAGAGAGTTTATGGATAAGACTTTAATGCGCACTTATATACTGTGTTTATTCGGCTCTTACAGTGATTTTCTGGAGTAAAACTAAGGCTTCATCTTTTGTGTGAGGTAGAATACTTAAATACTTAAACTAGATTGAATTCTATATTAGAATTCTATATTCTAGAATAGAATACTTAAACTTAATTGAACTCATCAGTATATTTTGGTCATCATTCGGACGGGGTTTGCTACAGCAGGCTTGTATTAATAGTGGATAAAAGCAGATGACAAATAACCGTAATTAAACTAAATTATTCCTGTTCTATCTCCATACAGCATATATTCTCTGTCTATGTGGGCATTATTGTCCGACTCTGAGTCGAAATGAACACCACTACTGAGAGTTTCTGTTTTGATATTATCAGATGAGATTGTCCTGGCTCTTAGCGTGAGCTCGTGAGGCTCCGCCCCCTGGGCCGTGCAGCAGCAGTTAATTTGCATTTAAAGGGATACACACTAAAACGGTGCGTTTTTCTGAGCCCTAAAAAATGACAATTGAAACATGCTGTAAAAAATGATCTGTTGGGTATTTTGAGCTAAAACTTCACATACACACTCTGGGGACATCAGAGACTTATTTTACATCTTGTGAAAAGGGGCACAATAGGTGCCCTTTAATTATTTTCGTGGCAAGAAAAATGTATGGTAAACCATATCAAAATTCTACTTTTACTAAAAACTCTATATTGAGTTTAACTTTGTAAATAAAAAAGGGTTTCTAACAGGGTTAAAACCAGAACAATCTCATAAAACAGGCTTTAGGGATAAAGGATTTTGACAAAAAGATCATGCTGGTGAATCTATTTCCAATATTAAAAACTTGAGTCTTCCTGGAATGACCTATTTGGCAACGGGTATAAACAATCTGGACCCATAGATTTAAAAAATGATATAAACCTCTCCTCCCAACTTTGGGACTCATTTTGTTCATGTTGTATTGATCCCACTCTGTTTGCCATTTGTTATTAATATAGGAATTTATATTAGGTTTAAGATCCATTGTTGAGGCCTGCTGATAGTGCTTCTTTTGAGGCATTGTCTGCTTCCTTGTTTCCCGTTATTCCAGTGTCCAGGTACCCAACAAAAGTAGACATGAAAATTATCCAGCAGTTCACATAAAATTATTACAAGTGCTATGTGATCATTTTTAAGGGATGACACATTGCTTCAAGTCATGACTATGAGTCTGTATTTATAAGTAAATTATAAATATAAACTTCTCTATTCTGAGATGATAACATTTGCTTCTGCTGTAAAAATCGAGCTGCGGTCGGGGATGGATATTCCTCTTTTTTGGTGAGAGAAAGACAGGCTTTACTTACGGACTACTAACTTCTTTCCAGCTGAAATCCACAGGCCAGTTTTTGAAGTCGAAGTCAAAGCATGCCAGTTTTTTCTGTAGGGGACATAATCAACATCAATTTAATGTGTTCATTAAAGCAAAGCTCCATGGGAATGTTCCTATGACACTGCTACTGTGTCACCTTGTTGCTAGGTGTGTGGTTCTTCCTGGTCTCCTCCAGTATGCTGAAGAACTGAATGTACTCTGGGTTTCTCCAGCGCCCCCACCCTAACAACAAACACAATAACGTTAAACTTATCCCTGTATTAAATGTTATTTTACAACAGTGTGGAGTCATTAAGCAGACAAACATTACTAATAAACAAGGTCAAATATAGTGTCACCTCTCAGACAGGCTACTCCCAGCAGACAGACCAGCGCTGTGCCAACATACTGACTGAGAGGAACCAGCTTACTGCTGCAGATGTACCCTAGAAGAGATGGCATTATTAATAGCCCACAATAACTCATCACAATATTAATGCTTGATATTACAATTGTTCAGTGTGACACCATTTAGAAAACAATATTATTCAGGGCACAGCAAGGATGGTCAGATGTGAACGAGAATGTCACCTTTTACATGTTTACATGTTACATACTCACCAAAGCACATTTATTTGATTAAAAATACAGTAAAAACTGTAATATTGTGAAATATTACTGCTATTTAAAATAAGTGTTTTCTGTTTAAATGTATTTTAAAATGTACTTTATTCCTGTGATGGCAAAGCTGGATTTTCAGCATCATTGCTCTAGTCTTCAGTGTCACATGATCCTTCAGAAATCATTCTAATATGATGATTTGTTGCTCAAGAAACATTTCTTTTACTTTCTTTCTTTCTTTCTTTCTTAACGCCATGCCAGCTTCTATGGCTGCACAATATATAGAAATTATCGAAATGTCGCAAATACATCGCAATATGCATATCGCAACCGCTTGCAATAACGGGTCATGAACAAAAGACAAAGAGAAAATCACTCGCTGCTCTTGGCTGAATAACTTTTGTAGCTTTAATAAGAATGAGTATATATTTAATTCATACAATGATAACTAAGCAGTGTTTATTTTTAAATTAGATTTGTCAGTTTCTGTTGTAAAATAAACAATGTAGGCCTACCTGAAACCCTAAACCCCGTGGTTTACACTGATGTTAAAATAATACTAAAATAAAATAATTCCTTAAGACTAAATTTGGATTTTACTTATGATACAGGATTGTTTGCTGAATGCAAAGTACAAAAGAATAGCATTTATTTGAAATAGAAATCTATTGAAACAAATGTCTTCACTGTCACTTCTGATCAATTTAATGCTGAATAAATAAAAAAAATTCTTCCTGACCTCAACATTTTGAACGGTATGGTGTATTTTTAGCAGGGTGCGCAAAAATCTGAACTACAGTTCACCAGAGACAGCAGAAATCGTTGACTCTTTTTATTTGTGGTCAATAACGTATTACACTAATCTGCAGATATAATCTGTCATTTATAAAAATTACAATGTACATTACAATGTACTATCAATGTATTAGTAGCATTTCCTTGTCATTTAATTACACAATTATTAGAAAATGCCATTAACCACATCTCTGTAAGGCCCAGACTCTCTTTTGCAAGACAGCAACATGATCTCCAACCACAATCCACTCCTTTAACGGCACAATATCCAAATGATACTGAACAACCACAATAACATAACTACATCATACTGGATACAACATTAAAATACAGTAATTAAATGTATTCAGTACTTCATACTGTATATATCACACCATTATAACATCTCTGATTCAGCTATTTGAATATTAACTAAACAAGATCCTACCTTGGCTTGGCCATGATGTAAAATACGGCTAGTGTAGTGAGTCAGCAAAGAACTTGTTCGGTTTATAAACTACAGCATAGCTCATACACAACCCGAACATCAGAACTCCTCAGGTCTGCTTAGCAGAACAACATCACTGAAAGCTCTTATGAATGAACCAGGCTAAAAATACATACAGCACTGCTGTCAGAGCATTAGCCCGTGACTCATTTGATATGATTACACCGACTGAGAGTAACGTTAAGACTGAACCAATCAACACCTGCTCGTGTAATAACATTAAGATCTGCACTATACTGTGCATATTATATTCACAATAGGGAAACAAGAACCGGGAAAAGCTTTGACAAGAATATTGGAGCATGAATAAAAACACTTTTTATATTTTGTATTGGATAATATTATATTTATATTTTATATTTAATAATTTTATATGTTGGCTATAAGTAATTTTGCAACTACAAGTCAACTTACTAGAGTATTAGTAGACTGTCTGCTTAATATCTGCTAACACTTATTTTGATGCTCCCCAACAGACATTCTACTGAATATGAGTAACCTTGCAAGTACATGTCAATTTATTCTACTAACCCTAACCCTAAAAGTCTACTAATACTCAACTAATACTCTAATGAGAGTTAGTTGACATGTAGGTGCAATGTTATAGTCAACAGAATATCTAAAGGAGACCATCAAAATAAAAGTGGTTTGCCATTGTATGACGCTGTATTTGTGTTTTACCTTTCCTGTAGAGATAGCAGAGGAGCAGTGGAGAACTGTAGTATGACAGAGACCACAGCACTGAGGCCTGAAGGACAACATATGATAGTGATTCAATTTCACATTACAAAACTTGTGGATTTTTGTTTTTGTTTTGCTTTTGACAAGGATAAATACATTGATAACACTTGGTCACTACACAAACTGTAGAGAAAAAATGCATGAAACATCACTGAAGTCATACCCAGCCGAGGATGCTGTCCGTGTGCTTCTCCAAACCTCTGGGCTGATAATTCCACCCCTGCAGAAGATAAAGACATGCCAGTTATTATGAGTATCTTTACAAAAGTTTGCTATGGTGACCATAGTGTTTAGCACATAAAAATACCACAGATATTTTACAACATTAAAACACGGTCACTTGGTATTAGAGACTGACTCATAATATGCTTGATGGATATATTTGACTGATATTCTCATTTTCTACCCTTCAGGAGGAAAGTGTTCCTTTCATAAACAACTTATTCTTTACATACATTATTTTTCATGTAAAAGCTTTCATTCTGAAGTGAGACAATATTTGATGCTTACAGTCATTTTTTTCATTTTCAAACTTTGTTACCATTTATATTTCAAAACAACGACAACAACACTATTATTATTACTGAAATATTCAGAATGAATATTTGGTTTTATTGTTGTTGTCTAATGATTAGGCTATTTATTATTGTGCCTCAAGACAGAAATAAAACAGTAAGTTAAAATAATAATAATTAAAAACACGTGTTTATCAACAATTATGGACAAAATAACATTACATGAAAATTATCAGTTACAAAAAACAATATCAGTCAATCTATACAAGGTTTAGCCACCATAGTCGTAATAAATAAAGATTAAAAAAGCTTCTTACATTATTTTATTTTTTAAGGTGAGCCAATGAAAAGTCGGGATCATTTTGAATAGGTAGATTGTAACGTATTGCTTTCATGCATGCAGTATTAATTAGAGTTTCTGTGAAGACGAGGGTAAGATATGAGATGGTGAACACAATATTAATCAATTATTAATGCAAGTAAGTACGATGCCATGCCAATAGCTAACGTCTGATAAACTAAACAGAAACACGATGAAACGCAATCAATCAACAGTGATAGTGTTGATATGGTTGCGCTCCTCGTGACAGTTGGTTTGAATGATCTGTCACTGTCAGTCGACCATTAGAGCTAACGTTAAGCTCAATTCAGTTAGCAAACAGCTCTCCGTCACTCGATGTGTCTCAAAACCGAGTGAGCTGCCTATCTAGGGTTCTAGTTGTTTAGGACATCATTGGCGCATAATACAAACGTTTGAATCAAATGATGCATATGGTGCCCAAACTGCTGTCTAGATAGGCAGCTCTCTAGGATTTAGGACTTCGCCAACAACACGATAATGCACTTCCGCACATTCGTGCAAGACTGATCTCGGCAGTGTTTCATTGCTACGGGTCTGTTTGAAGGGGAAGAAAGAGTCGTACCCTGCGGGGCGTTCTGCCGTCGGCTCGTGTCTGGTCCGGTGAGCGGTGGATCCGCTGCAGATTGGGCCCAAAAAGGCACCGGAGCCACATCCAGCCGGCCATTCTCACCTCGGTCAGGAACTACGGCGGCGTGCGAGGATCAAAAGTGCTACAGTAGCGCATGCTAAAACGCGCCTTTACACGTCACAGTTCGATACGTTTCATTACTGGTGTTCAAACCATTATTCTTTACATTGAAAAAAAAAAAAAAAGAGTTTTATGGAGAGATATAGCAGACAATACTAATCAAATAAATAAATAAATCATAAAATGTTGCAATCAATAAATTAAACGTGATCATAAATAAGCCTCACGCATAAACTTGAATTTATTTGCTCACGTTATATATATATATTAAATGTATATTATATGTTCTGATATTTTGTCATTATATATTTATTCTAAATACATTTATGACAAATATATTTATTAATAAAAAATAATGATTCTATTTTTTATAAATATTTTATTACATATTAAATGTTCAGAATTGTATTTTGAATGGGTATTTTATTATTGAGTCAGGACCGATTATCAATTGATATGAGTTTTATGAAACTTTACAAGACACAATGCACCTTTATGTATGCATAATACATATAATACATCAGGTGGTAATACCTAAAATATCGTAGTGTTACTTCAAAAAAAGAAAAAGTCCATAAAAGTAGGGTCCAATGTTAACTTTGTTAATAAGCCCAACCTCAGATCAAAAAAAAAAGTTGGCACATTTTGCAAAATGCTTTAAAATCTGTGAATGCTATCAAGAATCTGTGATTTGTTAATTCTCTTTCAACTTTATTTAACTGACAAATGTACAAAGAAAAGATGTCCAATGTTTTCACTGAACAACTTAATTATATTTTGTAAATATGAACAGATTTAGATTTGGATGGCTGCTACACACTCCAGTTTGGAAATTGAGGATACACATTTTTTTGTGTGTGGATTTTTTGCCCAATCTCGCCTGATACAAGACAGCTGCTCAACAGTCTGTGGTCATCGTTGTCTTATTCTCCTTTTCATGATGGGCCACACATTCTCAATAGGAGACAGATGTGGACTGCAGGCAGTCAAGCACTCTATGGTGTAGAGTGTCTAAGAAACCACTCTGTTGTAACACATCCTGAATGAGGCATTATCTTGCTTCCCATTGATGCCATTAAATGTCTCTTTACAATCCCAATATAGTCAGTGGTACCTTCACACACATGCAAGTCACCCATGCCATTTGCACTGATGCACCCCTATACCATGACAGATGTTTGCTTTTGCACCTGTCACTGATAAAAGTCTGGTTGGTCCCTTTCGTCTTTGGGACTGAGAACTCAATGTCCGTTTTTCACAAAAACAAGCTTAAACATGGGGTCATGACCACAACACACATTTCCACTGTCTTCTAGACCATAAGACAAGCTCTGGCCCAGAGAACTCTGTGGCATCTCTGCATAGAAGGTATGTATAGTTTTCTCCTTGCATAACAAAGATTCAAGTGGCATTCCTTGATGCAGCAGCAGACTGTGTTAAATGACAACGGTTTCCAAAGTACTTCTGAGCCCATGTGGCTGTATTATAGACCTCATTCATTAATAAACACGCAAAATCGCTGTGAAAATACAGACCGGAAGTCAAAAGACAACGAGCGCAGCGCTGAAAAGGGGCGGGGCTACATAAGGTCCGTGACGGTTTCTCATGCAGTGTCATCTGAAGGTCACACACATTCAACAGAGGTTTCCTGCCTTGCCCTACACACAGACTGAGATTTCTCTGAATCTTGTTACCATATTATGTATGGTAGATGGTGAAAGACCTATACTTTGCAATCTTGCATTGAGAAATGTAATTTTTTTAATTGTTTGACAATCCTCTCATGAAATTTGGCACAAAGTGATGAGTCATGACCCGTCTTTGCTTTGCTCCTTTTACCCTCACCTATTACCAATTCACCTATTATTGTGGACTGTTTCAAAAGAGTTTAACTTGGATATCCTATAAGCTTTTCACAATTAATTATTGCATTTTACAAAATGTCTCAACTTTTCTTGATTTGGGGTTGTAAATAAAGGAATTTTTCCACCCATTTTGAATAATGCATTGTATTGTGTTGGGTTTAAGGGTTAAAAATGTCTGTAAACTTAATAGAAAATGTCCTGGCAGAAAATTACCTATTCCGTGTCCATTTTTCTACAGATTTTTTTCTTACAGTGCACTATTATTGACATTACAATAAAAAAAAGTTAACTTAAAAAGTTTCTTTGAATGAAGTTCTCTATGAAAGAAAGTCATTTTTATGGTAATAACAAAAACAGTTTGCTGTCATAAGTTACACATATACGTCTCACACATTTATGTATGTACAATTTTATTTCAGATACAGTTGTTTTATCTCAACATCCACTGTACTCAACCACAGCACTGGTTGTATCTGAAATGAGAAAACACACACACACACGCATGCACGCAAGGAAAACATTAGCAGGATGATTAATGCACAGAGAGCATATGAACAATGACACACATGCACTGTATCCCCCGTATGACCCAGAGACAATCATGTCTCACCTATCTAATTCTTTATATACATCCATTTCACCCGTTGGCTTAAGATCCTAGAGAGAGAGAGAGAGAGAGAGAAACAGGGACAAAGATGAGAAGGGTGGAGACATCTCAGATTTATAGTTTGGCAGACGTTTGATACGGTTCATCTGCTAATATCACTAATGCAGGCGTGACAGAACTGGAATGGAACCCCCCCCCCCCCCCCCCCCCCCCCCCCCACACACACACACACACACTGTCAAACAGATTGTAAAATGTTGGGACCTGTTTTTTGGAACACACACGCACACACACACACTATTACTCATTGCTCTGCCTGAGAAGGACTATAATAACTCACCATGTAGACTGCGCCTTGGGGAGGTGTCTGCTGGGAGAAGAGAGGGAGAGAAAAAGGAAGGAAGAAATAGATTTAATAATAGAGCACAGATAGATATACATTGAGAGAGAAAGACAAGGAGAGAGAGAGAGAGAGAGAGAGAGGGAATGAAAGAAAGAAGGGGTAGTAAAAATAGATTTAATAATACAGCAGGGGGAGAAATAGAAACAGCAAGGTAGACGAAGAGAAGGAGGAGCTGCGCATTTCAATCACCTGTCTCAGATCGTCAGGATTTTCATAGATGTTATCCACCTCTCCGGAGTGGTGAGACAGCGATTGCTCGACACCTACAGGAATAAACACAGACACACAGGGGTTTCACATCACATCACACCAAATCCATTGTGGTTTGCTCTGTCCATCATCTCTGCCAGGGTGAACTGACAGCCGTCATATTTTTGATGGACTCAGGGGGGGGGGGGGGGACAAATGTGGGCCCTTACTTCGGTGGGTGACGCAATAGCCCTGTCTCCATAGCAACACCCCAACAGCTACGGCAATCATGGGTATCAGAAATAGGAGAAATGAGAACGAAGAAACATAGGAGGATGCTGAGACATCTTCTGCTGGGGGGAGTGTGAGAAAGACTGAAAAAGAAAAGCTAAGTTAGGTTACCCATCAGTGTGCAGAAGCGTGTGTGTGTGTGTGTGTGTGTGAACAGCAATACTCACCTGCAGGTGGCAGTGTAGGGCCTGGAGAAACTGTTAGATCTGCTCAACAAGAGTGTCAATGTGAGTAGACAGGAATGGTTAGAAATTATTTAATTATCTTCAAAAATATATTATTCATAAATAAATAAATAGATTCTCTTAGATATGAAGGAGCCACAGTGGGACAGTGCATGTAAGTTTAGAGGCAAACACAGAGCGAAAGGACGGAAGAAACGATACCATCTGCAGACATGACGTAATGAGTATATCCCCGAGTGCGTGTATTGGAAAGATGCAGAGATATGGAGGATGAGGAAGAGAAATGAACAAAATAAGGTTTTGACTTAATGTTTTTGCATATGGTGACGGTGGCATCATTTATGCAAACAGCGAACAAACAGATGTCGTTCTTATCTATCAATTGACAGTCTGAGTCTCTCTGTTATTTACATGTTAGCCTATATCTGATGACACTGCTGTGGTTAAAATACTCTCTAACCATGACTTAAACTCTTGGAAATATTAAATAACTGTAAAAAAAAAATAAAAAAAATTTGTGAATCTTTAGTTAAAAAAAAAAAATCTGAACCATGTTTAAAGGAACAGCTTAAAGGGATAGTTCACCAAAAATGAAAATTAGCCCATGATTTACTCACCCTCAAGCCATCCTAGGTGTATATGACATTCTTCTTTCAGACGAATACAATCAGAGTTATATAAAAAAACGTCTTTCAAGCTTTATAATGGGAGTGAATGGGTTTTTGTTTTTGGAAGTACATCAAAGCGCATCCATCCCTGATAAAAGTGCTCGACACGGCTCTGGCGGGTTAATAAAGGCCTTCTGAAGTGAAGCGATGCATTCGTGTAAGAAAAATATTCATATTTAAACCTGTATCGACTAAAATAACTAGCTTCCGGTAGACGGCCGAAGGTTGTTGGTTCGAGTCTTAATACCGGAAGAAATCAATATTCACTGCTCCGAATGTGTGGTTAACTTGGTTAAATGCAGAGGACAAATTCCAAGTAGTGGTTCTGTGCTCCAATAAAGTGGTGCAGGTATGACGTCACTTTGTAGGCCAAAACGCGGAAGTGAATTAGCATTTTAGCACTTCCGGTTCCATCGTCCCGAAGTCACTCGTGATTTTTTTGAAGCTGTTAGGTGTCTTGAAAAAGGCGATTGCTAACAAGTGTCTAAATGGGACTATACAGAGGCTGTCGAAGAGATTAAACGTCATCACGCCGAGCAGGTAAACTCAGTCTGCTTTTACAGCCTCATTATGCTTATAATTGTGCTCTTATAAACTATTCTAATTCAAACATTCTGGGAAAATGTTTTTAGGTCATATCTGAAAGAGTTGTCGGAAGCTTAGTAATGGTGACGTTGAAATCGTGGGACCATGATGTAGTTCGTTTATAGCCTACCTTTAGCTTTTTACTTCTGGTGACTGCATTTAGGCTTTATAGGCTAATTCATAAAAGTTGTGTTCATCTGTGATAATTACCTTGATGGACTAAACGTGTAAGTATCATACATTTTTGTTGATCTCAGATCTTGTTTTTAGCGATAATCCAAAAGCCTATTGGAAAATCCTATTGGGTTTTTCTCCGGTTTCTCTGGAGTGTTCACTGCTCTCTATTCCCAGAGCAAAGGAAATCTGTTGAAGTTCACTTCATTTGACAAAATACATTCATTCAGAATTCTCTCCAGTGCCATCACACACAGAAGAAACTTGAGATGAAACTTGATATAATGAACGGAACACACCTCATAGCAGAAGCAGGGATGTCCGATACATGAATAAATAATACATTGCAAAGATCTGACTCAAAAGAACAATTCATTCATGGGTCTGACATTGTTCTTCAGACAGACCTATCATATGACCCTAACCTATGATAGGACCACTTTTAAAGGGGTCATATAATGGTACATGCACTTTTACAAGTTGATTGTACTGAAATGTGTGTTGGCAGTGCCTGTACACAACCATCATAAAATGATAAAAATCCATCCAGTGTTTTTTTTTTAAATCTTCTTATGTTTTCCCCCATCTCAAATCAAGCCGTTCCCACGATTGTTGATTGACAGCAGCGTTTCAACACAGACCCGCCCTCGCTCGTGAGTGAGCTGTCAATCATAGTCCGCGCAGACCGGCGCGGTCATTGTTGATACGCTGGAGCACTGTCTATGAGCAGAATGGCGTCTAAGCGATTGTGGTGTTCTGTTCTTGGGTGTAATAACGAACACAGCAGTCATTTTGATGTTTCTAAATCCGAACCGCTGAAGACGCAGTGGCTGAGTTTGTTTTCGAAGGGAATATTCCCCACGATCAACGTCAGTGCTTTCATGTTTGCGCAAATCATTTCACACACCAGACTGCTTTACAAATGAGGGTCAGTATAAAGCTGGTTTTGCTAAGAAGCTGCTCCTGAAAAAAGGATCCGTACCAACTATTCGTGTTCCTGCTGCACCTCCAGAATAACTGAAGTGAGTGTAACGTTTTATTAACCTTTATATTAATATTTATATTAATCTTTGCAAATCGCTTGCTGCACGCTTCACGATGAATGCGGCTGTTTACACTCAGGGTACGTTACGGCATGTTTTCTATGTACGACGTTCTCAATATAATTCATAATCCCACGTTTATAATGACCAACGTGTTATGGTTATTGTGTTATTAAAACGGTGTACGCACAGAACAGAGGGGCGGGGTGAGCAAAGCTCATTATCATTTAAAGACACATGCACTTAAACGGCGTGCTGAAAACAGAGCTGTTTTTGACCAGGTAAAATTAGTGTTTTCTTACAATACTAATGAGAATTTTTAATTAAAGTATATTACAGACTTTTAATTTAGACCCTAAAGAATCATATTAGCTTGTACAAAAATGTACCTGACACCGCATTCTAAAAACACAGTTCCACTTAAAAACACACCTCTATTTCTGTGTGGATGGCTTGATACTTGCATATTTTGAAGTTTGGAAGCCACAGTCTTCATTCATTGTAATTTCAAGATAAATAGCAACTAGTACATTTTTGAAAATTTCTCTTTCTATGTTCCATTGAAAAATGGTTTGGAATAAATGAATAAATAAATGATGTTGAGTAAATCAGTCCCTTTACAATAGCAGAACTGCAGAAGATCTATTTTCTGCACCCTGCTGCTCTAGAGATTCACGAGCCATGTTTGAAATAATCTATAATGATGGAGTTGGGTTTCATGAAATTGATTGGTCAAGGTACTTAATTTTTCTGCATTGTGAAATGTGACCTCTCCGGTGACCTACATGATTCCAGTAACTAATGTTCCTGTCATTCATTCATTATGGAAATCCAATGAAACACTGAAGGCCTATCACACGCAACAAAAATAACTCCTTGGAATAAATATTCACCTTTATTCAGTCAATTTTCAAGTTTTTAAATGTAGGCTAAGTGTTGATACCTTGAAGAAGCAAAGTGCCAGAGAGAGAGTGAGAAATACATCTTTATCTCACCTATATTGGCCATTGTGACGGTGTACATATATTGCACTGAGTTTCCATTTTTCAGATACAGAGTGCAGGCATAACGTCCTGCCGTCTCAGGGGTCACAGGAAGCGCTACAGAGGTTGTGATCCGGCCCAAAACAGCATCTGATTGCAGAACGCGACTGGGATCCTGAACATATGACCATCTGACAACTTTGACCTGTGATCGCTCTGAGTACATACAACTCAGATCCAGAGCGGTGCGGGATGACTTGATGTTTCCTGAGGGTGAAACAGACAGCAGAAGATGGTCAGTGAAGGGTTAAAATGATATATATTCATTAAACAGCCGGGTGTAGCTGGTCAGCTGCATTTGACTGTGACTGATGTACAGTGTCTCCTCAACACAAAGCAGCATCAATCCTGAGCTAATTGAGCTCAGTTTTTAACTGTAATCCCACAAACCACAGAGTTGTCAGCAGCAACGGGCAGGTGTAATTACACATAATGAGATCTGTAATGAGGCCTACTAAAAACATTATGTTAGAGAGAGGGATATATATAGAAAGAAGAGACAAAAGTAAAAGAATTGAGTGAGGAAAAGGAGAGCAGGGAGGACATAAGGGGAAGAAGAGATTAAAGTAACAACGGAGGGAGATCGGATTAAAAAATGGAGCGAAAGATGAAAGTCAAGACACTGACTGATTGACTCTTGGATGCTGAACTACTCTGATTGATATAACAGCTTGTGCATTTATAAAATTAATTCAAGACCAGTGATGCAAGAACATGCAACATTAAGAATCAGTGAATGAGTGTTTGGAGAAACACATGGATGAGGGTGAAATAATGATAGGATTTCATTTTCTTAAAAATTATATTTATTTATTTATATTTAAATTCATATATTTAAATTATTGATGATTTATTTGTGCATATCATTTTTTTATATTTTTTTATTAATGTGCTCACCTAATCTTTAATCATAATCAGTGACAGACTGTCAGGATTATGCTCTAGTCTGGTTAGTTTTCTCTGGGTGTTTCTCAAACGGAAGTCTGCATCCTATGAACGCTGCATATCTCGGCTGCCACGTCATCAAATGTCACTGAAGGCCACACTTACTAGACCGTCTCATTCTAGCGTTTAATGCTGAGGACTCTAGCCTACGAGCCTCAGAAAGACTGGAAGGACTCGGTCTAGGTAGGATGCAGCCTTCCGTTTGAGAAGCACCCTCTGTGTTTTGTTTTCATTGTTTCCTGTTATGCTTTGCCTGAGTTCTGTTTGCTACTTAGTTACCTTAGTTACTTATTATGTTCACCTGTTGTTCATTTAGTTACCTCATTACTCCCTGTGTATTTAAAGACCCCCCTGTGTTGAAAATCTAGTTTTTAATGTTGTATATATTTATGTGGTGTTTTTAACATGCTTTAAGACAAACCATGTGCAAAAAAATGTCAACACCTTCGCTGAGTATTTTCTACTTAAAGGGGTCATATAATGGTACATGCACTTTTACAAGTTGATTGTACTGAAATGTGTGTTGGCCGTGCCTGTACACAACAATCATAAAATGATAAAAATACATCCAGTGGTTTTTTTTTATCTTCTTATATGTTTTCCCGTCTCAAATCAAGCCGATCGATTTTGTGACGTCACAAAATCGACGCCCCTCCCATGATTGTTGATTGGCAGCAGCGTTTCAACACAGACCCGCCCTCGCTCGTGAGTGAGCTGTCAATCATAGTCCGCGCAGACCGGCGCGGTCATTGTTGATACGCTGGAGCACTGTCTATGAGCAGAATGGCGTCTAAGCGATTGTGGTGTTCTGTTCTTGGGTGTAATAAGGAACACAGCAGTCATTTTGATGTTCCTAAATCCGAACCGCTGAAGACGCAGTGGCTGAGTTTTGTTTTCGAAGGGAATATTCCCCACGGCACTTTCATGTTTGTGCGAATCATTTCACACACCAGACTGCTTTACAAACGAGGGGCAGTATAAAGCTGGTTTTGCTAAGAAGCTGCTCCTGAAAAAAGGATCAGTACCAACTATTCGTGTTCCTGCTGCACCTCCAGAAGAACTGAAGTGAGTGTAACGTTTTATTAACCTTTATATTAATATTTATATTAATCTTTGCAAATCGCTTGCTGCACGCTTCACGATGAATGCGGCTGTTTACACTCAGGGTACATGACGGCATGTTTTCTATGTACGACGTTCTCAATATAATTCATAATCCCACGTTTATAATGAACAACGCGTTATGGTTATTGTGTTACAAACGGTGTACACACAGAACAGAGGGGCGGGGTGAGCAAAGCTCATTATCATTTAAAGACACATGCACTTAAACGGCGTGCTGAAAACAGAGCTGTTTTTGACCAGGTAAAATTAGTGTTTTCTTACAATACTAATCAGAATTTTTAATTAAAGTATTTTACAAACTTTTAATTTAGACCCTAAAGAATCATATAAGCTTGTACAAAAATGGCATTATATGACCCCTTTAAAACTGCAGTGAAAAAAGACAGCTTCAAAAACGTGGTTTGAAATCACCTGTGGCTCATTTGCATATTCATGGTTCCATGCATACTACATGAAGCAGGGGTGTAGAGTTAGATTTAAGCAATTTTAAGGCATAAATAAATATTTTTCACAGGAATAAACATTTAAATATGCCATTTTGGTGATCAAGGATGAGTTTTAAGGGATTAAATTATTGACTATGGGGTTTTAAGCCCTTAGTTCAGTTCATTGTTCTGCATAGTTTCAGTTTGCGTGGTTGTCAATACATTTTCTGTCTCCTGAGATTTTTTATTAAAGACCGTTATTTTTTTGATATCCCTTTTCGTCGAGCGCTTACTACAACCACCATTCCGTTAGAATGACAGTTATACAACCAATTTCAAAAAAACAAAATCAAGTCCCGTCCTTTCGTCATGTCAAAAAGTCTCGATGTACATAAAAAATATTACCATGTAAAACACTCAGTCTGTTGCCTTGGCTGAAAGCCCTGTCATCCAGGAAGACCTCACACAAGTAGAGTCCTCCATGCTTCAGGGCTGGGCTTAACAGGAAGGAGAAGTTCCCACCAGCAGCCAGGTAGGCGGGGTCTATCAATCGGAGGTGGTGTTTGGTCGTGTTGGTGGAGCTCCTCCTCCAGCGGTCAAACTGAAATATGAGCTCCATTCTTTTTGAATCAGGATACTCCCAGTAGAGTAGCACATAGTCACCAAGAATGGGGGGACAGGTTAGAGTGACCAGTGAATGAGAGAGGGCTGCCATAGACCTTGGGCCTCCTGTAAAGGACACAGGGTAGGAGAGATTACAAAGGAAGGTAAAGTGACATAGGGAAAGAGACTCATTCAACACAACAGAAAGTCAGAAATACAAAGTACAAGTCAAAAGAGTATAAAAAGAAACTGAAGAAGCCAATCGAGTGAAAAATGGACTGTGATACAAGAACAATATCGTCAATTTGAACTGATCCCGTCCACTGTGCTGCGAGTCACTTTAGCCTCTTTGTTCTTGACACAGTCAAGCGAATAGAACATTACGAGTCCCAGAGCAAAGTCATGTGGGAGATATCAGAAACGAGACAGGCATGAAAATGGGGATTATGTTATTAAGCTCAGCAAAAGCTCTTCAGAAACATTCTCCTCTCAGATTTAATAACCCTGATTAACCATGTGCTGACACAACATTTTGGACCAAAATAGTTTATTAAATTGTTGTACAATCAATCAATAATTAAAGCACGTTGAGGTTAGCTGAAAACAATTCCTTGTTCAGTTAGTTAAAATAACCTGAAGGAGAATATTTAGGTTTGACTAGTGTAGGCTGGGTAAATGGCACATAAGGATGGTCCCATTTTATTCACAATAGTATTCCGGAAACAAAAGAGCCTATTACCATGTGTCATGTCTGTGAAAGAAAACACAGCTCTCTCTGAAAGAGAAAGAGAAAAAGAAAGAGTGGGAGAGAGAGAGAGGAAGTTAGATGTTGTTTATAATGACGATGAAATATTCCCTGCTTTTTTATGTAGTGTAGTCTCAGCTCTGTAACATTGTTTGTATTAAATAATAATAAGCAATCTACATTTTAGACACAGTATTGGCAGTTACAGTACTGTCTACTTTTGTTTCATCAGTAAATATAGTTCCAAACAAAGTCCAAGTAAAATCAACCATTGCTTCTGCAAGCAACACACAGTAGCTATGCATTCTTGAATTAATCAGTGTTTTTGAATGACTTGGTTAAGTGAATGATTCAGTGACTCATAAAGACTGTGGCTGTGTCCGAAATCGCTGCTGAATAAGTAATTACTTTGTGAACATTAAAAAAGTACATTTGATATAGTATAAATGTGAGTGGTATGAATGCAATTCAGATGTATTACATTTGTCAATGTCATGCGCCCCAGCGTCAGTTGCGTCACTTAACTATACCATTCACAAATCATCTCTTGTGGCCTCATGGGATAGTAAAGTGTCCATTCGATACGTACACAATCTCACCAGTAGTAAGTCATCCCAGTACTTGTTAGCTAATATTTTATGAATACTGTGAATTTGGACATAGTCTTTGCATATAATTTTTTTGTCTTGAGTATTCAGAATCAGCCTGTCACTTGTTTCTTTTCTGAATGAACCAGTGCTCTAAACAAATCAGTTGAGTGAATGATTCAAATGGGTCACTCAACACTGACAAGCGGAGTAATACAAACAGGTGAATTTTGGGGTGATTTGCTCTCTGTGACTCTCTGATTGGTGGAATTTTCTGTACAGCATGATGGGTAATGTAGTCTTTCACCATGTATTCCGTTGTTAAACACGATCATTTTGAAAGTTGAAATAATGCGGACTTGTGGCTTCAGAAAATCATATACCATCAATTAACAACCACTGAACTCACAGGAAGTCTGTCTTTAAATGTCTATACGTTATCGTCGAAAATCAATTTCCCAAAGGAGAAAATGAATGGAGACTGTTGCACCCTGTACATAAGCCATCATGATGGTGGGAAAAAAATATGACATGGGAGGAAAATTCTATTTGAAACGCAAAGTTTCTCAGGGGAACGCAAAAGTTTTTCAAGCAAACACAATGTTTTTTTTTTTTGGCAGGAAAACGCAATACTATTGCAAGAGAACTCTTTTACAGTTTTTTTGCAGAAGTTTTGCGAGTAAACGCAAAAACATTGAAATATTATTGATCCTTTTGTAGTGATTGTGACATACATAATTCACCTTTGTTGTTAAGCGTAGTTCTATACACTGTTGATTATAAATGCAGCACTTTGTTCTTAGCGTGTTTCTTCATAACTATTCAGGGATCACGGCCCCTTTCAAATGTTCTTAATGTGTGATGACGTGGGGCGCTTGGCAACGCCATTGTTTACTCTGTGTTTTTCCATTCTAATAAACGACACACGCATTCGTGTGCTCAACGTGAGAAATTGTCTCTTGCAAATTACTGCAATTTCCACACTGGTGACCCCGACATTAGTCTGCTGGACGTATCCAGAGACACGACACGAGTCACACGACCATGACCGCGAACGCTGTCACCCTCAAACTCCCCGAATTCTGGGAATCATCGGCATCGGCATGGTTCGCCCAGACTGAAGCGCAGTTTGCGTTGCGTGAGATTTACCGCGGATACAACAAAATACTACTACATTGTGTCGGCTCTCGGAAATTCAACGGCATCCCGAATGGTGAGCCTTCTTACAAATCCTCCGGCAACTGAGAAGTATACAGCACTGAAAGCCCACCTGTTGAAAACGTTTGAACTGTCAGACGCTGAGAGAGCCAGCAGGCTTTTCTTACTTCAAGGGCTATGTGACAGCAAACCATCTGAGCTCATGGACCGTATGCTGGATCTTTTGGGTGAGCACAGACCCGATTTTCTTTTCATCCAGCTTTTTCTGCGTCAGCTGCCTTCCCAAGTGAGAGCTGCAATTGCCAACACTACAATCACTGACTGTCGGAGACTGGCTGAAGAGGCTGATACATTTTTCCTGGCGAGTCAGGGACATTGCGCGGCCGCGCTTTTTCCCGCGCACATCGCTTCGGTGACGCGGGACGACTCCACACTCATCGCTGCAACCACTTCTCGTCGGCAGCAGTCTTCTGGCCCCCAACAGCCTTCAGGGTTGTGTTTCTACCATGCAAAGTTTGGGACTAAGGCTAACAAATGCCGTTCACCATGCAGTTTCGGCGGTGCAGGAAACGGCAGGGCCGGCGCTCAGTAGTGGCCATGAGTGTCGGCCGCGTAGGCAGGCTGCTTTTCATCCGCGACAGCATCTCCGGACGCCGTTTTCTGTGCGACACGGGAGCACAGAAGAGCGTCCTGCCTGCATCCCGTTTGGACATGTTGACCGACAGCCACGGCCCCCCTATGGAAGCTGCCAATGGTAGCCCCATCCGCACATATGGAACGAGGTACGTCGAATTGTGTTTCGGAGGTCAGCAGTTCGGCTGGGACTTTGTTACAGCAAAGGTTGCCGTCCCCCTCCTCGGCGCTGATTTTTTGTGTGCACATGGACTGTTGGTGGACGTAAAGAACCGCCGTCTGATTGACGCCGTCACGTTTTGTTCGTATACCTGCACGCTCAGTGGGGCCGACTCCATACGACTGTCTAGCATGCTCTCAGCTTCCGATGATTTCCACCGTCTACTTGCCAGTTTCCCAGCCCTCACTCAGCCCACTTTCTCTGCATCTGCCGTGAAGCATGGTGTGGAGCACTCACTGTCAAAGCCCTGCAGGAGTTCCTCAGCATGGTGAATTTTTACCACCGCTTCATCCCTCGAGCTGCTCAGCTCATGCGGCCCTTGCACGAGGCTTTGAAAGGTAAACCCAAGCACGCTGTGGACTGGACTGAGAGCAGAGACAAGGTTCCATGCTGGCGCATCCTTCTCCTACAGCCCCCATCGCCATCACCTCAGACGCATCGGACTACGCTGTCGGTGCTGTCTACGAGCAGTTGGTAGGCGGGGCCTGGCAGCCGCTGGCTTTCTTTAGCCGTCAGCTGCGCCCCTGTGAGCGGAAGTACAGCACTTTCGACCGGGAGCTGCTGGGTCTCTACCTCGCCATCAGACACTTTCGTTCCCTGCTGGAAGGCCGACACTTCACTGCTTTTGTGGACCACAAGCTGCTGACATTTGCCATGGCCAAGGTGGCTGAGCCGTGGTCCGCCCGCCAGCAACGGCATCTGTCCTACATTTCAGAGTTCACCACGGACTTGCAGCATGTTGCCGGTAAGAACAACCGCGTGGCGGACTGCCTATCACGGGCTGTGGCAGGGGCAGTCCATCTTGGTTTGGATTACAACCGTATGGCGGCGACTCAGACCACAGACCCGGACGTGCAACTCCTGAAGACCTCGACTACAGGGCTTCAGATCGAGGACGTGGTTTTTGGCGACGCCGGCACCACGCTCCTATGTGACATCCCCACAGGTAGTCCTCTGCCGGGATGGAGACGACAAGTTTTTGATGCCATTCATGGTCTCTCCCACCCAGGTTCGAAAGCGTCACAGAGACTGATTGCAGCAAAGTTTGTTTGGCACGGCCTCAAGAAGGACGATAGGGACTGGGCTAACACCTGTGTTGAGTGCCAACGGGCCAAAGTACACCGCCACACTAATGCCCCATTAGAGTCGTTCCCAGTTCCAGAGAGACGTTTTGACCATGTAAACGTGGGCCTGGTCGGTCCTTTGCCCTCCTCTCACGGTTTCACATATCTGTTAACCATGGTTGACAGGACCACCCGCTGGCCTGAGGCTGTGCCACTGACGTCAGTGGTGTCTGTCGAGATGACACGGGCATTTATTGGCACCTGGGTATCCCGTTTCGGCACTCCTTCTGACATATCCTCTGACCGAGGTGCGCAGGTCACGTCTGAGCTGTGGGACGCTGTCGCACAGAGCCTCGGAGTGAAACTCCACCGCACAACCGTATATCACCCGCAGGCTAACGGACTCTGTGAATGGTTTCATAGGTCAGTGAAGGCTGCCCTGCGTGCCAGCCTCAAAGACAGCAACTGGGTCGACAAGCTCCCGTGGGTGATGTTGGGCATCAGGACTGCGCCAAAGGAGGACCTTCAGTCCTCATCCGCAGAGCTTGTTTATGGACAGCCGCTGCGGGTTCCAGGGGATTTTGTCCCTAGCACCACGGTTCCCTGGTCTGCTACTCACCAGCGGTCTACTCTACTGGACAATGCGAGGCTTTTCGCACCTGTCCCTACTTCCCGTCACAGCCTCCCTCAGTCACACATCCCCACTGGACTTCAGACGGCTGACTATGTTTTCATTCGCCACGACGCCCACAGGGGACCGCTACACCCGCCCTACGAGGGCCCATTCCGGATTCTGGAGACGGGGGACAAACATTTTGTGTGTGGACAGGGGCGGTAAACCGGAGCGACTCTCCATTGTAGGGCTGAACGATTAATCGCACTTTCCATGTAATCGCACTTAAATCGAGATGGCTTATCGCGATTTTAAAATCGCAAAGGCTGCGGTTATTTTTTATGCTCAGTTTGTCATTGATGTACGGCTCTGTAAACGCTGCTCCATCTGAAAGCACTGTGAATTTGAGTCACTTATAACGTGCATTTGAAAAAACAACACGCGTCAAACATCTTTCCAAAACATAAGTATTTATGAACCTCTTGTCCAACAACAGACAACATTTAATAACATGCATTTACTCCAAACTCACTTCATAACGACAGCTGAGCATCCTCCTTCTGTGAGATGATGTGCTTCTTACACAGAATAAGGCAGTTGTGTATTTATAAGTCATGTTTAATCAAAGCGTTTCAATCTTCTGTTTATTCAGCTACAGCGATAGGGATTTCCTGGAATGATGCGCATTATTGTACTTCTGTGGTGGGGCATATTTATCGTGTTTGCGTGAGAGCGCCCTCTGGCGTTCAAATGGGGCAGTATTTACTACCAATCAGCCGCACTCCACTGACAAGCTGCGCATAAGATAATCGCAAATCGCGTGCGGTTTTGTTGCGATTAATCGTTCAGCCCTACTCCATTGACCGCCTCAAACCAGCTCACTTGGACGTGGCTAGGCCCATTGACCTGGCCCAACCCCCACGACGCGGACGGCCCCCTGCTCTGCACCCTCCCCTTGCGCCCCTTCCTCCCGAGCCTCCTACACTCCATGCCCCACGCCCGGGTCATGACGGGACACCTACTGCGGTGGGGTCTCCTCGACCTCCGGTACAGCGCAGCCGTTGTGGCCGGTTGATACGCCCACCTCCCCGTTGACTGGTTCTTTTTCTGATATGGTGAATTCTGGGGGGACGTGTGTAGTGATTGTGACATACATAATTCACCTTTGTTGTTAAGCGTAGTTCTATACACTGTTGATTATAAATGCAGCACTTTGTTCTTAGCGTGTTTCTTCATAACTGTTCAGGGATCACGGCCCCTTTAAAATGTTCTGAATGTGTGATGACGTGGGGCGCTTGGCAACGTGTTTTTCCATTCTAATAAACGACACACGCATTCGTGTGCTCAACGTGAGAAATTGTCTCTTGCAAATTACTGCAATTTCCACACTTTCATCTTTAATCTTAGGGGCTCGATAATATGAAGTGTATAGGTCTTCTACTGTTAGATAAAATACCTGTTATTTTTTCTTTCATGAGAGTGTTTTTTTTTTACTTTCTGCTTTTTTTTTCTGCATTCTAGAAAAAGACGGAACATTATATCCTTCCCATCGTGTTTAAAAGATAACATTTAGCAGATTATCTGACTAGCATGTTTTCACAAAATATCTTCAAATCTCACCGTTCACCGTCACATTCACCCTGTGCTCCGAGACAGACGTGTCATTGTTACCATGGACACGGATTCTGCAGGTATAGACTCCGGAGTCTTTACTGGTGATGCGAGGCAGCTTGCTGAGCAGACTGCCCTTGTCATGGGAGATTTCAGTGTATAGCTGTTCCCCCGAGGAAGACACCCACGTTCCCCAGGCAGCCACGGAGGAGGGAGACACCTGAGCTACCAGTCTCAGTGTACTGTCCACTGTGACAGGGGGTGTGGGAGTGACAGTTACTGCAAAAGAGAGGGAGAGAATGCCTGGAGATATCAGACACATTGAGACATGATGAATGAGGTGTGCATGGTGGGGTTGTGTAGTCTACATTTAATCAGAGCGAGCAGAACAATCCTTTCCTGTAGCTTCTTGTCATCCTGTTCTATCACACAGGAGTAGCGTCCTTGAGAAGCTGCTGCAGCCTTGAAGATCAGAGAGGCATCCGCAGAGATCTCAAAAGTCTTGCCTCCAAATACTCTGCTACTGCGCCCATCTGTTTGTCCATCGATGCAGCTGGCTGATAACAAATATGACCAGCGATCCTCCCTCGCTGACATCATCTTCCAGGTAACCAGTACAGAAGATTTGGGTGGTGAATCAAAGCAGGATAGGGTGACAGATGAGTCCTCACGTACCATGACCACATCATTCCATAGATTACCTGTAGATCATATTTTTTAAACGCAAGAAGTCACACACACACACACACACACACACACACACACACACACACACACACACACACACACACAAACAATTACTGAAAAGTATGACATCTATAAAAACATATAAAAACATTATATATTCAAAAATCAGTCAAGACATTAACTTGAGAAACTTTCATAAACTTTCCAAGAAATACACTTTAAAAAATAATGAATCATTTTGAAAATTACACTGTTAGTTTATCTTTTTCCATAAATTCCCCCCTAATTTTCTGTGGAGCCCCTTGAATCCCCTTGCAGACCCCTGCGGGTCCCCAAACCACAGTGTGAAAACCCCTGTAGTGCAGTATAAGCTGCAGTTATCTATGTTAATCAGCGCATGAATATAAACTCAATTCAATTTAGTGTCTCTGTGGTTCATTTAGATGACAGAGATATCTAGAGATTCTAGTCCCTAAAGTATGTTTGATTTTTTGCGGTATAGAATTAAATGAGTTAGGCTATACTTGGAAATTGAACTTTTCAGGTTTAACTTAATTTCATTTCAGGCCAAATAAAGTAAAAAAAAAAAAAAAAATTATATATATATATATATATATATGTATATATCAGTGATAATTCATACACAACAATTAGATTATATAAGATTTTATATATTCATGTGTTGTTCTCAGGTCTTTCTGTTGAACCCTTTTCCTGCCTTGCAATAATGTGATCAAATATGAAGGCATACAGCTGTTCAGAACATGTTGCTTCCCAGCATAATATATATATGAGAGAGAGACAGAGTTATATATATCTATATAATATTACATTTTATCATATAGATGTGCAGAAGATGCATTCTCTTTGATGACTGTAATATTTATTCACTTTAGGTTGCCTGAAATAGTCACACTTGAAAAGTTGCATTTTCAGTATAACTGATTTAACACAATACAGTACAATACAATACAATACATTTCAATACAATACAATACAATACAATACAATACATTTCAATACAATACAAGATACAAGATATATGTATATATATATATATATGGGTGGGCCATTTATATGGATACACCGTAATAACATGGGAATGGTTGGTGATATTAAAGTCCTGTTTGTGGCACATTAGTATATGTGAGGGGGCAAACTCCTCAAGATGGGTGGTGATATATACATATACTAATGTGCCACAAACAGGACTTTAATATCACCAACCATTCCCATGTTATTACGGTGTATCCATATAAATGGCCCACCCTGTATATATATATATATATATATATATATATATATATATATATATATATATATATATATATATATATATATATATACATTATTATATGTTGCACGTATTCTTTATCGTTATACTATAACAAGCTTTTAAATTTGTTTAGATAGATTTTCATACCTGCCATGAGCGGAGAGATGATAAAGCATGAACCAAAACAAACAAGTATGAAAGCATGAAAATAGTTCCCCATGGTGCTGCTAGGAAACAACATTAATAGTTAGCTAGCTAAAGTGCAAGAGTATGTCTTCTTTTCTTGCATTTGACCACAAGCATAAGACAGGAAAATGGCAAAACACTAAGTTCTGAGAACAACATGTGACAGAAGCTGATAAACAAATGTCAACACACATATAAAAAACGGAAGCAACATGGAGGCTGATAAACAGAACACAGTAATTTATATGCAGTTACAGTATCATAATGAGATAAGTCAGTGTTTTTATCTGCAGTCACATACTCCTGCTTCTGGCTATAACAAGGATCATATAAGTACAAAATAGTATAATAGATCATATAGTACAAGTATAAAAATGCTCATTTCTGAACTGCAAAATGTAGGAAATGTTGGCTGGTCATAAAACTGAACAGAGTGGACTGTTAGCCAAGAGTGTGGGAATATGCTTGTAAAAAGAGAGAGAAAGAGAGTGAGAACATAAGAAAAAGGATTTAGAGATGTAATCAGAAATGGTCTTCAGCTTCTGGCTAAATGTCTTTACATCCCTGTAAATGTCTTTAATTAAAGTTAACAGACTTATCAGCACCTCCAAGTCCCATTACCAGCTTAGCTTCTAATCACCTCTGAGCTAAAGAATGAGAAAGGGTCTAAAGAAAAGAGATAAAAATAAAGAAAACTGAAATGGAGAAAAGACGGTAGGGGTAAATGAGCTGGGGAAGAGAAACTTCAGAGAGAGCAAACTAGGGCAAAGCAGCTAATGAGAGTCAAAGTAGCCTACTGTATGTGCCATTGGCCCAGTGCAAATGACAGAGAGAATGAGTAAAGAGAGAGATGCTTCAGTTTTTATTTAATGGGGTGTGAAAGTAATAGAAACTGAATGGAACTGTGGTAGAGTCAAGCACTTCTGCCCATATAGGACAGAACTATTTCAGCAATCAGAACTGATCTCATCTCACTAAAACGTATAGTTTTGTTCAGTGTGATTGTATTTCGCCTTGTGTAAGCCTGCTTCCACAGCATAGATTCTGAACAAAATCAATGTTCTTTCGGAGATGCAGATATGCAAAACTGATACAATGGTAAAATGTGCCACATGTTTCAACGATGATATGGTTATAGCTGTAGTGTCTAGTGTTACCAGCAAGGGGAGCGCTAGAGCCACTTTACTAGTTAACCCACAAGTCGCAACTAAACTTACCCAAAATATATTTCTGCGCTTATTACTTGTTCTATTGCATCGTTTTATAACTCTACGAAACTCATTATGCTTAATTTATATCTGCTTTTACATTGGCAATTAAGTTTTAGAAACGAAGAGAAAGCACATTTCCAGCAAGAACTGATACAAAAAAAAAAAAAAAAAAAAGAGTGCGGGAAACCCAGCAAAAAGACTGGTTAGACTGTTTTAAATGTTGTTTTCCAGAATATACTCCAGCGTCCAAAAAAGACAAAGGAAATACACAGGGAATTTCGTCATTATATGACGAAGTAGGTGTGTAGCGTAGGCTAATACAGTGTCAGGCTCTTATATTTAGTGAATACAGCACTTTATAAGACGAAACATGAGAACTGTTAACTGAAAGTAGGACAATTCCTGTCATGATTGGATCGAATTATAGTTTAGTTGCCTGAAACTGAAAGGAATAATGGTCAAAACCTAGTAGTTTCTGGAAAGTACCGAGCCTCCACTGGATTTTAGGTGACTGTTCAAATTAAGCGTGACGTAGGCATGACATCACACGACTGTGTCCAATGAGCTTCGCGCTCCTGATAGAGTTTCAACAGAGTCCGATCCCAGGGCGACAGGTTTGAGACTCCGCCGCCTGAGTCCGAGAAACCTCCAACTCACTCACTGGATATTTATTCACCTGTAGGACGCTTCTTACCTGGCCGCCGGACACCGCAGTTCGGAGGACAGAAGCTGTTTATACGATTTAAAAGGGATTTCGGACGCTAGATTGTAAACCAACTCAAGAGGGACTGCTGAACAGGCGTCAGCGACGCACCTTAACATTAAGTTTCTCTGCTCGCCCATTGAAAGAAACTAGAGAAACCACCTAACGTAACAGTTTATATCTCCATCTGACCGTCTCGATTCTGTACCGAGTTCAACAAGCGGACAACATTCAATTTTTGTTAAGGTGGACTGTCCACCCTTCCCTCCGATGAACATGTCAGGACTGTTAATCGCACTCCTTCTCCTAATTATTCAAGGTAAGACATATTATATGATCTTTAAATAAATAGTATAAGGAATCACAAATTGTTGCCGGTTATAAATCACACTGTTCTCTATCACTCTCATTCAAATAGATAGACTCAATCAAAGCGATAGTCTGGAGTCATAATATAAATATCCTTCAGTAAGTTAGGCTATATCTTAATCGTGCGTGCGTAGGCTACGTCTCTCACTGAACTCTGACTACAATCATGATTATATTCTTCTTGAAATAAAATGATTAATTAGGCCAGTGTTATATAGTATGAGGGAAAATAACTTTACGGTTTGGACATTCATCTTGTTTATTTCCCCAGGAGATTGTATGAGTTTGGTTTCGATAAGCGCCATGTTTCTCTAGGTGTGGCCTTGAGAAGTGCTTTTTTTCCTCATACGTGTTGACAGGTGTGTTTGTTTGCGAAACTAGGGACATTATCCAGTCGTCCTTCGGCGCTCTCTCTCTCTCTCCCTCGTAACGTTACCACATTTCTCCCTGCTCCTCGCGTCCTTTGAGTCTTTTCTCCCTTCACATCATATCATATTATTTCCAACTGAAAGGACACGTAAATAAATCCATCACGCAACAGGGGGTTTCGGACGTTGTATTTATTTATTTATTTATTTATTTATTTATTTTTTATAAAAATGTCGGTTTCAACTTAGTGTCATTTTAGTCTTATCTCTGAAAGCTATCAAAATCACTTTCAAAACGTCATGTTGTTGAATTTTTAATCAGTTAATTTATTTGACCCGACGATCAATCAATTTACCGGTATATTGCCGGTATACCGTCTTTTGTTTCGTCATATTTCGCCGCACTTCAGCTCCTTTTGATCGTATATTCAGCTGCTCCTCAGTGTCTTTGCAGTTTAATTATTCAGTTGCCATGTCATGGTCCGCAGGTGCACAACACCTGACAGCGAGTGAGCTGGGCTGGTGTCAGTGTCTAACCGAGCATACACTCGGAGTAAAAGATCTTCAGTAGAACTTGTTAGTTTTGATTATAATAAAAGGTATGAATAGTCTTATATATGGCAAATTTGTAATGTATAGGAAAATACATTGTGTATTAAGAGGATATGATGTGGTAAAGGTTTGTGACATCACAGGATGCAGTACTTTGTCGTAACTAAATAAGGGGAAAAAAGCAATTTACTCCTTTAACTTATTCATGGTCTGGACCTCTTCTGCCTGGGCCTATTTCACAGTACATCGGCTGCACTTCAGGAGGAAAACTAGAATAACGAAACAAAGGATTTGTTTTATTCATGAACAGAGCAGCAGAAGAAGGGGTCATGATTGCCTCGCTTAAGCAAACAGTATAAACAGGCCTTGTGTTTTCCTTTTTTTCCTTTTCCCCCCTTTCCCTTCGCATCCGTTTAGTTCAGTGTCCTGGGAGCTTTTGCCTTTATACACAGCAGTTGCAAAATATTTAAAGGGTCAAAGCATTGTTTTGTGAGCTCGACTCAGTGGCCCCTGCAGACTCATTTTCATTGCATGCCTATTAAAAACAATCAGACCGACATCATGCACACCAATATAAAAGCATTATTTTAATAACCTCATTATTGCTTTTTAAATTAAGAGCTATATGGACAGGAAGTAGGTTTAACTAGTTTTATGAGTATAAAACTTGAGCCAGTTCATCTTTCTAGTTCCAGACCGAAATGTAGGCTACTGGGAGCAGCAGAGATCTGCACAATAGCAGCTACTGATTGTGTTATAATACCCTCCTAGTGAACACGGGTCAAAAAATGCTTGAACCTGTTGCCATGGAGACGCTGTGTTTTCATTGAAAGCCAGGGTTAGGGGGGCTACTGTAGCAGCGTCTCTGGCTGAATGCATCAAGTGGTCTCTGTGTGTGTGTGTGTTCGTTTGAGTGAGAGGAGGAGGGGGTTGGGGAAAATGTTAGGCTGCTACGATGATGGAGGCGGAGGCCAAGATGACCTTATTCTAAACTGTGTGAGTACAGCAGTTACAGACGTACACTAACAAGCGCACACACCGATTGGAACAGCGCTAGCTCAAGTGGGTTAAACAGTGAAGAAGTGTTGAGTAAACAGGCGAGACCGTCTCCATTGTTTGCCGTTTCCAGAAACTGAGGAGCACACAAACAAAAGTTGAACCGACTCTGAAGGTTTTTCAGCTGCCATTCTCTCATCTTCTCCCATTTCTTTCCCTCCCTTCCTCTCTTTTTGCGTCCCTTGCCGTCCTTATCCGCTTGCTTTTGTTTGAGCGATGATTGCCATTGGTGTATTCAAATCTCCCCCCCCCCGCCCCACCTCATGCTGACCTCAAGGCCACGCTGTTTATTAGTGTCTGAGCTGGTGAAAGAACGTGGGAGGAGGTGTAGCAGTAGACAGAACTGAAAGACTGGAAAGAACATTGATTTAAAAAATGCTGCATTCCTGCAAAAACTCTTACACGAGGTTATCTTGGTACATTCTTTAAAATATAGGTTTCAAAAGGGGATTTTCAAAAGGGGATTTTCACAGTGGGATTTTTTGGGGTTCTTTAAATAACCTTTTAGTGAACAATTCTTAAAATAACCACTTTTTTCTTATATGTAAAGAACATTTTACTAATGTAAAGAAATTGTTTTCACTATAAAGAACCTTTTGTGCAGTGGAAAGATTCCATGGATGTTAGAGCTGCACAATTCTGGATAAATTGAGAATAGACAACTATAAATAACATGTCTTTTAATAGAGGTCCTGACAAAATGTCAATTGCTGCTATCTATTTAAAACATTTAATTAGAATTAATAATAAAAAAAAACAGTTTGAATGAATGATTCAATGACTCACTCATAAATACTTTTTTTAAATTTTTTATAATTTGTTGCCACCTACTGGTGTAACAATGAACTTGATACAATCGTTATTTTAAGGGCCATTACTTTCAAAAAGTGATTTACTCTATTTTGATCGCTACTGTAGACCGAATTATAAACTTTTATCGCAGTACTTCTGTGAGACTTTGAATGTTTGTAGCACAGAAATAATGATACTGTGTGGTTGAAAAGACTGTTTGCGAAGCTGTTTCATACATGACAACTGCGTTAACTGTGTCAGCAGCAGCATCAATGAAGATCACTGTGATCGTACTTGTCAAAAAATGTAATAGACATAGTCGAATCGTTGTTTTAGAAATTTAGAAATAAGATTGCGGGTGTGTGAAACGAGATCGATCTTTTAACAATTAATCTTGCTGCTCTAATGGATGTGATGGGTTCTTCATGGATACTATAGATGCTGATAAAGAACCTTTGAGTGTAGGCTATATGAGGGGGTTTTGGGAACCTGTAGCTGTGTGTGTGGGTGAAGGGAGCCATCAGTGATTGTGGATCTCTTATTCTGGTTGCTTGTAGAGATAAGGCTGGATGAGTGTTGGGATTTGTGGATGGGGGAACCAAAGCTTTTAACACTTGTCGCAAGTCTGTGTTTGACATGCAGCTCTGGGAATGAAGTCTGCCGAAATCAATGACTGACCTTGTAATTAACATCAACCTGCACTAATACGGACACTGGAGATTTTACCACCAAGCTTCGTATGATATCCATGTAACACAACAGAGTCTGACTTATGAGTGATGGGTGAAATATAATATAAGTAACTTTTGTAGTCAGGGTTATTTTCAGAATCGCTTTTTCTTCGTTCAAAAATGGAGCTAAAACGAATCTCGTCTGGTCCTCGAAGCACTTAGAGGACAAGGCTCTTTCAAGCATTTCTTTTCTGACTGTCTCGCTCTATTCTTGTCACTTTCTTTCTCTCGCTCCGCTCTCACTGGTTCAGCAGATGTCAGATCTCAGAATGCTTTTACGGTATTAGAGATTCATGGGGTTGATATGTCCAGTAAATTGGTCCTCATATTTTAGTCTTTCGCCTAGTGATGGAAAGCCAACCGACCATTGTGGCTTTGACAAGATGGTGAGAACTGAAACAAGTGGCAGGGAGGAATGAGAAAGCAGGGTTCTGCTCCTGCTGTGGTTTACCATCTACTTCATAAAGTGTCTTATGATCGTGTGGTGGAACTGTTCCTGTTTTTATGCATCTAAAATGCAGATAAAACATGATTCAGCGAGACACACACAAAAACATAATGTTATCACACCCCATGCTGGCTGAGTTTACCCCCTTGTCCTATTGCATGCTGGGAGATGAGTGACCCTCCAGGGGCCAGTAGCCAGTTGCGCTGGTTGCCAGGTTGATATAGGAATTTTGAGAGTTGCCAGGTTGCTGTAGTAGGTCATGTCTACTCATAGGGAAAATGACCACAGATCTGCCCTCTTTAAATATGAAGCCAAATGGCATAAAAAGCAATAGGACCCGATGAGCATTCGGCCCCTCTAGACAGAATGCCATCCAGTTCGTTTTATGATTAACATTGCAACCCTGAAGGTTTTTGGGATACTGAAGCTCCTCTTTCTGGTTTGTTGGCTCCATATTCTCTGAGGTTTTTCACTGAGTTTTCATCATTTAACTCTCATGTTCCACAGTAACTTTCATTTTCCATAAAATATAAAAGTACATATTTAGTAGAATGTCATAGTTGCTCTATTCTGAATGAATGAGAGTGACATGTGAAGGCCAAGTATGGTAACCCATACTCGGAATTTGTCCTCTGCGTTTAACCCATCCAAGTTAGTGCTCGCACATTAGGAGTAGTGAGTAGTGAACACACACACCGCAAACCGTGGACACACACACCGGAGCACTGGGCAGCCATTCACTGTGGCACCCGGGGAGCGATTGGGGGTTAGTTGCCTTGCTCAAGGGCACCTCAGTCATTTCCTGCCAGTATTAAGAATCAAACCCGCAACCTTCGGGGTAGCAGTCAAGAAGTCTAAAAATAACAAAAAGCACATTTGAAGTGGTTAAATGGGCTTGTGCGCTATATTTAAAGTCTATTAAAATCATACAAGAGCTTTGCTCATTTAATGTATAGTTTGAATCATTGGTTTTAATCAGACTGCCATGTATAATTTCTAGCATCAGCAGAATTAATTTTTTTACATATGTGCATAAAATTAACATTACAATTGCAATATAGCCTACCCAAATGAATCAGAAACAAATCAGAATTAAATCAAATTGAGAGCTTGGATTAGGGTTAGGGGGACTTGTTAATTGTTAATATTATGATCAATATCATATAGAAAATGTCTTCTGTTTTTCCCCCATTAAGTTGAAATGAGACGCTTACTGAGTGTTTCTAACACATGCAGATACTTTATCATTTGAGGCAGAAACATCAGATGATGAAGTAACTGAAAGGCTTCCTTTCTTTTAGTGGAATGAGCATGTTTGTCCTAAGAGGTTCACAGAGGGAGGGACGAGGGGGGTGAAAGTGGTTCTGATTCCTGAGGATTTTTTAAAAGCACACTCGTGCTGTCTCATAAATTTAGCATGCCGGTGGTTTCAGGACTCCTCGCTGCGAGCGCCCTCGCACACTGGGCACAGCGGAGTGTGGAGAGACGAGGTTGCATGAAAGAACGTGTCTGGCTGGGTAGCGGTGCCTCCGAATAGCTACATAAGCGAGACTTGAATCCCACAACGGAGAGTTGCATTATATTATGAGTAGTGCTAAAAGAATCTCAGTCCTGCGATATCATGCTCCATTTTATTGTCATTTTAGATGCATACACACACGCCAGCTCACACCAAGAACGATAACCATAAAAATAACTATAACGATAATAGGGCTAATTATTAGCATCCACACCTATGCACAATAACGTTCTGCTTATTTTAAGAGGAAACTGCTTCTACTGCTTTAAACACTCAATCTCATTAAACGAATGGATTCTGACTTAAAAAATAAATTTTCAAATAAAAAATGTACATCTTCTACTTGAACAGGTCTACCAAATGCTCCCCTGTTTTCGGTGCTGATGCAGTGGTGACCTGTTCATGTAACATGTAAGGGTGGCGGCTGCCAATAAAGCAACTAAAAGCAGTCACAACGAACCGCAAAAGTAATGATTATGAATATGTCAAATATAGCAAGGAGACATTTTAATTGTTTATTAATAAACAAGTGTTTTCTGTGTCGGCTGCAAAGATGAAGTTGACGATGCTGACTCGCGATCTTCGCAGTAGTGAACGCGCCAGAGAGAAATGCACATTTCGGATTACATAGTTTTCTTTCGTTTTGAATTGTTCTGTTTAAAAAATATGATTTCAAGCGTTCTGTAGATAATAGATATATTTCTCAGGTCTGTGAGGCAAGTAGGCTATGCTGAGTTTCGTTTCATTTATGAGACTAGCTCCAGTTCGCGGTCGCCTCCGTGTCGTGATATCTATTATCTATTATCTGCTTTACTTATTTATTAAATCCAGGCAATTGGTTGATGAAACGTTGATTAAAATTAAGATACAATTAATACAAAACGAAATTCACTTAGAAAGGCTTTGTGCTTTATGTTTGAGGTCTCTGTGGAAGTTTTAAAGCAGTCTCTTTTAGTGCCGCTTTCAGAGCGCTCACGTCCGTAACCGAGAACTGTCACTGTTTTTCCTCATAAATGTGAACACGAAAAATAAAATAAAATGAATATTTTATGCTCTGTGGAGAGCATAGTAGCTTGGAGAGTTTACATTAGTAAGCTACAGGACATCGTCTTTCAAAACATGACCTGCACGAAAGAGAAAAAAAATTACTGCGTCATTGTACCCAGCACTCCTGAAAATGCACTTGCGAATGCGTCTCTGTCCCCAGCACATTTCAAACCAAACTGACGCCCATGCTCCAAATGCCTCCACATGTTAAGCTGCTGGCCCTCATGCACGGTCGTGCACATAGGAAACACGCCACCCTATCGGCAAGGCTCATCGGCAGAAATGATCATATCGGCCGATGCCGATGATGGTCATTTAAAGCTTTTGTCGGCCGATACCGATGTTGTGCCGATATCATCGTGCATCTCTACTTTATCGTTATAGTTATCGTCCTTGGTGTGAACAGGCTTTTAGTCATTAATTGTATCATTATGTTACACGATATGCTCCATGGGAGCAAAAATGAAAACCGCTGTCTCTAACGAACCATGTGACCTTCAATAGCCCGGTCATCATTCACAAATCATGCAGGAGACAATTTCCCTCTTATTAGCCTCGGTTTCTCTCACTCACTCTTTTATGAAGTGACTGATACTGTTTAAAAGATTGTCCTTCCTCTGTGCACCCGCCCCCTCCCTTTTTTCTCACTGTCCTTTGCGTGTCCATCTGGAGTCGGCTAGCCAGAGGCAGACAAGGAAGCGAGGCTTTGCTCTATTGATCCTGTATCGATCAGCAAGGCCAGTGATGCCCTTGTGAGTCGACACGGCTTATTAAAGACGTTAAGCCTCTGCCCTGTCGGACTGACATCACTGTGAAATATAGTCCTTCGTTTCCAGAGGACGTCAGATGTGATGATTTATCTTCTCGTTTTTTATTTACTCTCTATGCTTTCTCTTATATCCCCACCACCCTCTTTTCACTTTCACATCCTTTTCACACTCTTAATCCCTGCACTCAGTTGTAGTTAGCAATGACGTTAGCGCCACTTTGCCCTTGTCTTTCACTCTCTTTTCCTCTCCTCCTCTTCCTGAGCAGCTTGCACCTGGTCCGCAGAATGTCGGGCCAGTCCACGACGTGATGGAAGCCGGACTGGGTCCTAGCCAACCAGAAATGGCCTCGTTTTTTTGTGCAGCCTCATTCCAGACCAGATACAGTAACTACAGCACAGTCACAGCGAGCTGAATTATCTTATTCCTGTGAGCGCGAGCGGCACAGCGCTCCTCAGAGAACGCTAATGTCATTAGCATGCCCAATGTAGCGAGCTGTCAGAGAAAAACAGCAGTGACCTTTAAGATAATTTTGCCCGTCTCCTGTGAGTTCTGTTGGGTACATTTGGTGAATGCTAGTGTATGTTCTATGTAGTTTTTTATAAGGTCAGCATATTTGAGAAGAAATACTGTAAAATAACTGAAAAAGAGTGTATGAATCACCCAAATTAAGTTCTCCCGAGATTGTTCTCCCTAGGAGAACTGGAGCTTGCCTAGGTGACTTTGAAAGTTTGGAATTTAAAGGAACAGTTCATCCAAAACTAGCTCTTTTTCCACTGTTGTCTAAACCGTTTTTGTTGGTTAACCATTCCATGCCGATCTGGCCCAGCAGGCACAGATATGGTTTCATTTTCTACTGTGGGGCTGATATAAAAAAAGTTTGGAATAATACAAATGTGTTAGTTGTTGCCTTGGTAATGCAAGGGTTTCCAAATGATATGAGATGTAAATGGGGACCGCGTAATGGAGGATGAATTTAAATAGTCCGTAGAAAGTCATAGAGGTTTAGAACAAGATCAGCTTTCCCTTTAAGCCTCATTTTAACATACAAACTTACAATTAACATTTTGTTAGGTATGTTTGCCGAACAATCTTCTTTGTTTTCTTGTTTTCTTCTGACCTCTGATCCTCATTGTGTTTCTTCAGACTTCCCTCTGTGATGTTTTGTCTCATTCTTTTGCTCCTGTCAGCCATTTAACAAACGAGCGCAGTCCATCCTCCCACCAGTCTCTCTCTTCCTCTTTATCCCTTCTTTCTCACTTCTTCCATCTTGAGGATTCAGTCCACTTAACGGGTCTGTCTGACTGCTGGGATGTTCAGTCTGTCACTCTCCAGCGACCTTCCCTTCTCTTCTCTCTCTCTCTCTGACTCATTATTTCTCTAGTCATATTTTCTTTCTCTCTCATTTCTCTTCCTCAGCTTTGTTGTTGTTCTGCTGTTTCTTTTTGTTTGTTGTGGACTTTCACGCGATGTTGTTTAATCCAGTTTGCTTTGTAAAACCAGGACAGTTGATATTTCTTCAGAGTACTGTGTTTCTGTGCTGTGTTTGCAGTTATTATTATGACGGGAGAACCCAGGCGTGATTCTCGTTCCTGATTTACCTTTCATGTAAAATCATTCTTTCAAATGCAACCAGTCTATTTCTCTCGAATATTTGGATGCAGTCACGTCTTCTGCCCTTTCCTTTCTCCTCTAAAAGAAGGTCCACGTTTCTGCTTCCAATCACACCATTTCTCTTAAAATTGGGTCTGACCTCTCTTTCCTTCTCCCAGTAGTCTTTCTCTTCTCTTGTCTCTTTCCTTTCTTGTCACATTATGTGGTTCATGAAGGTTAAATCAGCGAAATAGCTCATTTTCCATTGTTGAAAGAGAAAAACACATGTGGAGATGGCAGAGAGCACCATTTGGTGATTCATTTAAAGGTCAAAATACTTGTAAGAATCAGTGAGAGGATTCACTGACACCTGTGACAATAGATTCTGCGTAGGTGTCGTATTTGCTAGATTTACTTTAAGCTATTGTTTGATGCGTCACACATTGCGTACATTCAGTAAAGGTGTTTCGGTCTGGGGTTTTTTATGTGCGCCAGTGGTCGGAAGAATGTGAGTATCGGTTGTCATCACAATGGAGGAAAAAATTAAATCTGTCACATTATTTCTACAACACTTAATAAATTACAATTGTTACTCTGTTTTTGGAGAAATCTGTTGAGTGACAAAAAGACATCGACTTCCCTCCACCTACTGATGTAAAACACTGAAAATGAATGAATCTGAACGAATCTGTTTGGCTGATAATGTTCCTCATTTTTAAGTCGCTTTGGATAAAAGCATCTGCTAAATGATTAAATGTAAACGTATATGTGAACAGAGTCAAAAGATTTGAGTCACTAGAATGAATCAAAAGCACCACTGCTGTCTTATGCCACATTACGCACCAGTTCAGTTGATAAAGATGGTAGATGCATTATAATGCATTATTGTATTGTTTGTGTTGAATTCCTCTCTAAATTACACATAATTATTCATTAACATATAGTACCTGTCAGTCACAGCTCAGTTCATCAGTGATGAGTAAAGGGAACATGAAATGGTGACCATGGAGGAACAGAGGAGCCATTGTGTTTGTTCCCTACCTCTTCTAGAATCACACTGCATTTCAAACAAGTGTGTGTGTGTGAGGGGGGAGACTAAAGAAAGCCCCTCATTGTTCTCTCAGCCATGTCCATTTATACAGGTAAGTGATATGGCAGCGTCGGAGGATCCACCCTTCTCTTCCTCTGCTCTCTAGAGGACAGAAGAATGAAGAGAGGAGAAAATGTTCCTCACGCTCTTTATGAGGGGATAATGGATAGTTTTCACCCTGGCTCTCCTTTTTATGGCCCTCTGTGCTCCCTGAGAAGCAAAGCATGATGGGGAATAAAAGTGCTGACACACTGGGTGAATTTTTGTGCCCTCGAAGGGCACTGCGGGAAAATAACGCAACTTGGGGTCAATCGAAATTAAACTGAGCAGCTCAATCCCTCAATTAGTGAAAGGCTACGTGCTACAGTCATTTCAAGAAAACATTGTAACAAAACATGTTAACATTTATAGGATGTTTATTTATAATACATTTATATATACACTATACCATTTAAAAGGCATGGTAAGATTTTTCATCTAATGCTCACTAAGGCTGCATTTACTTTTCAAATTGTTTAATTTAAACAAAATATGGCTAATTGTTATCTATCAAATATTCCATTAAAAAATAAACTGATCCTTGTGACTGTGTCTATGTATAGGGTGTGCCAAACTCGTACACATGAGATGACCTGCACCCTTCGGAGTTAGAAAGGCACAGTTCTTATTTTCATATGGAATTTCCTGATCTCTTTGTGTGTGGTTGAGTATTTTCATGCAGCTTTGTATGTGCACGCAAGCTTAACATCTGCTTGTATATCATATGTATGAGTAGACTAACTTGATATAAGTGTAAATTTGTTTTCAGTTTGTGAGCTATTCTTCTTCTGTGCCATAACCGAGCCCTCAGGGCAACACGGGCCTGTGAGTGAACGAAAAAGAAAAGAACAGGAAAAAAGCCCCAGGCGGACCAGCTAGCAAAGGATGTAAAATCGACTCTAAGTGATTAGCACTGGAGCATTTTGATTAGGCAGATGCAGCTTAAAAGGCCAGAAATCTCTATTCAATCTTGTCTTCTCCCCATGGAAGTCTATTTATCTGATTTGGATTATTAATAACATTGACGGTTACATATACATTTGGCAGATGCTTTTATCCAGTAATACATATTATCAGTTCATGCGTTCCCCAGGAATCGAACCCATGACGTTATGCTCTACAGTTTGAGCTACAGGAATGCTAATAATCTTATAGTGCCAGTGTCCACCATTCATCTCTCCCCTGCTGTTATCTCTCTTTCCTCAACATATATGTGACCCTGGATCACAAAACCAGTCTTATGTTGCACGGGTATATTTGTGGCAATAGCCAACAAAACATTGTATGGGTCAAAATTAACGATTTTTCTTTTATGCCAAAAATCATTAGGATATTAAGTAAAGATCATGTTCCATGAAGATATTTTGTAAATTTCCCACCTTAAATATGTAAAACATTTATTTTTGTGAATGGATGCAGCACTATCGCCAATAGAAATGGACAACTTTAAGGGCGATTTTCTCAATATTTCGATTTTTCTGTACCCTCAGATTCCAGATTTTCAAATATTTGTATCTCGGCCAAATATTGTCCTATCCTAACAAACCATACATCAATGGAAAGATTATGTATTCAGCTTTCAGATGATGTATAAATCTCAATTTAAAAAAAATTACACATAAGACTGGTTTTGTGGTCCAAGGTCACATATACACTCCTCTTCCTCTTTCCCTCACGTCTTCCTTCCTTCCTTCCTTTACCTAAATGTGTGCCGGTATACCACTCCTTCCTGTCTCTCTCAGTCTGTCTGTGTGTGGGGGAGGTCTATGGGTCCCAGGTTGTAGTGTCCTAGTTTTTCTCTCCTGGTCTCCCTCGTTCCCTTCTCAATGTTTATTTATTTAGATGCCGAGGGAGAGAGGGATGAATAGATGGGTGGGTGAATGAAGGGATGGTTGATGGAGAAGGAGAGGTGTCGGGGAGCGAGAGAGAAAGATTGATATTTTAACATTCAGAGGAAGTGTGGCTGACAAACAAGCAGCTCTCACACAGAGGCTATGCAAAAACATTTTCTGATGGATTTCAAGCAATGGAAATGGATTTGTTCAAACAACCTTATTGTGCTGCGTGGTTATTCTTTCCTCACCTTGTGTGAGAGATTTGATTTGATGTCATTCCTGATGAGACGAAAAGAGCAGATGAAACGAATCTCCTTTCTTTAGCATTCCGCTTTTCTCTGAGATCCCCTCGTTCAGTCCTTCGCTTTGATGGGAACTCAAACTGCAAAAGTGAAAACCTTTGTGCATGGATGGTCCCTGGCAGTACTTAACAGAGTTTAAATAGTTTCTAGCTAGCAGTCGAAGAATGTAGGTGTTATTTAAAGTCAATGTGATGTTGAAATGAATCTTATTTTTGCCTTAATGCACTTTCCTGGTCTTATTGTGAATAATTAATCAGTGCTGGCATGTTATCTGCTATGATAAAATCAAACTCTCCTTATGTCTCATTAAAAATCCCATTTCACTCTGAAATACATCACATTATGGAGGCTAAATGGGTTGACGATTTCATGTCGACTTTTGAAGCATATTTGCATAAATACACTAAAGATTTTTGCTGTGATTATCAAAGTACAATGCATTTTTTACTTTTTAAAAATTAGCTTAAAAAAATTAATGCTAATCTTGCTTATAGCAGTTAATCTCAGAATTCATTGCATGTGTATTTATGTATGTATGAATAAATTAATTAGAGCATGCAAGTTGGACTGCAGAAATGAGAACAGATGGAAAGAAGAGAGACAGTGTGAGCACAACCTTACACCTGGTGCACTATAATAGAATAAGACAGGGTTAAATAGTGCACAGACGCTGGTGGAAGTGTGCGTGTGTGCGTGTGTGCGTGTGTGCGTGTGTGTGTGTGTGTGTGCGCGTGTGTGTGCGCGTGCGTGTGCGCGTGCGTGTGCGCGTGCGTGTGTGTGCGTGTGTGTGTGTGTGTGTGTGCGCGGATGCATGTGCGTTTGGGAAACAAAATGCTTGAGAAATGTCACCAGAAGTTCATGAATAAAGTAAATCCAAAACGTTGAGAAACCTTTTCACAGTTCCTAGAACTATTGGCTAAAGTACCCGTATGTTCCTGCGGTGCGAACACGCCGACTAGGAACGACTTTAGTTCTAGGAAGGAAGGAACTAATTTAGCTCCTACTTCAGAGTAGGGTCTAAACCAGCACTATAGGAACTACCCGTGACGTTAGTGTTCGCTGATTGACCGAACACACGCGGAACACCAGCACCTGCCATTTTTAAAACAGCTATAATGTAAACACACAGATTATAGCCTATATATTTACTCCAGAAACTAACTATACAAACATGGAAAACAGTGATAGATGGGCCTCTAAACCTTTATGCTGAAGAGAAAATCCAACGCAACTTTGAAGGGGACCAAGCCAAACATGATTATGTATTTCTGCTCAGCTAGCAACACTGGACATCAACCACACGGCATAGGCTAATAACTTTTTTTTCATATACTGTGTACTTTCTATAACAGTTCTATCTAATAACATGTTAGACAGATCGCTAACTAATGAACACAGAGAATGCGAGCACTGTTTGCTCTGGCGTTCTCAGCGCCGTCAAAATAAAGGTCCGTCGCGCCGTCAAAATAAAAGTCGCCGTGCTTGCGTCACTCCCTTACCCCTCCTACCAGTTCCTATGGCCACTTGGCCAGTGCGAACGCAAACAGCAAAACCGAGTTTGGGGGAGAGTAGTTCATAGAACTGTTTAGAAGTGGACAGTTCCTAATATAACTAAGTTCCTGTAATTACTTGTTAGATACTACTTGTTAGATGTAGGCTATTGTTAGATTCTGGGTTAAAGTTAAAGTCTGTAGTAAAACTAATTAGCTTTAATTTAGTCCTGTTTAAATTGGTAAGTAAACATGCATGTGAGTAAATCCAGAGATGCTGTAAAGAATGGCTCTTTGAACTAGCAAGCAAATATTTTGGTTCAGTTCTCTGCGGTTGAGAGATCAATCAAGACAGGCTGAAAGCAAAGCAAACAATGTAGCGTTTGTATATTTTAGCGGCCATTACCAGTCAACAAAACGCTTTGAAAGCCGGTGAGAGGGAGATTCAGAGGCAGATGTGTGTGCGTTTGTGCGCTCTAGTGTGTTTTTCAACATGAGACCTCCAGTCTGATTCATTTCCTCTCAGTTTGACTCATTATTATCTTTCAGCCATTTGCTCTCAATGATAACCTGGGATGAGATAAGCCTACCACTAACCGTGTGTGTCTCCATCCCCAGCGGTTACCGGAGACGCAAACTCAGAGGGGTGCGGTGTGTGTGTGTGTGTGTGGGGGGGGTGTTAATTCATCTGTTGCCATGGAAACAGTGTCCCCCCCCAATCCGTCAGATGTTTGTGTGTTAGTAAGTTTTCGCAAAGTAGATTTTCCTAATCTTTATGACTCATTGAAACACAAGCTACACTAGTGGCAGCAATTTGTGTTTGTCCTCAGTCCACAGTTTTTCAGTGTATTTGCTTCATGTACAAATGTTAGTTAAATTTTTTTCTAAATGAATGTAAAAACAGCCCTGCTGCTGGTGCGAGGTGGCGTAGCTTTAGATGGATGTCCTATTTCTCCTTGCCGCTGCGACTGCCATGCCTTCACGGTGAAGCAGGGTCTGATGAGGACATTTGCACACACACACTCCCACACTTTCCTTTGGGTTCCTTCATCTTTGAACTCACACAGGCCCTTCTTGTTCCGAGTGTCAGAAAAAGGGAGCGAGAGCACGAGCGAGAGGAACTTCAGCTGTCTGAGGGAGTGAAAGACTCACTCAAGGGGAATGCAGAGCAGGTTACTTCAGCAACAGAGCTCAACTCCAACTCTCACTTCATCTCTCCACCCCTCCCCTCTCTATCCATATTTCATCTACCGCTCACCCCCACCGTGACCATCCACACACACACACACACACACACACACACACACACCACCCTGTGTCTGTCTCTCTCCTCCGCAGGGCAGTGTCTGTGAGCTGATGCTTGTGTCTCTGTGCAGATGTGATGGGAAACAGCTGTTGCATTTCTCTGCTCGCTCTCATTTTTTCCCCACCTCCCGTTCCACCCTTCCTTATCCCTGGAAATAACAGAGTGATGGGTTTACGACCCGTTTTTCAGGACTCCTCGTGTCCGGATTTTCTTTGGCTGATCATTCATAGATAAGCTGAGTTCCTTCACCGGTCTGTTCTGGAATGTCGCTGTGATTGAAGAGAAGCAGATGTGGAGGCGATAACCTTTTGTTTCTCTTTCCTCTTCCAGGTGTTGTTATAAACCTCTCCTTTAGGGGTCGGAGTCTTTAGGCACCTCGCATTTAAATCCAAAATTTGTCCATCATGATAGGCGTACCGATTTTTGTGAATCGATTCAGAATCATTAAAGAAATCATCATGATTGATTGAATCTTTTCCCCCATAGTAACCATCTTGTCTCTTTCTCGTCTTTTTTGCGTCTCTTTTCATCTCATCTCATTTCATCTCATCTAAGTGTTTAAGTGATACTCGTCTTTGTTTTGCCATGTCTTCTTTTCTTATCTCTTCTCGTCTCCTTAACTTTCTTATCTCCCATGTGTCCAAGTGATAAGTCTCATCCCGTCTCGTCTCTTCTCTTGAAAATCATCTAATCTCTTTCTCTTTCCATTTGTCTCATTACTTCTCATCTGTCCCAGGTGTTAAAAGTCTCATCTCTTTGGGTCTCTTGTCTCCATACCTTCTCTCCTCCTTTCTCAGGTGTTCACGTCATAATAGTCTCGTCTTTTTCTCAACTCTTTCTCGTCTCTTTCTCGTCTTCTCTCTTCTTGGTGTTAAACAGATAACGGTCACCTCTGCTCTCTCAGGTGTTAAAGTTCTAAGGGTCTCTCTCTCATCTCATCTCGTCTCTCCTCTCACCTGCAGATCCTGTCATTTCCCGCAGGTAATTAGTTAGACATCGCTGCTGGAGCGTGTGAGGGCATTTGTGTGCGCCTGTGTGCGTTTGTAATTAGCCGCGTCTCTGATGTGCGGGTGTGTTCGTGTGATGTGAAGAAAATCCAGGATGATCCGTTCCTAATCAAAAGTGGTGGCAAATCTCTGCCGCCTCAGCCTAATCTCCCTCACATCCTTTAAAAGGAGATGCCGGCAGCCAGCTCATTTAACAGCTTATTGCTGCTTGTGTGTGTGTTTCCTTCAGCGCCTCTCGTACATGTCATATTTAGCTCTTTGGTGATCTGCTTAATATATATTGTACTTCTGTTACATTCTCCCAGAAGTCAACAACACGGATGCATGTATTCATTTAATCAGCCCCGTGTTCATTCCTTCTATTTTCTTCTGGTTTATCCCCCCGTCTCCTCTCTCTCTCCCTCTCTCTCCCTCTCTCTCTCTCTCTCTCCCTCTCTCTCTCTGTCACCCTCTTTGAAGTTCAGTGTAATTATAGGGAGCTAGTTTAATTAATGGGGGGTGTTAGGTGCTGTGTGTGTGCTATCAGCAGATGTAGGTAGTGAGTGATCTCTTGATTGATTTCCTCTTTTATTGTTCGACTTTGACATGACACATGCTGATAAAGGCAGAGGATTCACATTTAATTTTCCACAAGACAAGTCGCTCTGTGCCAGTATTATCAAGAGAAACATTATCAACATTTTTGAAACACATCGTGGTCATCGTGATGGAGTAGATGTCAAACCCGACCTCATCCGCCATGGTGTGTGTGTGTCTGTCTGTCTGTCTGTGTGTGTGTGTGTGTGTGTGTGTGTGTGTGTGTGTGTGTGTGTGTGTGTGTGTGTTGGTGTGTGTCTCCATCCATCTCACAGAAAAGCAGCACAGATTTGTGATCTGGATATTTCTGTTTCTGCATTCTTTTGCTGTGAATTAGCAAGATTTATCTATAATGATGATAATGGTTTAAATCAAATGAGCTTTATAGTTTACCACACACGCACCCCAGCAGAACATTTACTAACTTTCAGCCAATACCCGTTTGACATAAAGACTGCGACCCGAACCGCACCTGCATTACTTTTACATTTACATTTAGCAGACGCTTTTATGTATCTATGTAGTCCATTAAATCTACCACATCAAATAAATAGACAAAAAATATTTTCTCACATAACACAAGCAATCAAACAACATGATGCATTTAAGAAAAATAGACACACAGCCCAATATGGTAATAATTAAAAGAACAAACCATGAGAACGTGCATCCATCGTGTAAATGATACAAAACTTTTGCCTACGTGATGTGAACAATCTGCCAATACCAGGCTATTTTGAACAAGTGTGCATAAATCACACCATAGGCTATACAGATGTTTAGAGGGCTCTATAAGTTAAAAGAACATATAGCCAAATGTGAACCTTTACTGCCATATAATATAGGGGATATTTTAGCGGATTTACTAATCCGCTTGTCTCTGCTGAAACTCTGCAGTGTATAGCCAACGTGGCCATTGATCCTCTTAGCAGGATGAAAGATAAAACTTTTATTCAAACTGCGAATAGATTATATAGGCTACTGAAAGCGAGCAAAGAGCGCTGAAGCTGTCAATCACTTAAGTTGCAGTGCGCAAACGCTGTGCTCAACGCTGCAAAGCACGTTGTAATTAGAAACCTTTGACGTTCTTTAGACTGCAGAGCGTGAACACGAATAAGCACGGGACCTTTGAAAGCAACTTCCTATCAGTGGGCACCGAACTGAGTCGAAATAGTCCTGGCTATTGGACCCGCAGTCTGCCCGTGCCTATTGATTCCCACTAATGACCACTTAAATGTTATTCCACCCTTTACATCAAATATTCCGCATGCCTACGACTGTCTACGGACCTACAAAATTACAGACGAAAAGGCTAAACACTTACATACAGAGAACATTGACAGTCAGATGAGATGTGTAAATCTGAATATATCTGTACACCAATCATCATACCAAATCAGGTGGAAGAACAATGTTTATTATTATTCTTCAAGAAAAGTTAACACTTTCTTTAGTTGCAAATATGTATATAAAAAGAAGATCGAAGGTATCAAGTAAATTCTCAGATTTAGCGAATTGAGCAAAAAAGAACACGGCGCGTCGCATTAACACCTCAGAACCAAGTCATAATTAGTATTCATGAGACACAGAAATTCCATTAAGTAAAAAGACTAAGTGGAGTACAAATATTACCTAGCAATGTCATTGTGAGCTAATTACCATTTATGAGCTCTTTATTCACCATAAAGTGATGTCATCTAAACCTCGTTCCAACACTGCTACACCGAAGTAGTGAAATGCTTGGTTAATGTGTTCAGTGGAATGTGTCTTAGCCTTGTAAATGTGCTGCTGTCTGTCCACACGCACGGCTCACCCCAACGGCCCCTTATTCTCCTCAGATGGGCTGTTTTGTGTCTGTGTGCTGTGCTAACACTGGCCATTTAGCTCCTTTGAGCCGAGTGTTTACTGACTCTCTGTGTGTTTACAGACACCGTAATGAATGTACGTTCAGAAAGCGTGCTGTGAATGCGTCTGAGGGGGTCTGTGGACTTTGATTTGTGCTCGGTACTCTAAACAATCCTGGCTAAAACTTTATAATACTTGAATTTATAGCATTTGCAAACATAACATTATATGATGCTTGAAGGACTACTTGTTAACAAACGACATGCAAGAAAAGCTGATGAACAACAGGACGGTTTGTCAGTTGATTGGTTTTCATTTCTTTGGGGTTGTGCATTTGATGTACATTTTGATTGGCTGGGATTGCAGTTCACGTTCAATATGAACAGATACATTTATTGTCGATGGAACTTATCGCATCGTGCCTGGTCAAGACACGGTATCATATGTGTTCAAATAGTTACAAAAGTCCTGATAAAAGCCTAACATTTCAGCTTGATTCTAATTTACAAGCCCTCTGTTTGATTTGAGTTGCAGTTCTATTTAGATTTGATTAGATTCTGATTCATTTGGTGGTGTATTTCAGTAATATTGACTATTGTACTTGGGGTTGAACGAAATTCACTTTTCGCTAATTTAACGACATTTTCAAATTTACATTTTTATAAAACTATTACAAAACTATAAACTCATGAACACTTTTGGTTACAAACTCTCATAAAATAATTTAGAAAGTCTGCCAGTCTTTTTGGATGATTCATTGAAAAGGCCGAATAATAAGAGTAATTTATTCTTGAGAGGTGCTACACTGGTTGTATGTTTTGATTTACTAAAAAGAATAATTTAAAAGACTCATTTGTTTGCAATCTGACTATACAGTAAATGTCACTATGTGTCGCGCCAAGGACATCTAAAAAAAAAGAGAAAAAAAGATGTCGTCTTGCCATTATATTTGCAGTTCACACAGTATTTTCATCTCATTTTCAATTTAGGTTGTGTTCACACTTGAAGTTTGGTTCACTTGGTTTGTTTTTTCCCCGCTTAGCGTTCTCTTTGGCATTTTTAACACCGAACCTAAAGGCATTGGGATATGTTCACAACCTGATTGGTCTGCTTTTATGACGTATATTTTGAGACGGAACTTGCCAAACATCCAAACCAATGCTGTGTGCTGGGCTAAATACGCTCGTTGTATGTGTGTAACCTACATTTGATGGTATTTTGACCAACTGAAAACTTGTGAAGCGTTTATAAAATGTGTAAAGGAGTCACACACCCAAACGCCGTGAGGAGACGTGGTTCCGATGCCTACCGAACTGTGATGGGTAACATCGCGACTATAACAAGAAAAAACAGGTATGCTTGAGCATTCTGTCCTTTTTAAGGTCGCATCTTGTGACATCATGTCCCGTTTTTGGTTCATTTACATGTCTTTGGTCCATGTTGCGTTCAAATTTCATTCGTCTTCGTTTCATTCATATTTCAGCGTTCACTTATTCAAATGAACCATCTAACAGAGCAATCGCACCAAAGTTCAAACCAAACATGCCAAGTGTGAACCACATGTGTTGAATATTTCTTTCTTTTTTTTACTAATTACATTCACAAAACCGAACACAAAAAGTAAGTACAAGAAAGTAAGACTAAACAAAAGTCATTCTGCCTCCTAGATCAGCTCTTCTGAGGATTGTTTAGGTAAATGCGAGCCTGCTGTGAGCTTGTATTGTACACGATCGAAGCCTTGTATAATGTGATTGGCTGCGGTCTCTTAGCTATGGCTGGAGATTGTGCTATCTCTTTACTTTACCCAGAAGCGACTAACCGAACGGGTTCCCTCCTTCTGGAAAATGCAGGAATCCTATTACACACCACACACAGATGGAGGCAAGTGTGTTTGTGTGTGTGCAAGGCAGCAGAAGTAAAGAGAAACCAGAAGTGTTTAATTATTGGATTCAATCTGTATTTTGTTCAAAGGCTAGTCATGCGATCTTCCACATATCACTTAAGTTTGCAGTATGACCTCTGAAAAAAGGAAGTTCTTTGCGGTCTAGATGCAAAACAGCTACTTTGAATGAATGAATGTGTTTTGTGAGCTCACTTCTAGATATAGTTAATTTTGTACAATTATTTTACACGTCGTCAATATTAATAAATGAAATGAAGTATTACACATGAAATTAAAAAGCTCTTCTGGGGACATTTTCTGACATTTTGTCCCCACAAGGACAAAGTGTGTTTTCCACACACACAAAGTGCTTCCAGATTAGTCTTCAGATTACCACTGAGCTCCGTGTGTATTATGTGTGTGTTTGTTGAAGCATTCAGTGTGGTCTGAGTCAATTGTGGATGGTTTTTGTTGTCTCTAATCTTAAGGATTTGTGAACACAAACAAACCGCAATCTTTCGTCTCTTTATCTCGTCTCATCTGATTGGTCACCCCTGGCCAGTGACATGTTAAGTGACATGAATTGATGATTGACATCTGCTACAAGCCCAGAATACATGCAGGCGAAGGCTCGACATGTCCAGCAAAACGAGGAATAACTGTAGTGATGCACAAACTGTGTCACTCCTAATCGAAAATGAGAAGCCTATGATTTATTTGGGTGAAACGCTTCTCTTTCAGTCCTTGCAAAAAGCATCTTGTTATTTCTTGTCTCTCTCTCTCGGTCGTAAGTGGCAGATGAATAATTTAGCCTGTAGGATGGAAGTCCCTTCGCCCTGGTCATGTGTCACTCTTCTCAATCTGTGTGTGTTGCACGTGTTTGTACAAAGAGGCAAATGGATGATGATTTGTGCTTCATTTCAAGCTGCACATGGCCCTCATTCTTTCTCTCAGGCCTCATTAGCTCATAATTGTGAGTCTGTGTGTGTGTGTGTGTGTGTGTGTGTGGTAAAAGGGAACAGGGTTGTGTGAAAACTGCTCTTTTTCCTCTGTGTGTGTGTGTGTGTGTGTGTCTCTATAGTATCATTTGAGCTCCTCATAAGACCGCACACGCTTGAGCAGAAACAATTCTGTTTTTAAAACTGCCTTCCTTGTGTGCAATTTAAATATTTGTACTACTCAGTTTTAGCTATTTGAGTGATGATTAAAAAATAAGGTTGATTAATTAAATGATTATTCATTTGTTATTTACTTTTGGTTTCGGTTTCGGCCCAGAATTTTCATTTTGGTGCATTTTATAGTCGAAATGATCACACACTAGACACAATTGTTTGTCACTGATTAGTGTATTCTGAAGGGCATGTGCTCCAGATACATCTTTGTACGAAATCACATATTTACATTATGTTAAAGCATATGCTAAAGTATGTTTAAATATAAATACATCCACCATTGACCTGTCTTTGACATATGACATACCATGAGAATAATTTACCTAGGTGTTAAACAAGCATAATATAACAAGTACAAATTTCTTTCATCATTTACTCACTATCATGTTGTTCCAAATGTATATGACTAACTAAATATTTTGAGAAATGCCGTAAGTAAGTGTTTGTGGTACAGCCGTGAATCAGTTATTCACTGCAAACGCATCATATGTGAAGCACTATAGCGCCTGCACCACACAAACACACTGCACACGGAGTATGTGTGAAACGGGCGTTAGATCGACCTACAGTTCTTACAAACTTAGATGTGTCACGCACATTATAACTCTTTGTTTCGTAGCCTACAACAGCAGCACTCATCTTGTTTGTTCATAGCGGATGCCGATGAAGACCGTCGTAAACCGGAAACTGATATGCCGACTTCTGACAATAGCGGAAGTTCGTTACGACGCTTGTGCACGTAGCCTATTACTGACAGAATTTTCATTTTTGGGTGAACTAACCCTTTAATGGTAACCTGTTTGGTCACCAAAATTCTTCAAAATATATTTTTTTGTGTGTTCAGAAGAAACAGTTAGACTTAAAACAAACAGCCTGAGTTCTCTACTATTTTTGTTATACTTTTAGTTTTTTTTTTTGTATCTGATGGCTTCTCATCTCCTGCGGCCTCATGGGACAGCAAAGTGTCCACTGGTAGCACACTTCAGAATCTCAGCAGATGCAATAAGTCATCTGGGGATTGTTCACCTACTGTTTCATGAATACTGAGCATTGGGAGATCTGACATCCAGTCTTTTGACATGCTGCACTTTGCACACTGTATTTTTGTCTTGGTTTCCAGTAAGAAACTTCCTTTAAAATAAGAACAATGTACTTTGTTGCAATATATTATGCAATACACACTTCTGTTAAAAAGAAGAGAAAAAAAAACTTTTATGCTCACTAAGGCTGCATTTATTTGATCAAATATACAGTAAAAACAGATATATAGTTCAATATTATTACCATTTGAAATAACGGAATAATGGAAATAATGGAAAAGCTGAATTTTCAGCATCATTACTCCAGTCTTCAGGATCACATTTTCCTTCAGAAATCATTCTAATGTGCTGATTTGTTGCTCAAGAAACATTTCTTATTATTATCAATGTTAAAAAAGTGTATTTAGATGCAGGGAGTGATCCATTGACACGGTTTGAATTTAGCCTGTGTCTTTGAGCCAAGGTCCCTTTTATTCCCAGCTTTCCTGTCTCCATTCTACTCTCTCTATCAATAAGAAGTGGAAAAAGTCCCCCAAAACAGAAGGTCCAGTTTCACACTTCCAGACATCTGCGTATGCAAATAAACATGTTTACTGTACGCGCTAACACACGCTCCCCACAGACCCCCTCCAGCTGTTCGTTTCCATCTGTTCCCACCCCTCAATCTTTATTCCTCTCTCTGCACACATCAGCTGTGTCATGAATGATTCTCATTCACCCACTGGACATCTCCATTTTCCTGCAAACCACGCATTTTCTCCGATTATGTGTGTGTGTGAGCGATAATAAGCTCTGCGGACAGAACCTGAATGCTCCGTCATCTGTCCTTGCGATATAAAATGAAGGTCTACTCACACACACACACACACACACACACACGCAATTGGTAGTCACAGCGCGTTGTCTGCCATCTAAACTCTCATTCTGGGCACTCGTCTGTCACTGTCCGCACTCGCACTGGACTGAACAGTTTTTCTCCCAGGTTGGAGGGATGAGAAGCAGGAGCTCACTAGATTTAAGACAGCAGTGTTCTCTCTGTGTGTGTGTGTGTGTGTGTGTGTGACATGATGATGGGTGACAGGCCCCCGAATGGTGGTGTGTGATTTACATAAACGCCCTCTGAGTGTGTGTGTGTGTGGCATGTCACCTGCAGGCGGCAAGCACAGAGAAAACAAGGGTGACACACAGCCTCTGTCTTTCACTGTGTTTAACATGCCGCTTTGGACCTTAATCCGGGCAGATGCCGTATTTAATTTTATACAAATGGTAACAGTTGATGGATAGACAAACTGTGTTTTTAATGGGATGTAATGCTGTGTAACTGTGCCGATTGTTCAGTACTGGGGTTTTCAAAGGCGCCCCGAATATATCGATCCTCTTATGATGGTTACCCTAGCTAAAATGTCCAGACAACATTCAATTTAGTAAGTGGAAATGTAGTAAAACGTTTTTATAATTTTTTATTTTACTTCCCAGTTTGAAAACTCCTGCAACGCATTGAAAATGGCTTTCCAAAACATTTTCACAAAAAAGAATTTGTAGGATGTGAAAAACCAGATGTGACACTGGATTTAAGGCAACCAGTATGTACAGTATATGGTACCATACGTGTATCCCTTACAGCCTTTTTATTTGCGTGAAATTAAATACGCCATCTACACTGACTGAGGTTGTCTGCATCTCTCCTGTGCTTTCAGTTTATTATTGAATCTCTCTATCTTCTACCCACTTCCCTTCTTTCTATTTACACACTGTGCTGCTGTATGTTAAGGTGAGAAGTGTGTGTTTAGCGTTCTGATGGACCGCTGACTCCCTCTACACATCAGTGTAATGACATATCCACACTCTCCATCCAGAGAGAGATGGCGAGAGGGAGATTTTCAATAACAGGGCTCAGCGGTGCTAAACGCAGGCTCAGAAGTAATCGCCTCGGTGGGCGCGCACACACACACACACACACACACACACACACACACACACACACACACACACACACACACACACACACACACACACACACACACACACACACACACACACACTCGTCTCAGTTTGAGCACCTGCGGAAGACAAAAAGGAGAGACAGTTGGGTGCACAAGACCACTAGTGGGTAAAAACAGTGGGCTTCAGTTTTGTCCAAAAAAAAAAAAATGTATACACATTTTTTATTTATATACGTTATATTATTAGCATTACAGTTTGGGTGAAAAGTTGAATGAAAAATAACTGTCTTAGTATTTGTGTTTCCTCTTTTGCTTTAATGGCAACAGCACTCAAGCTGTAAGAACTCCGCACGTTTGAGCTTCAATGGAAAAAACATCTGATGGTCTATACAGAGTCAAATGATCAATGTCACAAATTACTTTGTGACCTAGAAATTTCAAATCCCATATTTGTGGACTTTTGAACCGTATGTTCCAGATAAAAATAAGGAAGCAATTGAGCGTTCTCATAAAACATGTTTACTATTTTAAGCTTCCTTTTGATACCCTTTTCTTTCCTTCTTTTCTCACCTTCACAGTTTTGACGTGGCGGTGTTTTTATCAATTTGCGAGTTTCAGTCCTTTCAGCTGGTTAGCAGACAAACTGGTCTAACTAGTTTTATACCTACATTACTGTAGGGTTTTTTCATTCCGGTTTCACTCTTAAGCTCATTTACACTACAGAAATCTTTCCATTTTCTGTTGTCAGTAGTGTAGTGATGCAGTATTTGGTGATCAACAGTATGTTTTATGAATGAGTTTTAAACCTTTATGCAGTAGATTTGCCACTTTTATAGTATCATTGTAGAGCAGTGGTTCTCAAACTTTTTTGGTCACGCCCCCTTTAAACTATTAAAACCAAATAATTTCACTAAAAATAAAGACAAATCCAAAATTACAAAGTTTCTGGAATAAGATTTTCCAGGTTTTTTCAGATACATTGGACATACCTTTTGAACCAGATCCTATTTTAATTATACTTGGAGTTTCTGAAGAGTTTTTGAGACTTACACTGGTACAACAACATTTTGTTTCGTACGGTTTAATTTCTGCTAAAAAACGTATTCTTTTGTTTTGGAAGAAAAAGGAAGTCCCAACGCTTAAACTATGGCTGGCTGACAGAGTTGACTGGTACACTACATTTAGAAAGAATTAGGTATGCTCTAAAAAACAAGATTTTGTTATTTGAAAAAATGTGGTCCCCTTTTATTTCTTTTCTGCAAGCTAGTGATTAATTTTTACTATGCCTTCATTACCTGCCTTTACCACTGGATAGCACTTTTGGGTGGGGTTAGAGGTGTGTGTTTTTTATTTTATTTTGTTTTTTTATGCATTTTTGTCAAGTTGTCAGTTTTATTTGTTTGCAAAAAAAGTGTAGTTACAAATGATCTCTACCAAATAAAAACATTTAAACACAAAATAAAGACAAAGATTTGTTTAAATTGAAAAATGTGCAATGAAAAACACCTGCAATAGTTTCACTTTCTAATGTCGTTGAGTCATTGAAAAATATAATGGTATGAGAGAATAATAGATCAGAACATAACTTTTAATTAAAAAAATAAAAATAAAAAATTCAGTATCAGGTTATTTTCATAAAAGAAAACCATTTAATCAACATAAATGAAAAACTAAAACGAAACGAAACTAACAACAGTTACTAAAAAAATTACTGAAATAAAATAATAGTTTTCGTAATTAATAAGCTCTCATCCTGTACCGGAAAATCACTTTTTTCCATTCCACATTCCACTTTATTTTTCAATGTATGACCGTCTCGCGTCTTTGCATCGTTTCGCGCATGACACGACGTTCTAAAAACGAGGCACACACATGTTAAAATAAGTACAACTTTTAAAAGACGCGTCTCGAGGCCTTGCGCTTTTCCCCCATTCCACTGCCTGCGTCTTTTTTCCGTTTTTCAAAGCAAAACCGCTTTCTGTGTGAACCAGCCCTAAGAAGCAGAAAAGGACAAATAAGTATTTCCATCATGTCTAAACTTTATGCAAATACAGCTGTACCTTAATTCCAAATAAGATAACCATCTCACCAAACAAGATACCACACATATTAGACAAGATACCACACTAAGCAGAAAGCGGAAAAAACAAATAGCATGTCTAGCCCAGAAATAGATCTCTGCAAGTCGGAAAGGCTCTGACATATACAGTACTCCCATGGTACTTTACTGTGTTTTGGGTGCAATTTTCACTTCTTTACCACATTACACCCCCCTTGACGTGCGCACACGAACACACTCCTGTGCTGTTGAATGTGCTCTGTCAGGGTTGTGTTGGATGATGAATGCTTAAGGCAGAGAGCGAGCTGAATGCTATTTTTTCGAAGAAACTTTCACACACGCTTGCACACACACATTCACATTTAGATTCGCACCATCTCCCACATCCTGGCTGAGATCAGAAACATTGGCCTACTTGCTGTTTGGTTGTAACCTCATTTATCATTTCTCATTTTGTCATCCCTGAACTCCTAGACTACTCCAGTATGTGCTAAATTTCTCTCTGGCTGCGCTCGGCGAGGTGGTCGCGGGTCATCTGAATTTATCCAAACAGAAGTGAAGGTTGTTTCCTGTTCTCATGGCTTTTTCTCATTCTCTTTCCAGGGTCGTTGGCTCAGCGCGTGAGGGTGGATGCAGAAGTCGTGTCATACCCTGGTCAGGCTGTGACACTGCGTTGCCAGTTTCCGAATCCAGGCGAAACCCAGCTCACGCAGGTCTGAAATCAACTTCATGTTACCTTCCAGTCTTAAGCAGAGCTGTGGAACCCAACGAACAAGAGTTTGTAGAAAGAACTTGTTTGTTGGGCTCGTAGTGAGAACTTTCTGAAAGTGTTTATGTGCTGTAATCATCACCTGCTTTGGTTGGTCACCTGCTGAATTAAGTTTGGATTTGTTTCCTCTGGCATGCAGGTGTCATGGATCTTTGAACAGACTGATGTAGAGAGAACCAACATCGCAGTCTTCCATCCAAATTTTGGGGCAAATTACCCTACCAAATCCCCTCTATATGGGCGTGTCCGTTTTGTAACAGACCCGCCCACTTTGGAAAACCCATCCATTCAGATTACAGATGTGAAGATGACAGACGAGGGACGATATATCTGTGAATATGCCACCTACCCTTCCGGCAACGAACAGGGAGTGTCTTCACTGGTCATGCTGGGTGAGTGTGTGTTTGTTTGTACCAGAGACAATAAACATTAAAACTTGGGGCTTTGCTTAAGAGCTGCAACAAATAATCAGTTAAATAATTAAAGATTTACCAAGAAAATTTCAACAACAAATTTTTATTATTGATTAGATGAATATGTAATGAGATTTATATGTACATTTGTGTGTATAGCATAAGCACTATGCCTAGTGTGCATTCATAAAATGATATTGTTATTATAATTAATAATATATTAATAAAAAAAAAGTAAAAAGATATTTTTTAAACACGATTTACAAGTGACAGCTTGGTCGCGGTATAAAAATATTTGTAAGTTGCAGCCTTATTTTGCTTCAAAGAGTATGTGTGTGTACGCATACTCACGTCTGTGTCCATTTGTGGGCTTAAAGGGGATTTATATATGGTATTGTCAGATCAATTGTGCTGCTGTTAATGTGTGTGAAATGTGGCAGTAACCTTGGCCGGGCTCTCGCTCGCTTGCCTCCTCCCTTCTCTCTCTCTCCGCTATTGATCTGCCTGCTTATCATGCTGAGAGGCCGTCGCTTCCCTGTCGTTCCCCGTCTCCCCTGCTTTTCTCCTTTCCCTCTCTTTGATGTCTTTCTCAGAGCGAAACGTGAGTACAATGCGAGCGCTGTGCTAGCGTGTGGCAGGACAAGCCGATCTGTGATCTTCCCGTCTCCACTTCCTCCCCTCCTCCTCCCTTACCCTCCTTCACATTATAGCATCAAATAAAGGTCAAACTCTCTCTCTTTTTCTCACAGCTAAACCAAAGAACATGGCTACAACTGTCACAGTTACTGCCGGCACAACCCCGCTCATTGTGGCGCGGTGTGAATCATCCAATGGCCGTCCGGCAGCGACCATTTCTTGGTCCACGGCGCTTAACGGAAATGCGACGACGCCGATGAAGACGGACAATGCGGATAATACGGTCACCGTCCAGAGCACCTACATGCTGGCTCCGCAACCAGCGGATAATGGCAAAGACATCAGCTGCATAGTGTCGCACCGTACCATGTCCAAGCCTGAAACCTTCCCCATGAAACTTGTTGTTGAATGTAAGATATCAATCAGACCATTAACTGCACCAGCAACTACTGATCCAAATGCTGTTATGCTTAGCATTGCCTGTTGCTATAGCTGATAATTGCTGTAGTGAGTCATGTCTCAATCGGTCCAGGCCAGTAATGTGTCTCAGAATATGCCAAACATTAGTAAAGGTCGTCAAGCAAATTACCCTGAGGCTTTACAGTGCTGCTTGGACCAGAAACATGAGCTAAGGGTCAATGAGGTCATCATGGAGTTAGCTGACAGACCGTATCAGTGTTCGATTTACCTAAGACTTCAATGGTGCAAGGCTGAACTCATTCATTAAAGGCTAGTTGTTCGATCCTCCTATTCACTCTGTCTTTCTTTCTTTATCAGATCCTCCCCAGGTGCAGATCGTTGGGTACGATAACAACTGGTACAGGGGCCGGACAAGTGCATTTTTGACCTGTCAGTCTGATGGAAACCCCCACCCCACCACTGTCACCTGGAGAACGTGAGCATTTCTTTTCACTTTAAGTTCTGTTTAGTCTGAAAAGACTTATTAAAGAGTAAAAATCTGCAGGCTTTGATCACTTTGTGCAGGGTTGTCCTAACCTGCTCCTGAAGGGCCACTTACTTGCAGAGTTTAGCTTTAACACACCTGCCTGGAAGTCTCTAGTGATCTTGTTTGGCTGGTTCAGGTGTGTTCAGGGATGTCCAGTCCTGCTCCTAGAAGGCCACCTTCCAGTCAGGTTTTGCTTCAATCCTAATTAAACACACCTGAACTAATCAATGTCTTCAGGATTACTAAAAGCTTCCAGTCAAGTGTGTTGGGGCAGGTAGGAGCTAATCTCTGCAGAACATTGGCCCTTCAGGAGCAGGACACCCCTAGCCTATGCAAAGAATCTCAGTATCAGACAAAGTTCAGTCAGTATCAGTCGCACAGTGTGGTGACTTCTATGAGATGTTAATTGGACGATTGGGACCAAAGTCTTGGCTATGATGTGTATTATTGATGTTGCACAGTGTGGCATGGCTTTTACTCAAAACTTCAATGGGAATATATTGTACAGTCTGACAAGCAATACTGTAAAAATGTTGGTGTTTACCCAAAAATGGAAAGCACTTTCTCAATATGGCACTCTCTATTCTGAATCAGCTGGCTTTAAAACAACTTCTGACACTTTTTTTCAATGCCAGTCTATTATTGTGGTATCAATCATTTCAAATAAACCCGCCTCTAAACGGCATGACAAAACAGACTGTTGTCAGTCAGATTGCTTCTTCCTGTCTAAGTGGGTGGTTCCTGGCCAGAATAAGTTGCAAAGTGAACCGGACATAATGCTGATAGTCATGAGGTATTTTAAAAGTCATGATAATATTGTCTGAATGTTGTCCCACAGTTTGTCCGGGCTGATGCCTGAAACAGTGCAGGTGCAGGAAAACCGTCTCGCTGTCCAGAAGGTGGATGACACAATAAATACCACCTTCATCTGTGAGGTCAGGAACAGCTTGGGATACGGCAGAGATCAAATCACCGTCTTCGTGAAGGGTGAGTCTGTCTATAGAATTTCATAACAGGACCCTCACACATTTATACAGTGGTGAGTGTGAGGTGGTGACAGAGGTACTAGTTGGAAATTTAGACTCAATTTCAGACAAGCAAGGGGTTACAGTTCAGGCATAAGGCAGTTTGTTGGCACTTTCATTGTCTGTCTGTATGTTTGTTTTATTCGTCACTCTATTTGTCATCAAGATCACCTTGCATGCGCTGTCATCCCTCAGCATTCAGTTGTTCCTCTCTATGGTGGCGTTTTTACTTTAGTCTGAGACTTTTGTTGATCTTGAAAATGTGACACAGGTTCCGTAGAATTCTAAAGGACGTTTTCCGAAGAGAGGAGTGTGTGATTGCAGATGCAACTGTGTTTGGGTGGGGTTGGGTTGAGTGCAGCTGTATTTGGGTGTTTTGTTATATTGTATCACTTACTGCTGCATGATTTTAAAGCAATTTCACAATGCGTGAAATTGTGTCATGGTTATAGCTTACTCAAACACTGAAGATTGAAAATCACACATAAGATTTTTTTTCATGTTTTTGAAAGAAGTCTCTTATGCTCACCAAGGCTGCATTTATTTGATAAAAAATACAGTAAATTATTAATATTGTTAAATAGTATTACAGTTAAAATGAACTGTTATCTAATTTACTGCCTAATATTTTTGTGGAGTCTTGTAAAATGTAAAAGAATAGCATTTACTTTTATAACAATTCAAAAGTCTTTGTCAGTTTTCATCAATTTAATATGTCCTTGCTGAATAAAAGTATTATTATTATTTTTTTAATTCTTACTGACCCCAAACCTTTGACGTTGTGCGGCGACTGGACCCACTAGTAAACTGTCTGGTGTTTCAGTTGGGCAGTCATAACCCAACATAATATGATTGGACTATTTAAATCAATCATATTCTTTTGTCTATTTAAAAAAATAGTGCAATAGTCATTTAATTGTAATCATGGGGCATTGTTTCATCTGGTCTTGATTGACAAAATCAAAGTTAAAGTATTCTTATTTGATTCCATTAGGATTCTTCCTTTATCTTATCTTTATTTTTTATCCACTTGTACATTTCTTGAATATGGCAACTTTATTGACTTTATCACTGGTGTTCAGGTGGGGGTGGGTTCGATTTTGTGACCTCTAGTAAACTACTCCTGCCCTTCCCATAGCTTAATGGCCAAAGTGAGCACTACGTTTGATCGCCGTCATTGGGTGCAAAATTGTCCTCTTCTGGCTTTTTCTGGCCCGTTCTGATGTCCTGTGACAGGCTGATGGAATAAAATATCCACATGGTTGACTGCGGAGAGACTGAGCTGCTTTAGTGCTGAGCAAGACTAATAGCTCTTAGGTAATGTGGAGGAAAGGTGCTTTTCTCTCACAACTTGGGTTTTAAAAGCCTTCTACCTTCCTCCATTCCCCTTGCTATCCTCTCTCTCTCTCTCTTACATATACGTGTCCTTGCAGATCTGTGTGGCTTTGAGGCAAATCTTTGCTCATTTGGAAATGTACATTCCCCTACCAAACACTAAACTGACAACATCTTGCCTTCCCTCCAATTTTGGTCCCTCCCATATTCTCATGGAGTGAAAACAAGAGAAAAGGGCAAGCAGGAAGAGACTGAACCAAACGAGGAGGGTGGAGCGGATGAACGCTGGTGGCATTTCAACCCCCCTGGGAACCTACGGCTCTCCCATCGCACGTGCATCCTCTCGCTCTCCTCCCCTCTTCCGCTCGCATCACTTTCATCCTCTTCACTTCAAACTCTCTCGTTTTGTTTGTCTGAGCCACTTCTGTGCCTTCCAAAACTGCTACCCACCCTCCTTCTCCGACCATCTCCCCCTCCGCAAGAGGCTCTCGGTGAGGATAAGTCAGTCACTGCTGTTTCAGCTCCCGGCCTCTTATCCTCCTCTGTCAAAGGAAGAGCGGAAGGGAAATGCTAATCAGCCCCGTAAAGCAGAGCCAGGCTGTGTTGTGCATGTGCGGACAAAATTTGTTGTGTTCAGTTGGCGTTCGCGGCATGTAGTGGAGGAATCAGGTGCAAGAGGAGATATGTTTTGTGGAGCGCCGCGGGAAGTGTTGGTTAGCCGTGAAGTGGTTCTGCTTAAGTGCAGCCGTTTTGACAGCCATGAAATGGCTACTACCTTCTCGGTCGCGTGGCTGTTTTCGCCCACAGCAACTATCTCCATGGTGACTAAGGTCGGCCCGCATAGATCTTGTCTCGGTGTTCCTCCTGAAAGCACGAGAGCGGTACAGAGATACCTCGGAGCATGTTTTGTAACTCCACCACTAGAGCCAGAGCAGGGATCCAAGTTCGAATCCAAATCGTTTCTCAACACTGTGCCTCATGTTGCTCTCAGGCTAACCTAGATTCAACCTCCACTCACACTCTCTCTCTCTCTCTCTCTCTCTCCCTCTCCTCCATCATTCATTTTCAACTCTAGAGACTCTGTCATATTCTCCATCCAGCTGTCATGAAAAAAAATCTATTCCTCTGCCTTGTCCTGCTCTCTCCCGTCTAGTGGTGTGACGGAAAAATGAAAAGAGGATGTGAGGATGTGAATTTTTTTTTTTTTTTTTTTTTTTTTTTGGTCTCGTCTGTCTAGAAAAGCTCCATGAGCTTCATTCATCCACTCAGCCATTCACTTAGAGTCTTTCAGAGCGCTAATATGTACATTTATTAATATACTGCCAGTACTTAGAGAAAGATGAAGAGACTACATTAGTGGTAATACAATATAATTAGTGGTGTTCGCTAAGGCTTGGGTGAACTATCCCTTTAAGCAACTTTTAAAGTCGTGATGTAACAGAAGTAGCAGCAGATCTTTCTTCCAAATAATGACGTATAACCGAGTGAATAGATTATCGAAAAGTCTCTCGTTTCACCAAGGTCAAGTTATAACAATTTTATTAAAAATGATGAGGTCAAAAAATAAAATAATGTATGCCTTGATAAATCATACAAAATAAGATCAAAAAGATGCAGCCAAAAATGGATCATGCCAACTTAAAGCTGCCTCCTTAATAACTTCCTATGGGGAAGAAAACATGCATAAAAATATTAAAATTTTGGTGCTTCTTGGTCAGTGCCTTTGCTAGAAACCTCTCAGAATGCCCTAGAAATCGCATAGCAACATGCTGAAAACCACTCAGAACACCTTTTCGGTTGTGTGCCAACACCCTGGGATTGTGACTGCGACTTCGGCACGGGCAAGCACCCCTCCGCGGCTGTGTGCGAGCGTGAAATCTTCTGATAATGAAGCCATGTAGATCCGTGTGTGTGTGTGTGTGTGGCCGCTATATGATCAGGCTGTCATGTATAATTCAGAGGACTCAGGCAGGCAGTGAGAGATTGACTCAAAGATCAGAACAACACGCTCACTCCTGCTGTACCAGTGGGAGGTGGAGGTGTGTGTGTGGGAGAGAGAAGTACGCCACAGTGGGTGGCTAACGGTGACATTGCAACTGAGGCAGTCAGACATGATTGTGTTCCTGTTTTCTCTCCCGTTAGCTGTGTGTCTGTGCAAGATGCACAAGAAAAAACGGTGACAATCGATGAAAAACGTAAGAGTTCGAGATTATGATGTTGTTTATTTTGGGTGTTAACACATGCACTGCTCTCTTTCAGCAGTGCTAGTCACGTCTTCGCACACTCCTCTCATACACTCATTCGCTGGGCAGCGAGGAAGAAGCTGTGCGCTGTTGTGTGTTTGTGGCTTCAAGGCCGATGCGTCTGTCTGCTGTCTCCCCTGTCAATCCCAGCCTCCTCTCTTACGCCTTCCCTCCTCTCATCCATCCGTCCGTCTGTCTATCCATCCGTCAACCAGTCATCCGTCCCTTTGTCCATCATCTTTTCTGTTTTATGTGAAACTGCATGCTGGTGCTGTGTTTCCTTCTTCATTGTGCAGTTGTAATTGTGAATTCTGCAAACTGGCCTTATGGAAAGCAGTTCCCCTTAAGGAATTGCACATAAATGTCACCCTCCCACATGCATTCACTTGATTCAACATAAGCCGGACAGGACTAGTTTTCTAAACGATGTTTGACTTACAATTCTTATCACCCGTCGTCTGTGATTTCATGTACCGATTCGGACGGGACTAACATCCGTGTTTATTACAGAGGTGAGAGTGTGTGTTTTCTAGACGTGATTTATGTTTTTTAATGAATTACTTACCTTTCATTTATTATTAAAACCCTATTTAAACAAACTTCACATGGGTTTATAGAAGTGGCTGTTTATAATAAACCCACATAAGTGAACATAGAAATCTAGACAAGAATCTTACCTGACACTGATATTAAAATGGGCTTTGCAGTTTTACGCGATTTGGCTCTTTTATTAATTTTATAATTGTATTTTTTAATACATATTCCATCCGTATTGAAATGAAAATGAAAGCATGCGAAAGTTTGGTGCACAAAAGGTTTTAAAATTAAAATCACAAAGTATGCCTGTGAAACACCAATTTCTCTAACGTAATAATCCATGAAAACTAGTCCCATCCGAATAGGGCTATACACAGACATTTAAGTGTATACATGGACTATGTGTGAGAAACAATGTGGAAATAATTTTTCCCTAGTCCTCGTAAAGACCCCATGAAAACACTTACATTAGATGTTTGTGAATGATTAAGTGTTTTTGAATTAATCTTTTAAGTGAAAAAATTGTTCTTCTCTTCCATGCACTGACTCTGATATTTTTGTTGTTGTTGGATGCACTGACTAAACAAATATGCTCTTAACTGAACGAGTGTCTGTTTGGAGTCTTAACAAGACTCTGGGGAACACATTGAACGAGCCATCACATGAACGAACTGAATGAAGTAGGGCTTGAATGAACTAATGAATCTTGCTTGTGAACGAGAACTTAGAGTTGGCCATGTCATATGTTCAGTTTGGCATGTGAGTCAGTCTCGTTCACAACAAGTAGAGAAAAAGGGTTATAAAAAATTATAAAATGTATACACAAATTTCAATAAAGGGTAATAAGATATTTTGTTGTCTATTAACAAACTGGTTAAGGTGAATTATTTAATTACTCATTCATATCACACAAAAAAAACATTGTTGACACTTAAAGGTGTCAATGAATTAATCTTTTTACTGAACGGTTCAAACGATTGAAGTCACTTGAATCAAAATATCCACTATTATAGAACATATCAAAGGGCTGTCCCTTTATGTTTCACTTGACATGAACCAAGGTTTGGTTTCAGTCAGTTGAAACTAGTGTGTGAAACTAGTCAGTTGCAGCTGGTATTTTAAATTTAGGTGGCAGGACATTTTTTTTATTCTAGAGAGCATTTGATTGGACAGAAATCTCTGTAGTACAGGATGAGTCATCGATATTTTTAGTCTGCTGAAGATGACTTCAGCGCTAATAGACATGGACTGAAAGGCAACAAATCTCCAAAAATTTAATTTCCATTTCCTTTCCATGAATCTAATTCTGTCTAATTCTGTTCTCCTTTCTTTTCTCTCTTTTTCACCTTTCTGTCTCTAGAGCAATCACCTCCCTCCTCGAATGCAGGTGTGATCGCAGGCGTGATCTTCGCGTGTCTTCTGGCCATCGTACTGTTAAGTGTCCTCGCCTACTTCCTGGTAGCCCATAATCGCCGCCAACAGCATGGTTACCGCGGCACCGGCAAGCCAACCGGTGCTCCCTACGACTCCTTTACCCGCCTCTTTGGCTCTGCTAAGTCGAGCAAAAACGGTACCGGAAACAACGGGAACAACAACACGCCCATTTACAGAGGAGATGTGGGGCTTAACGAGAAAACGGCCAATCAGGGCATGCATCCGGGGGGCGTGGCTCTGCTCGAGACCACGCGCACTCACACAGCGGAGGATATCCTGCTTAGTAGAGAGATGGATGAGGTAGAAAGGAAGAAATTTGATGAACTGGAAGAAGAGGATGAGCGATATGACCATTTCAGTGGGGTTGGACCCATCCTACAGCTCCGCCCACATGAAGATGACATAGATGATGACATGGAGTCCCAGAGGGATGGCTCTGTGATCTCTCGGACTGCTGTCTATGTGTAAGAGGAGAGCAGAAAGAGGTTCTTGAAGAGTGATCGTGGACCTCTTCCAGAAAGGTTGCGTTTCTCCCTCTCAACGAATATTAATTTCATTGTAAAAACAAATTACGGCATCAAATACCATGAGAAAAGGATTAATGGATGGATTGAGTTGATGAATGGATGAATTAATACGCTGGATATAGCACAGATTAAAACATTGAAGGATCGGGTGAAGTAAATAGAGACTACTAAATGCAAAACTGTCAGGCTTCCATTCCTAATTATTGCTCTGGTTGTCATGGGGACAAGTTCTGAGTAATACGAAACTGCAGATGTTGACACTGCGTGATATATATGACATGCACACACATGAAGTTATGTATATAAATCCACTGTGCTGTTATGTAATCGTTTTAACAGGTTCTTATTTTCTGTTGATCATGGTTTCAACCTTAAACCAGTTTCAAACTTGATTTTAGTTGAGTTTGGTTAGAGCACATTCCTCTCTCTTTCAGCACGTTCTATGGAAGCTATCCTTATGTATTGTGTAGATCATGAAAGAGTCAAACATGAGATGACGTGTACAGTTCACTCAATATCTCAATCCTGTGACATGACTCACCCGGGAATCATTTGGTTTCGGGGCTAATCAAATCAAATATTAATGAATCATGTGTTTCGTTCTCACCCACAGTCCATTAAGTCAGGAAAAGATGGCAGCACATTTTACAGTTTTCCCTGCACATGTACAATTTCTTTATGCATTCAGTCACAAAACAATGTAGCAGATTTACTGTAGTAATAAAAACAGCGAGTCAGGGTCACATCCTTATTCACCGTGAACTTTTAACCCTGCCGGAAAAGAAAGATTCAACTAAATATATTGTAAAACTTATGAAGTGATGGTGTGCCACATATGTAACACTTTACAATATGGTTCAGTTTGTTGTAGTTATCATGAACTAACAGCATTTATTAATATACTATAGTGTGTTGTTAATACATGTTAATTTATTAACTTGAAATGTATGTCTAAATTGACTTTAGCTAAGATGAATAAATGCTGTGGGCATATTAGTTAGTTAGTTAGTTAGTTCATGATACCTAATGCTGAAAAATGAAACCTTACTCTAAAGTGTTACCAACAAATCTATATTTATAACTATAGCCCGTGTCCATTGTTACCATGGCCACGCAGCTATATATACCTCTCATCCGACACCACAGTTACGCATCATGTACTGTTATTTCCCTGTTTTATTGGCGTTCCTCTAGGTCGGTGAGATACACTGCCTTGTTTTAGGGGAAATAAAATGAAGAAGCTCTTGAATGAGTGAACGATCTTGTGTATTGTTCGATGTGAGGTGATTTGTAAACTACTGTATGTACACATTTTATTTTTCTTAAAAATGACAACAAATATCTATACTTCTAAATGTTGTAAATACGAAGACGGGGCGAGGTGAATATCCAGGTCGAATGTTGCGCATGTCAACCACGGCTCTGTGCGTACAGAACTATATGAGAGCACATATCACATATTTATATCTGTAATCTAGTATCGAGTTCAAACAGATTCACATATGGAAGCTTTCTATGGGGTGTAGTTTGAGTGTATGTGTGTATGAGAATGAGTCAGCGTGTTAAATGGTGTCTGACTCGAGGGCAGTGAGTTATTCCTCCAGTCTCTCAGGGTCTCGCGCACACACAGTGTGATTTAAACTGGACACTACACACACTCATATATTCCTTCTCTGCCCTTGTACCAACAGTCTATAAGTGTCCTCCTCTATTCCCGAGTATCAGAGGGCATTTTGGGTACCGTAGTGTTGTTTCCCTGGGCTTCCATCTTGATTCACTGACCCTATTAGTGCCACGTCTGGATCAATGCCACTGAAAGAAGTTGAAGTTCTCACCTCTGAAAAGGGTGGTCAGTCTGACACGGGCCGGTCTGGCGCGCTCTGATCCGTCTGGCACCGAATAGGCCGGGGTTTCGACGCAGCTTACTTTACATCCTGATTGAAAGGTCAGACCACAATCAGTGAATGTGTGAGTAGAGAAAGTGATTTCGTCACTCGTGCTCTGAGAGGCAGAAACGCTTTAGCTCCTCATTAGAGGAGAACGCACTGACCTTCCAGCTCAACGTCTCCACCAGGAATTCCGTAATGAAGGAACGGATGCCTTGAGAATATTAAGGAAGTATCCTCTGAGATGCGAAACGGTTTAAGTAGATTTCCAGAGAGTGTGGAGTCGTGATGTTACGTCGTTTCTCGTTGTCTGGTTTCGATGTTCTGGTAAACACATGCACACACATTTAAAAGCCTTAATGTCACCAGTCACAAACCATTCCTCCTGTGTACATAATATAAATATATAAACATGATATAAGACTAAACGGTAATGTCACATCCTTGTGTATTGTACTTCACTGCTGAAAGCATGAAGGATACCTAGTTTTAATTGGTTTCGCTTTAAAATAATGTTGAATTTGTTCGCATTTTTAATGCATTAGGTATCATTAACTAACATTGAATAAAATTTTTACAGCATTTATTAACCTAGGTTAGTGATCATGTTAATTTAGGGATCGTGCTCATTTAAACAACTTGACATCTTAAAAGAAGTGAAGATTAATCTAGATTAATAAACGCTGTAAAAATGTTCATTGTTATTTTGTTACTTAGTGCATTAACTCGTGTTAACATATTGAACCATATTGTAAAGTGCTATTGAGTTTTGTATCTGTTGATTTTACTGTTTTTTTCTATTTTTTTTAAATGATCTGTGCTTTAATTGTTTTTTATTCTGAGTGGTTTATTGATGCCTGTAACGTGTTTGTGCTGTAAACTGTTGAGCAGTGCTCTTGAACTCTCATGGACACACAGAAAACACATCTATACTACTAAATGCTTTATCGCCTTGCGTTGCTTTTTGGATTTATTTTGGTTGTCTGAATGTTTTCGCAGTCTTTGTAATTTTGTCTTTTTTTATTTTATTTGGTTGCTTATTAAAGTCTTACCGATATTTGACTGATCTTGGTATGTGCTGAATGCTCTGGGGCTCGATCATTTCCTGCAATGTTTTCAGTCATGTTTCTGGGTTGTGAATGTATAGTTAGGTGATAAGTAACCTTGTCACAGATAACACCACCAACTGAAATAGAGCTAAATGGGCTGCGCAAGAGAGCGGCACAAAGCATCCACATAAAGCTCTATTTTTACATCTTTGCCCTTTGCAAAGCAAAATATGTTGGTACGCCGGGCAAAACATCATTTTCACGCAGTTAAGGCATCTAATATTAGTTGAAAATAATGTTTTTGTTGAAAGGAAAACACGCAAAATCAAACTGATACAATGTTTTGAATGTGACAACCAAGTAACATAACAATAGTGATATTATATAGTGCACACAAATGAAAAATAATTCTGAACTCAAAATTGTGAGATATAATCTCAGAAGTGCAAGAAATAGTCAGAAAGTCTGAATTTCATGATGTTAACTAAAAAAAGGTAATTGAACTTTTTACAGTATCACACAATTTTGACTTTTTTTAATTAAAGTATTTTTTTTTTATGGCAGAAACTGGCTTTCATAGTTTACTGGTGTTCATTTGCGATTCAGCTTTAGCTCATACAGCTCGTGTGAGGCAATCTTCAACATTAATGATTGGCTGATTTAGATCAGTCATATTCTAGACTTTTCTTCTCCAAAAAAAAAAAAAAAAAATTGTTAGTGCATTAGTATCCTATAATATTTTTTCCTGCCAAGTCATATTTTTATCAGCAGTATGGTTTAATTAATGATTTAATTATGGTTAATAAAGCACATTCTTGGTTTTGTCTTTATTGATGACGAAATCAAAAACGCCTTCATTATGGAACATTTTCCGAAGTCATTATTTTTTCCGAGTTTTTGTTTGTCCCGCATTCAGATGCATCACTGAAACCTGTTTTTATGCAAGTCAGAAATAAACCACACAGACTATAAAAAAAGAATGTGGTAGAGTTCGTATTCTAGTTTCTTCCCTTTAGGTTACGAAGTTGACTGTCTCGGCATAGTTTAGCCTTACAGGAACTTTGCTCTCAAAAAGCCTCTTTGTTTACACCAACGCAACAGATCTCATATCTCAACAGGTTAAAATTTAACCAAGAGCACACTTTGTGAAAGAGGGGGGAGTGAAACCGAAAGAGTTGGTGTCATGATAAAGGTATTCAGCAAGTAGAGTTCCTCTCAGTGGTGTGTGTGGTGTGTGTGTGTGTGTGCGTATTCGCAGGTGACCCTGATAGAAATGTGCCTGTTAATGTAACAACAGACGCTTTCTTCCAGAAGTAGCTGTGCCCTAGATTCTGTGACACTTTTCCTCCCTTTCCCTCTCTTTCTCTTTCAGTTGACGGGGTCAGAATCTCTGTGCTCCTGGCACACTTGTCACTGTCGTTTGGAGTTGGAGGTTTTTTTTCTCTGCCATTTAGCCATCTGCCTGCTCTAATTGCTCTGAGTTGCAACCTGGAGTGAAGACCAGCTGCCTCTTTCCTCTCTTAGTTCGTCTCTCTCTCTTCCCGCAACACTAGGTGAATGTATCATGATAATAGCCTTATGTTGCAGTGTAATGGTGTGTTTCACTTGTCCTGAGACACAATCAAGGCCTAACACAGATGTGAGCTTAAAGGTGCGCTCAGTCATTTTTTTATTCCTCATTGAAAATGCTTCAGCCTTAAAGGGACAGAGCACACAAAAATGAAAATGTAGTTATTTACTCACCTTTATGCCATTCTAAACCTGTATGATAAACCTGAATTTTTTTTTTTTTTAATGGTTCGAGATGAGGCTCCAGTCATACCAGTAGCTTAATAAAAGCTGGTTTATTTTATATGGTACAGGTCACCTAATGGAGGTTGCCCTGTTGAGATCACATGACCAGTGGCTCGCTTCATCTTGGTGACCTTCCTATTATCGGACACTTTCTTGTTACTAATAGTGCGTTTTTACAATGACATTGGTAACCAAAACTCATATGGTATTATTAGAAAAACAAACCAGTATTAAAGCTGCAAGCAGCGATGAAAAGGGCCCTCGCACCCGTGCCACCAGTACATGTAAATATAGGAGGACTATGTTAAAGTAATTTGTATTTGCCACACTTCCTGCTACCAGCAGGTGGTGCTATTACTATAACCGAATATGAGCATGGTCATGTGTTCAGGACAGGACTCTTATCAAACATGTGAAGTTTGGGGCAGATTGGACATTGTATGCCTGAGTTACTGCAGGCTGTTTGTGGTTGCCTAGCAACATCGGGACTGCAAGCAATATTGACAGAGAACTTATCTGATGATGCATATTTCACCCAGAGGCTGAAATTGGGTTTGCACATCTACATTTGTCAGGCTGCCGAGTACATTCATCGACGAAAACTCAAGATCTTCGCAATTTAACGTCGCAAAGGCCTTAAGAATACACTCACCAAATTTGAAGATGATCAGATCAAAACTGTAGGAGGAGTTCGTTAAAGTACAACGTCTGGAAATGGCAAAAACTGCACAAAATCTGAGAAGTTGTTCAAAATAGCCGACTTCCTGTTGTTTTTAGGGCTACGCTCCAAGAGACTTTTTTGGGTCATTACATTTATGTACCGATTTGCATACCTGTACGTGAAATGTAGAGCCGGGGCAAAATGTAGGGGCAATAATTGAGCCATTTTGCCCCATACAATTCTGAAACCCATATCACATGTACATTTTCACCACTTCTGAAGCGTGTGCAAAGTTTCATGAGTTTTCGAGCATGTTTAGGCCCTCAAAAAAGCGATTCACTTTGGAGAAGAAGAAGAAGAAGCGGAAGAATAATAATAAATGGAGCAAAAACAATATAGGGTCCTCTCACCATCGGTGCTCGGGCCCTAAATATGTCATAATAGCTTAGATGTTTTACCAGTAACAGATTTTTTAATACTGATTTGTATTTTTCCCTGTCTGCGGCCTCTCACGCCACAGGATAGTCAGTAGTATGTCCAGTAAAGCCATTATATTTATCCATTACAATCATAAAATTGTTTCTGTAACTGAATTCCGATAGAACCAGATGTGGACAGGGCTTGAACGTCAACTACATTTAAATCCATTTCATATTGTGAAATATGTAAATGTTTATTTGAAAATGTAATTTATTCCTGTGGTGGCAAAGCTGAATTTTCAGCATCATTCACTGTAAAAAATTAATTCGTTTTTTAAGTACAATAAATTTGGATGTTTAAGTCATTTGAACTAAAACTACATTAAACTGACTTCAAAATATTGTAATCTTTTAAATTGCTTAACTTATTTTGTTGAGTTAAAGCAATGTAAAAATATGTGTTGTCATAACGTGTTTATTCCCTTCAGGAATCATTCCAGTGTGCTGATTTGGTGTTCAAGAAACTTTTTTTTCAAATCTTTTTATTATCAATGTTGAAAACGGTTGTGCTGCTTTGTGGAAACCGTAATGCATTTTCTTCACGATTCTTTGATGAATAGAAAGTTCATAAGAACAGCAATCTTTGGTAACATAATAAATGTCTTTACTGTAACTTCTGATTAAGTTATTCATTTATAGCTGTGTCCTTTTTGGGGCTGTGCCTGTGACTGAGGGTCCTTGCCCTGTCAATGGTATTCCGGGATGGATCTGGGCTAAAAGGAGTTCATGAGATCATGAACTGAAAAATCCCCCTCTCTAAACCAGGCGCACACGCACAAAACTCTATTTAACTCCTGTCACATGCCTCACATGTGGATGTGTGGTTAATAGCCAGCGACGAGTCTATTCCGAATGCTCTATTTTTATTCCCCGTCATGGAGAGGGACGGTTTCGGAAAGATGAAAAAGCGAGCGGAACGAAGGCCCGAGCGAAGAGCGAGGATGTGCTGGTGTGATTTGGCCCTGAAGCTGAGACACTTCCGTCATCTGTAGTGTTTCTGTGAATTGGACATGTGTGCGCACGCACCCGCGCTCAGTGGGAGATTGGATTGACCCGCGTTGCCCTGAGCTGTCAGGCTGTGAGGATCGTCTGGTATCCCTTGTCTCCCGTGGGCACCCGGAGGCTACGACATTACACACAGAAAACAGATGAATAGATAGATTAGGCCAGGCGGGGGTTCTTCTGGTGGCCTGTCTGACCTGATCAATTGCTTTGATTATGGGTGATTGATCATTGGGTACTGGAGAGCAATTCACGCTCAGTTTGCTACTGTTCCATGATGGGGTAGGGGTAGAAGATCCAGTGACCTTTTACACACACTGACATTTAAGTGAAATGATTAGTGGATGACGCTGGCGTGTTAACAGAAGACAGAGCACATAATCAATCAGCAGAGATGATGATATATACCCAATCTGACAGGTAGCCATAGTAACACCAGACCTCTGTCTTGACTCTGTAACCATTATCCACTCTCGGCTGTTTGCTTTTTCGTCTTTTTTTTTTTTTTTGTCAGGTACGCTACCTCAAGTTTCCACTTATGAGCTCAGACATCGTAATTATGATGAGACGTGCATTCAAGTTCTGAAATAAGTGATGCGGTGGCCAATTTAATTTTTTTTTCTTTATCACCTACTGACAAAGAGATGAAGCTTTTGTAGTGCTAGTGCAACAAAATGAAGCAGAGAGGACATTACATGTAGGTGTGCAAGTGATGCTTTAAGCATTTTATTCACGCATAAATGCACAGTTTGCCCTCGAAGCATCTACCATTTTGGGAAGCATCCTTCATTTAATAATTTGGGATTTATCTTATAAATGATTGTATGCATTCCAAATTCACTAGTGTGCATTGATGTGTATTTTTTGACCTGGATTTGTGGATGTGGATTTGCTTGGATAAATTAAATCACGGTTTTCACAACAAGCCACACAACTGATTTCAACTGTGATAAGAAATGCTTCTTGAGCAATTCAGCATATTAAAATGATTTCTGAAGGATCTTGTGACACTGAAGTAATGGCTGAAAAAAAAAATCTGCTTTTTATCACAGAATAAATTACATTTGAAAATATTTATAAAAAAAAGACAATTTGTCTGTTGTTACTGTATTATTTTTTAAATCAAATTAACAACTTTGGTGAACATATGAGACTTCTTTCAAAAACATTTTTAATTTTTGGTATAAATAGTGCTTAGAATAATACTTTTTCTCATCTGCATCTCTCAATAACAAGCTTTATATACTGGGGTGGGAATCACAGGGTACCTCACGATACGATACATGGCTCACAATACCGATAATATCATGATACAGCAATTCTGCGATAATCAATATATTGCTAGACAATCCTTTAATGATACATCATAATATGTCTAACTATGAAAACAAAATGCCCGTGGCAAGTGGCTTATGTTTGTGGTATTACCTGTGCTCTACTTTTACCAGGCAGTTCTTGTATATCACTTACTCTTTGTCGATTTTGTTTGTCCCATCAATGGTATGAAAGCCGAAGTGGGTCCAGACTTTGAACTGGCTGGCTGGGGCATCTATTATTTTACTCGCACTGCTGTATTTTTTCTTAGGCTAGCTTAATCTCCACATTTCCCTCATTCATTTGTTGAGCGCCACCTCGAAGAGACATGAAGTGGCGATGCTGGGAGCAGGAAAATCCTATTTAGAGCGCCTTGTTTTATTCATTTAAATATCGATATTTGGCGCCAGCATACCGATTCTCGTATAGCACGGAGAAGGACAACGATATATTGCCCTATCGATATTTTTTGTCCCACCCCTATTACAGTATATACTGTAACATGCCCTTTCTAAATATTCAATCACATGACAAATATTCTGCACCATTTACCAGATTAAGGGAATGACACATCTTAACCCGCTCTTCTACTAATTTCTGCGACTCTACTCTTCATGAACAGTACAAAAATGCTAAATAAATATAGTCATAAGTACAGTCAACATGACCAATACCAATTTGCTTCGGCCACTATTCTTAAATTGGCACACCCTAAACTCAGAATGTCAGAGCTTCCAGAAAAACCCACTAGCAATTACAGCATTGTGGTGGCATTCATCTCATAAACACAATCATTCTGACACAACATGAAGACAGCAGTAGTCCTGGCCTCCTGCTGACATTGGAGTAGTCGCAGGGGAAAAGTAGCTGGGATGAGTGATGTGGAAGATCTCCCAGAAGGGGGTACATGAGTGGACCTGTGCAGCAACAGAATGACTGTAGGACACGGATGAGGCAGACTTGAGGAGAAGGAGGGTGGGTTTAATATATATTTATATATACTGTTTATGAGTGATGGGAAAAGGGACAGGTAGAGCAGAAGAACTTGTCTTGTCTTTCATTTATTTGCATTTTTGTCTGTGGAAGACTTGGAAATTGTCTTCTTCAAATCACTCACTCTCTCACTTATCCTGTCCCCTCCCCTGAGAGATGGCCCACCTGCAAAAACAGAGCGTGACATGAAAGGAGGGCGACTTTTTGTGTTCAGCGCATTCTGAAAGGACACACACACTTCTCCCTCTTCCAAAAGGCAAGGGCACATTGCCACTCTTGATACACAAAGCACCTCTCTCATGCACTATTCCACACACTGAAACTGTGTTATATATCTAGAAGCAAGATTAAATGAATGATAAATCATTATCATTGATTATCCCTCATGTTGTTCCAAACCTGTATTTCCTTCTTTCATAAAGCACAAAAAGAAGAATTTTGAAGACTATCCTGGTTTCTCTTTTACATGCAATTACAGTTAATATGAACATACACTTTTAAGCTTCAAAAAGGCTGCAAAGGCATCATAAAAGTGGCCCAAAAGGTCTAGTGAGCTAAATAATAGTCTTCTAAAAGTCATGTCACTGAGCCTTTGAACCAAATAATGTATCGTTGAAACTGTAGAAACTAGCCTGGGTTTCCCCATGCTGCCTTGCGCGCAACGCAAGTTTATTCACGCTGCTAGGCAGCCTGGACACCATGGACCAGATTTTCCCCTCAAAAAGGGAACCAATCACAGAACGGGGAGGGAGCAGCAAGACGATGACGACGTCTATGCGACACACCGAAGCAGTTTGTTTATATCTATGGATCCAACATGGCATCAGACGCGAAGAAAAACATGTCTGTAGAGTGTTTATATGTACCTTCTACCCTCATGTTTGTCTTGCACAAACGGCAATATTCGCTGAACGCCATCGTGTACACATAAATCTTTGACCCATCATCTTCTTCCTCGTCAAATTTCTGTCGCTCTACATACGTCATCTGGTATAATTGAAACGATTGGCTATGAGCTACGTACAGGCGCATTTGATAGACATTCGTAGCGCCCAATTAACGGCTCTGGGCATTCGTAAACCACGCCTCAAATACGAGAAAATGAACATGTGGTTCCCAGACCACGTCTCAATGAAACGAGGTCTGACGTTAGCCAGGCTAGTAGAAACTCTGTCGCTCAACTGTTGTTTGGACCACAATGGTTCAACGATGTAGAACTGCTGTTAATGACGTCACGCAGATGGTGGAATAATAATGCTAATTAATTGTTTTGAGATCAAATTAAAGGTGCATTGCGCAAGTCTCTGAGTTTTTGCAGAACTATGCCCCCTTCTGGCGACACGCGAAACTGCAACCAGAGTTGTGCACGCGGTTACATGGAGTTTGCGTTGGGGTTTGGGATGAACTAGAAGCCGGTCTCTTTGAATCCATCTTCTACTTTTGCAAAAGTCGCTCGAGTTGTCTTCGCTGATGCGGATAATGGCGGCGAATACACAAACCTGCCAGACATAACCAGGTGAGCGTGAACGCGCATGACGTCACGCCCAGTCGATTCCGTCCCGAATCCCTCTTATTTATTTTACTGTACAGGATTATAGAGGCAATCGCAGTGATCATAGAAGGGCTCATTCAGCCCATCATGTTTAAGCATGTATGGGTTCGAAAAACGGGTATTTTTAACATGAAAAGTTGCTTAATGCACCTTTAATATCAGTTCATTTCTGTAAATAACATTGAAACTGAGGAATTATTTTATTCTTTATTTTATGCACCTCTTGATGGAAATAACAACATTTATTTCCATCAAGAGGTGCATACATTTTTGGTCAAGATCTTGTATTGACAATGCAAGAGTCCAGCACTCTGTAAAGTGTCCTCCAGCACATCCCAAAGACTTTCAATGAATTTAAGCTGTGGGCTCAGAGGTGCCAATACATGTTATTCTTCATGCTCCCTGCCAACCATTCCTTCACAATTTGAGCCTGATGAATCTTGACATTGTCATCCTGGATGTGATGTGTCTTCCTACATGGCTGTTTAAGAAATGAAAAGCTACATACTCCATCAATTAGGGTTAGAAGAACTGTTGGCAAACATATAACATGCTAGAAACATAATTATCACTGCAAATATGATCCAATCATTGACTCTAAAAGCATTCGCCTATTTAACATCCAAGCTAAAAGTCAAAGAATGAAATTGATACACAGAGTATATGGAAAGAAAGATTTAGATTGTACTGCGTTCTTGCTTATTTTAATCAAGAGACTAATATAAGCTATGCTTACTTGCTTAGGTCAAGAACTGTAGTTCCAACCACACAACTTTGCGATGCTTTTGTGAATGTTCATTGGAACTATGGTTTCAGGAAACACTGAATCATTGAACTACATTGCTAATGACAGAACTTGTGACTGTAAGATGCTTTTGAAAACTCTGACCAACTGATTCGCTGAGAAGATTGATTTCATGACACTTTTATGGTCCTTTTGCAGCCTTTTTGAAGTTTGAAAATGTCCCTGAAAGCTTAAAATGTCTCCATTCTGGTTCACAGAGGAAAGAAAGGAAGTGAGAGGAATGAGAGTGAGTACAATAAATGATGGCTATTCCTTTAAAAATCTGAAGATCGATCACTCTTTTGCCTCTCCTCCTGTTTTCTCTTCCATCGCTGTTCACCTCTATCTTCTTATATCACTGTCCATCTACAGCTCCTCCCATCTCTCAACCATCCCTCTCTCTTTTGAAGGTTGTGTATAGTGATGAAGTGATGTGGATGAATGAGTGTGGGATGCTTTGAAATAATCCATCTGACAAGCCATCAGAGCGCGCTTTTCTCTCCTCTCTTTCGTCGTCTTGGTCATCTCTGCAGCTTCATTGCTGCTCATTTCTGCTTGACTGACTCAAACACTCAGTCTAACCATTCCACAGCATCCACTGTTATCCTCCACGCTAAACAACTAGTCCAGACATACACTCCACTGCTCAATATCACATCAAAACAGTCCACTACACTAAACACTTCACTGCCCAGTCCAGCACCCAGACACTAGGATTGTGCGTCCCAATATCAAAGACATGGTTAGTCATTTTAGTGCATTTTTGTCAATAGACTCCTCATGTTAAAAGGAACTAGTGCAGTGCCTGTGCAAAATCAGTTAATAGTTAAGAGCATCATAGCCAGTTTTAGCATTGAGATCAGGCTATGTTTGACTTGTTGACTACTATCCAGTTAACGACCGATAAAACAACGTTAAGCACAACAAAGGAGAACACAAAGATGGGGATTTGCCGTCACGATCGGTAAGAGGAGAGTTAAGCTTGTTTAAGCCTGCATAGCCTACATGAGCTATCCTGTTGAATAGGCAGAGCAACTATTTAACAGCATATTCAACATCACATAGTTACAGGCTAACTTCAGCGCGCATGACACAATAATAACTTAGCATTGAGACCAGGCTATGTTTGAGCAATCAGTTTGTGAATAGGCTACAAATGATGGCCTTGGTGAATAGCATAGGCTACTATTAAACAGTAGCGATAACGTTAACCGCACCAGAATGAAATATAATATTCAGAAGTAAACAGCATAGCTGACTTACAGATTCAGTTAACATCCACAAATGAATAAGCGCGACGATTCAGGGAGCAGGCTACACAGTGAACTCGGAGAAAACGCTACGTTTGAGCAAACAGTTTGTGAATAGGCTACTACAAATGATGGCCGTGAATAAAATATAATATTCAGAAGTAAACAGTGTAGCTGACTTAATGTTTAGCTGACAGAGTGTTTATGTCAGAATGTTTATTTTTAAACCACAACCTTCTAAACATCATCTAAACATCTTCAATGTGTGCTTCTTTCACCGATATATTTAACAATATCTTTTGCATTTCTAATGCAACGTCAAATTTGGCACTGCACTTACTCGTGCCCATAGCAAGACACCTGTCAAGTTTGAAATCCATCGGACTAACGGTTCGAGAGATATACGAATAACAGAAACACACACACACGACAGACAGACAGACGTTCCTGTAATTTATGGATTGATAATTCATCCAGAAATCAACATTCATTATTTATACAGCGTCATGTCATTCCAAACCCACATGCTGATTTTTTTTCATGTGCCGCACCAAAGATTAACTCTGTAAATCAAAAATCTATTTAATACTGTGGAATATTACAATTTGAAATTGTTTTCTATTTTAAAACATGTAGTTTATTCCTGTGATGGCAAATATTTCAGCAGCCATTTTGTTACAATTCTGTCAACATATGTCATTCAAATGAGCCCATCAACCTGTGCAACGCTCATATATCTGCTTCTGTTCCTGTATCACATTTACAAATACACAACGATTATCCTTGAACTGCAGACTACACTGCATGAAATGAATGGCTATTTTGATCAGAGCAGAATTTCATTAATATATTTTGTCTTAGACACATAAACAGGTTAATAATGCGCAATCAACTGAGAATCCAGGTGTCAATATTCAACATGCAGATTAATTATCTTCTAGAGCTATTCTGTACTTACAGGAATGAATCAGTGATTTGCTTTCATGAAATAATTTGCATTCACATTAAATTATAGTGATGTGGTTACTGGTTACATTATCCTCAAAAGGTCACATTCATTAAAAGTCATCTTTTGGTATTTCAAACATTTGAATTAAACAGGTCCATCAGGTTTAAAACATTCGAGCCGCCTTCACAGAATACCAAAGATGATGTCTAAAGTGTTTATAACATGCAGTTTGTTTACTTTAAACAGTCTGCACTTTAACAGCAGTTATTTACAGCTTGGTTCCATCACTCGATTATTTCCGCACCGCCAAATAATGGGTCCACAATAACACCGCACACCACTCTCAGTATCTATTCCACAGCACAATACTCAGAAACATCTTGTCACCCTTCAACGCTCACACGCCCAATCGACTGCATGAGCCATATTCATGGATATGATTGTACTGGACGACACTTCAGCCGGTCTGCTTCCCTGTAGAGTCAATTCCACAGCCCTTGTGGTGTGTATACATGGACCACACATCAAATGAAGCACCGATGGCTGATTGTCTGGCTTAATGTCGAGCAGCTTATGAAAATATAATGGGTCGGTGATGATGAGCTGCCCTGCGCAATCTGTGTGATTGCAAGTTTTTATGGGCTCTGTGAATGTGTTAAAGGGATATTTCACCCAAAAATGAAAATGCTGTCATCATTTATTAACCCTCTTGTCATTCCGAACTTTCGCGAGTTTGTTTTTTCAGACTTGCAATTAAAGTGGATGGAGACCACATTCTGCCAAACTCCAAGGGCACAGAAAAAAAAGGGTTACACTTTATTTTAAGGTGACATAGTTACATTGTACAGTTTCTCAAATAAGTACAAATAATGTACTTACTATAGAGTTACGGTTAGGGTTTGGTTTAATTACTTTGTTATTACTATAGTACATGTATTAATGTGTAAGTATGTCACCTTAAAATAAACTGTTACCAAAAAAAGCACTATTAAAGAGATGGTTCATCAAAAAAAATTCATTGTTCGACCTGTAATGAAAGTGGATGGATACCACAAAATACCAACCTCAAAAAGAGTAAAAAAGTACCATTAAAGGGATAGTTCATCCCAAAATGAAGATTCTGTCATCTTTACTCACCTTCATGTCGTTCCAAACCTTTTGTAGAACACAAAAGAAGATATTTTGAAGAATGTTTTAGTGTTTTTTGTCTATACAGTGAAAAAAAAAAAAAAGGTGTGCAGGTTTGGAACAACATGATGGTGAGTAAATGATGACACAATATTTATATTCATTTTGGGTGAACTATCCCTTTAAATAGTCATGTCTTGTATTAGGCAGGTTGAGCTGGAGGGGAAATTCAGTAACACTTGACCTGTTTCACTGAGTCACGGAGGAAAATAGGGAATGTGGGGGAGAAAGAGAGAGACACTGAGACGGAGAAAATGAGGGGTTTGTGGTGGGGCGAAGGCAGATGAAATGTGAAGGGGAAAGAACAACAGCTGGGAAGGCCAGCGGGCAGAGAGATGACACTGCTCCCCACTCCATTTGTTTTCATCTCTCTCCTTTTCTCCTCTCTTGTCCTTCATAGCCTAGCCTTTTGGCTCTTGCTCTCTCTCAGATGCCCTTGTCTCATTTCTACAGCTGGAAATGGCAGAGTTAGACCGCTCTACAAACACAAACGTGTGTGCTGCTTTTGTGGAGCGTTGACATGCCAGCAACCCCGTGTGCACCCGAGTGATTGCAAGCCGAACTGCCGGGATCTAATGTTTGGTTTTGTGATGGCGGGTACAATTTTGCACTCCCTGATGGGTAAATGCACATGTACTGTCAGCCTCAGATGGCACACTCACCCACAGCCCACAGCATGTTCAGTGGCCAGCCGTCCATTCAGATTACCTGACAATAATATATCCTCCAGGAAGCCGAGAAACAAAATTGTGTTTAAATGTATTGGCATGTTATTATGAGCTCTTAGGAGAAGAATTTATCAATTGAATTTATTGTATTGGTCGATTTTAAAGAGATAGTTCACTTTGAAATTAAATTTTGGTATGTTTTAGCTTACCTCAAGGGCATCCAAGATGTAGGTGTCTTTTTTTCCGCAGTAGATTCAATTTTGATATTTTTAGGTCAAACCGTTCTTGTCTGTCAGTCATATAATGCAGGTCTATGGTCACCACCTCAAAGAGCATGCACAGAGTCCAAATTAAAACAATTCCCCATCGTAAGTACACATTGATGGCCTGAGACACGAAACGAGCGGTTTGTGTGAGAAAACGAACAGTATTTATATCGTTTTTACCTTTTGTACACAGCGACGTCCAAGTGATCTGATCTGACGTGTACGCAGACTGGTGCATAGATATATACACTAGATGTCGCCTTGGCTACGGCATTCGTTCAATGAACTGCCGTCGCCAAGGCGAAATCTAGTGTATATATCTATGCACCAGACTGCGTACACGTCACACACTAGGAAGCGCCCGCGCCCTCAGATCACTTGGACGTCGCTGTGTACAAAAGGTAAAAACGATATAAATACTGTTCGTTTTCTCACACAAACCGCTCGTTTCGTGTCTTAGGCCATCAATGTGTACTTACGATGGGGAATTATTTTAATTTGGACTCTGTGCATGCTCTTTGAGGTGGTGACCATAGACCTGCATTATATGACTGACAGACAAGAACGGTTTGACCTAAAAATATCAAAATTGATGTTATGATAGATGTCTCTTATGCTCAACAAAATAAAGTAAAACCAGTAATATTAACAGTATTAACTCTTTTCTGTTTTAATATATTTTAAAATGTTATTTATTCTGTGATGGTAAAGCTGAATTTTCAGCATCATTACTTCAGTCTTCAGTGTCATGTGATCCTTCAGAAATCCTTCTAATATGATGATTTGGAGTTTAAGAAACATTTCTTTTTATTATCAATGGTGATAATACATAACTTTTTTTCAGAATCAGCATTTTTGAGAAATAATTTTTTTCTAACATTGTAAACATCTTATATATATATATATATATTATATATATTTATATATATATGTGTGTGTATAAAATATGTTTGTAACAAATGTAACAAATCTTACAATTAATATCCATTAGATATCCATTCATCATGTTTTGATGCGTACATTTACTTAGATAAAATATTTCGATAAAACAGTTTTTTACTTATTTAGATTTTTTTTATATACAAATTGTATACATTATCGACCATAACATGAAAATAATTTTCGGCTTATACTGTAGGTATGTTAGTGAGACATAGTTTTTGATGTGTATGACTGGACAGTGCTTGCTCCATCTAACTGTGGTCATGGCCAGAGCTTTTCAGACTGAGATCCCCCAGAATGCCCTGCAGCCCAAACAGAGCAGGGTGCTCTGCGACATGCTGTATTTCAGAAATAACTCCTCATCAGCCTTGACGGCCGCTCTCTTACTTATTTATTCAGCAGGACTTCTAGAGCTCCAAACAAACACACACACACTCACAACCAAGCCGAGCTAAATCGCACAAATGTCAATCTAGATCAATGGGCCGCCCAGAAACAGTCATGCACACTCCTTCTCGCTGTTCAGACTCCTGTCAACCGTTTGCGGACGCACCGGACGATGGATAAATGTCTTGGCTACTGCTGTTCTGATTTTTATAGGGCACGTCTAACCGTTGCTTCTGGACCATTTGAGCCGCTAACCCATTTCTTTATGGATATTAAAAGATAAGGCTTGTATGTGCTGTAGGCGGCCTACAAATCTGACCTTTTCTGTAAAAGCTTGAGCCGCAGGACAGGAAATACCGGATTGTATGGTGTGCTTTGTATACACTGGCTGGGGTGGCTGTTCACTTGTATGAGGATTGTAGTTTCGGTAGTCAGACATTCTTGCCATTTGTAATGAGAAATTTAACACGTTTCGTTCAATTCTCTTCCAGACAGATTCATTCATTGACAATATGTCTTTGTCTCTCGTTTCTCGCACCTGTTGAGTCATCATTTGGTCGCCTTTCAACCATTACGGCCCAGATGGTTATCAGAGCTAACCTGTAGCGCCATGTTCCTCCTGCCTCTGGCTATTGCTTTTGCAAAACGTCGCATGAGCAGGTATGGCAGCAGGTGTGGTGAAACCATTACAGCTTTATAAAAGATGGCTTGTTTCCTCATTCCACTCAAATAATTTTTTGTGCTGTGGCACAGTAGCTGTTTATAGGCCAGTCTGAGAAACATTAGTCATTAGGCTCATAGCTGCTACGGACCTGACATTTCCAAAAATGACTAGTGCCAGCCAGTCTCTGACCTAATGCAATTTAACCTTAAATAAACATATAGGCTATTTGTCCAACACTAACATGTCATTTCGACTCAGTGTTACGAATGCCTTCATGGCCCACATAATCAGCTATGACAACTCTGACAGCGTTTTCTGACAAGAGCTGGGGGAGAACATACTATGGCGTGTTTGCCAAAAAACATCTTGGCATTCAAATATTTTTCAGATATACTTCTCTATATCTTGCAGTTTTGACCAAACAAGAAATATGTTCCATTGATCTTGTGTTATTGTAGATATCATTATAAGCATTATTAAAATAGCCATCTATGAATGTTTTTTTTATCTAAAAACAGTCGATACTGTACAAAAACAGTTTTTGTATTCACTATCTATTACTAATTTGTCATTTATCTCTGTATGTGTGTATGTATGTGTACATATATATAAAGTATATAATTTTGCTTTGTTGAACCAATAAAACAGAAATTATGCTATAGTAGGACTGTCAAAACTAAAAAATCTGATAAAATGTCATTTTGTATGTATTTCTAAGAAACGTCTCAACAAATTCCCTTTTTAAGGAAAGAAAACAAAATGAGGTAGATTTCTGCTATGATTTAATGTCTCAGCCAAACCTACTAATATCAAACTAAATGCAGTTATAAAATACCTATATGTTATATATTTGATATATTATATTCACTGCTTCTATGACGATAACGATAATGATATTGTTTAAAAAAAATTGTTCTAAAATAGCGGATTCCACACCACAACTATTAGCGGCACAGAGGAAAGATATAGTTGGAATCACTTTGACAATGATTTTTTCCAACTATAACTGTGTGTTGGTGTGAACACTAATACAGTTATGATCGTTATAGTTATCGTTCTTGGTGTAAACAGGCCTTAAAGGGATAGTTCAACCCAAAATGAAAATTTTCTCATCATTTACTCACCCTCATGTTGTTCCAAACATTATAAGTGTATTTCTTCTGCTGAACACAAAAGAAGATATGTTAAAGATGTTGGTAATCAAACAATTGATGGACCCCATTGACTTCCATGGCAGGGAAGAAACTCATACAGGTTTGGAACAACATGAGGGTGAGTAAATGATGACAACATATACATTTTTGGGTGAACTATCCCTTTAAGTCTGTTTTTCACCCACAAAATCTGTTGTTTTTTTTAAAAGTGAATCATTAATGATAATGATCTAAATGCTATAGTATAACACGAGCTAAAGATACCAACAAATCCATCCTCATCAATGGTGAGGGCTCAGATTGTCCACTGCAGGATTCAAACCTAAAACCTCTTGGTTACAAGCCCAAATATTTAACTATGAGGTCAGCCTGGTGTTGCACACTTTCAAAACAACAGTTCTGTGCACATGCCTCAGTGAACAATACTGATTTGTCTCCATGTATTAGATAAAGGGAGAGGCTGAGGAAGGGGAAATGAACTCTTTATGAACTGGATGGACACACTGATTCAGTGTTTGTGCGTTCTCATGACAGACTTCACTCATCCCTCATATGAATCTCATCTCTGTTTCTTCACTTAACGCTGCGTATTGATTATTCTTCATCCACTGACACTCTGGAGAGACGGTTGCCATGGCAGTACACTGACAGATCCACCCTCCGTCTCCATAGCAGCTGTGACAGAAGGGTACAGTGGAGTGTGATGGTCAGATGCACAGCTTCTGTTGGTTGTGAAAACTCTCAGATATGTGCATGCATACAGATAGCCTGCAATGCGACGTGATAGCACTAACATAACATTTGGCTGATTTATGAAATGTCAGGGCCTTTAACATGTAGCTTTTATTGCTATAGTGGTCTCGTTAAATTTTATGGAGAGCAGATCTTTATGACGGTAGATCATAGATGTAGAGGTAGATGTTTTGATTTATGTTTTTAGTTATTGAGGTTGTGGTGGTCCAGTATTTGTTTGAGAGAGAGAGTGGACGCTTAAAATGGGACGGTGTCAAAAGCTGATGAAATCATGCTTGAATCCATAGTAAATTTGGCTCTTGCAATGAAAACATCAAATGAATCAGATCAAATGATTGCTTAATTAAGTCCATCTAAATTGATGCGCTGCTTTCAAAGCAAGCTGAGAGCGGGAGATTGCTCAGTTTAACTCTTGCTCAGCTGCCTAGCAGGACTCATATCATTCAAAAACACATTTAGAAATAGTTTAGCAGGCACAAAAGACAAGACTGGTGCATTGAATGTGAAAATAAATAGCAGAAAATAAGCATCATCCAATTCTTCTGTAGAACTGTGCTTGATTGACAGAGCAAGAACAATACGGAACAAAACAGAGCACTTTCTACACTATAGAAATAGATTATAGTCTATTATAGATAATTATAATTTCACTTCACTCTATGTATATATAAGTATATTATATAATTATATAGAAAATAGATCATTATCTACACTATAGATAATTCATGTGGTTCAGATAACATAATATTTAGAATTTCTGTTGATTAAACCAATCTCCCTCTTCATTGTATTAACTCAATTTTTTAATTTCAATGAACTAAACATTTTAAGGCAACCAGGTTACTTACTTTAAGTTCTTAGTAAAGTTCTAATAATCTTTACAGTGCAAATTACAGTGCAGATAATTTTTTAATCGGACTAGCACAGTCGGAATTAAAAAAAGTCACATGTAACCATATCAGTCGGCATGAACTGGCCAAATCCAATATAAATTTCATTTAAATATTAAAGTAAGGGATGGTTTGATAGGACATGTAAACACTTGATTGGATTAAAAACCAAAACTGTAAAGTTCTGCGGATGTGCAATGACGTAGAAATGGCGTAATAACTTATTATGTACAGAGCAAGCTGCTGTTGTTGTTGAAAACCGTGTCAAAAATGACTGTTACGTCAGTCTAAAATTCTCTTTCCACTCATCGACTTCTCTCTGTGATATAATTTCCTGCTGTTTTTTTCTGCATGTTGGTTGCACCAAATTACTTTGATATGATTGACAGCTTTTTCAAATATTAATCAGAAGCAAAGTAGTCTTGATAAATATTTACAATGGTAACACTTCACAATAAGGTCATATTTGTATATTAACTAACATAAACTAACAATGAGCAATACATTTGTTACAGTATTTATTAATCTTTGTTAATGTAAGTAATAAAAAAAAACAGCTGTTCATTGTTTGTTTGTTCATGTTAATTTACAGTGCATTAACTAATGTGAACAAATACAACATTTCTTAAAATATGTCAGTGCCATTGTTTTGTCTCAAGATGCACATCAGTAATGTTTTTTCACATTTATAAAAGCTACTTAAATGTCCTAATTGAACTAAGGCCTAATCCTGGCTTAATCTAAGCCTTGTCTGTGAAACCGGGCCATAATGTATTAGTAAATGTTTAAATTAATTAAGATCAATAAATGCTGTAGGTATTGTTAATTCTTAGTTCATATTAACTAATGTAGTTACAACCTTATTGTAAAGTGTTACCTATACAAAATACATTTTATTTAAAAAAAATAAAAACATGCTCATAGAAATCACTGTATATGAATTGCATTTCTATTTCTAAAAAATGCTATTCAACTCATTGACCCGAATAATAATGCAAGCAAAACAATCATTCAGTGTGCATAAAGAGTTTTGCACACCGTTTGCATAATGTATGTGTAGAAAGAATCGACTGCGGGTCATTGTGGCTCTTCAAACACAGCAGACACTGGTCTTGGCTTGTGTGTGTAACAGGCTTTCAATAGTCTGCTGTCCTGCTCTGCCTGGTTGCTCTGATTAGTGATGATGACGACAGTCATATAAGCTGCAAATATAAGCTGCATGGTTTCTCTCTGTCTCACACACAGACATTATACAGCAGCGTGTTTACTGGGGCCAGGCCAATAGCTAGATGAGCAATAATTTCAAAATGAACAAGAGAGAGAAAGAGCTTAACATTAATCAATGCTGTATGGACATTACCCACAAAAATGACACCCACCTGCCCTGCAGCATCCATGGCAGAAAGGGACAACATGGACGCCTGTAATGATCATTACTGTCCTCCTTTCTCTCTCTCTCTCTCTCTCTCTCTCTCTCTCTCTCCGCTCATTGTTATTTTTGTATCAGATAATGGAGTGGGTGTTGTGGCACAGGACAAAGTTGAAGATTCTCTCGTCTCAGGTTATGTCTACATGTTATCGAGACCAGACATAATAAAGATCTTCTTCTGGCACGATTATTTTAGTAGCAATTTAGCAAACAAAACTTACCACTTCCTAGTGAGTCCAGGTCGCACTCAATCGCCATTCCATGTCTAAACGCAATTACCCTCATGTTTTGCCGAAGGACAGCAATTTCTATCATCGTTGCAGGAATGTAATTATGAAGATCCTACAAAGTAACATATAACTTTAGCAACACTGTGAAAATGAATAGCAAGCACTTACTGGCATAAACATAGATATCTATCGGCACAATGTGTCACATGGCATCGCTTCAAATTTATCCACTTGGAGAGTGTCTTCAAAAAGTTGAGTTGTCACAGGAAAAAAGATGCGTTTTCAAATGTATCCGGATTAGTGTAGAGTAGACATAGCCTCAGTGTAATTAAAGGTTTCGGGCTGTTCATATACGGCATCTGGAATATAGCACATTTGGTTTGAGGCTAAAAGATGCTTTTTATCATACAATGCTGGTATTTTTGTATGATGCTGGTAGAATCTCAGATATTCAGGGATGTGGGTGTGTGGTTGTGAGCTTTGGGATGCTTTGAATATCTGGGTTGTGTAGGGGTGTGTTTGCTCCGGTTAAAGCAGTTGTGTTGGGGTGAGTTTGGAATGTGACTGTGGACTGTGGCGGGAAAACACAGCAATTACGACTGTAGAAAGCATGAATGCTCACTAATGAAGCTGAATAACTCCCAGCTAACGAACAGGTAAACAAATACACACACATCAGTGAGCACACACACGCTCACGGAGCGATCGGGCCCCTGTGGCTGAATGCGGCTGTGTAATTGGGGTAATGGCCTGGTAATCAGGAACTGGTTGGTTCCGTCGTGAGGCTGTTTAGGCCATGGGCAGGCGCCTTAAACCACGGAGCTCTAATACATCTGCATTTCTAAACAGGAGCGACTGCAGCACTACTGCCCAGCAGCGACTGCTAAATGCTAATACATGGAAATCTTAATGAGTGTGCTCGGATAAATGACTTCCTGTGCGTGTGTGTGAATGTGTGTAATATAGACAGAGGTTAGAAAGGTTAACACACTGTCTGCCCTCGGCAGTAACACATTAACTTTCACTTGAGAAGAGCTAGACATTTTTTGTGAGAAACTGTCATTCTTTCCCTTTTTTTTCATACAATCAACAACTTTAAACTTAAACTGCAGGTTCCTGTTGAGTGTGAGTTCACACTGAAAATCTGAGATTCAATTTAAAACAAAGACGATTTAGGCTATAAATAGATTAAGCCATGTTTACATTTTGCAAACATTAATTGTTGCATTCTCAAAATAGACAAGATAGAGGCTCAAATGTTGAGACAGTATAGGAAGCAATTGGATTGAAAGAAGAATGCTTGGAAAATAGTGAGACATAACTTTAAATACCTATGTGTAGATGATGAAGATCCTTCTCCCAAACTTCTCCGTAACTTCATCAAAGTCTTAATGATTGAGAGAAATGTAAGGGGAAGTGCGGTGGTTGCCCTTTCTTGCTTCATGAGCTCCATATGTCTGACTGTGGGTGTTTATGTGAGAGAGAAAGAATTAGACATCACAAGTTTAAATATAATCCTGAAGACTGAGAGAATACAGGGGAAAGCAGAAAGTGTGGTGTTTCCTCAAAACTTAATTAGCAGCATGCATGTGTTTATGTGCATTTAGTATATGTGAGATCACGAGTTTAAAAATAATCTTGATGACTATAAGGACACGGAGTCATTTTTAAAACCTGACAGAAATGTGTGTTTACTTAGCTATAGCCTACTTCAGGGACAGAATTGTCCTCATGTGAGCTAAATGTGACAAAACATCCCCTTGAGGACATGTGGTTGTCCTCAATTGCAAAAATGATTCATACACAAAATAATACATAGTACCCTAAGTTATTTTATGTTGAGTACACCGTTGCAATCGTAAGCATGCCACAGTGTGATCTGCAAGTGTAGGCCTATATAATATAGATATTTACACCGTTGAAATCGAGGCTGTGACTGTGAGGGAGACTAAGATGCGCTGTATGAAGTTCCTAGATCACATGTAGGCCTAATTCACAACTTTCAAAACGTTTTATGTAATATTTGTATACTGAATGTCTTTCTGATGTAATGTTCTTAAATAACAGTATAGGCTACAGAGTTTTCATTCCTGTCCAAAATTAAATACAATCCCAGTATGCATAAAGTCTATTTTAGGCCTACAACAATAAGCAATAAGTTAACACACATAATAACACACTGCCGGTTACTTTGTCTGTTTTTGCTCTAAAGAAATAGTTACGGTACATTGGCGTTCCGGCAGTGTTTTCGAACGAATCTGATTCAATGATTCAATGACTCGCTCGTTAGGAGTTACTTGTTTCATTCCTGAATGAATGAATCAGTGTTTTTGAACCAATACATTCATCCATCTAGTTTTAACGGTCATCGTAAATCCTGCAAAGTTTTTTTATATTTTCGTTTTATTTGTTTTTTAAATGTAGCCTATACATTTATAACACTATACTTTGTATTATATTACCTTTGCATCAAATTACAAAAAAATGTGTTAACCCTGCTGTGAGCTGTGGGAGTGACGGTAAAATTGACGTCTTTCTCTCTTCTGACTGCCTTTATCAATCTCTATTTTTTTCCTCTTTTTGAAAGTTGTGAAAACACTATTGTGGAGTTTTTCTTTTGCTATTTGCGCAAATGGGAACACGGAAAATATATATTTAATGTAGTCTCTCAATCACCATTATGAAAGTTTACCCAACTATGACGACTTCTGCTTCTGAGAAACTCTCGGAAATGTGAAAAGGGTCAATAGTGTAGCGATGTATGAAGCAGCATGTGCAGCTCACACAGAATTCACTTTCAAGCAGCGTAACATGATGAATTTCGATTTATTTATTGCAATTTATTGCACAATCAATAAAACTTGATGTGAAATCTGCATAGGGAAATCTTTCACCTCACACTAAATTCCTAATCGCATGGATTCCTATTGAAATAAGGCTAATTAATTTCAATTACCACATTTCACCTGCGAAAATTCGCTGAACAAAGTTAAATGTGACCGCACCATGTAGTCTTTGGTCGCACCTTGAAAAGTCGATGTTGAACTGTATATAAATGCCAGAATGAACTTATGTATAGCCTAATGTTTATATAAAAATAAGTTTATTGTACAGTATGTCCATCAAGTTAACATGTTTGCGTGCTGGACCACAACAGGATGAATGATTGGGACGTAGGCCTACTGTAACTTCTGACAAAATCAGTCTTTGTCAGAAACAATGTCAGAAATATTGAAAAATCGCATGAGTGACGTCAGGAGCTGTAGGTGTTGAGGGAGCAGTGACCTTGGAGATGGGGATCCGGCCTGCTCCTGTGGCTACTGTCTTCTTCCTTAATGCGCAGTGGCAGAAACCTCACTGCCTCCCCGGAGAGACGCACACATACTCGTGCACACACAGAGACTCTGTGTCGCTGACATCAGTTTAATCCTCAGACAGTTTAAATGCATGGGCTGAGTCTTGGCCTCAGCTGTGATTAGTGCTGGGCAGAGTGTGATGAATGAGACTGCTGAAGACACACACGCACACACTTGTGCCGCATTGTTATCATGAAGAGTGATGGGGTGAGTCAAATTGCATGGCATATATGCGGGATATTACAGTGCTTGCAGAAGCTCAAGTGAAATGAATAGTGACCACTTGTGAACCACATGTCCCTTCAAAGTCAGAGGCGGAGAAGGCATTAGATAAACCCGTTGGCATGATAACCGTGCACATGCCAACCCTTGCATTTTTGAGAATCCATTAAAAATTGTTGATAAAAATGTCTTTTTTCTTTTCATTTCAGCCTTTTTCGGATCATTTGCTTCAACTGGAAATTCTGTCATTATCTAACTCAAAAGAACTTATCAAAAGGTCAAAGCTACTCTTTTCCATACAATGAAAAAGCATGCAGAGAAAAAAAACTGTCAAGTTGAATGTGTTAAAACATAGGGAGAACATTTTGTCAGGTTAGAAATACCTTAACAGTATGTGCTGCCACCATATATAGCATAATTTCATAGCTTAACATTACAATTACGCAAGTCATCTTGAGAGGAAAGTGAAATTCATTTTATAATTTGATGCACTGCACTATTATTGAACTAAACTGAATTAACACTAAACTAAATTGAGCTGAATAATGTAATCTTTTTATAGCTGCTTTATAGTTGAAATTGTATTTGTTTCATAATTGAAGACATTGCGACATTATTTTCTTGTTTATTACTGTGCAGCTGCTTTGAAACAATCTGTATAGAGTTCTATAAATAAGGGTGAAATTTGATGTTCCTAAACCAAAACTATACTGCTTGACTTCTGCTCACATTTTACTACTAAGTTTTTAAAAACCATTACCCCTTCAGTCATGTTTTGTCTCACTTAGGGCACAGAGTCAAGATAACCACTGCCCACTCAAAAAAAAAGAAAAGAAAAAAAGCTGACACCTTTGATAACACCTTCACTCTCATTTGGGCTTTACACAAACTTCACAGTTTGGATTCATCATGTGTGCTGGCTTATATGTCAAAATGTGTGTTAGAACGTTTGATTTTCCAGTGTCAGATGTGTCATCATCTCTCTTTGATCTGTCTGTCTCTTATTGTTATTCACCGGGATGCAGTTTCTCATGGGAAATGTTCTCTGATGTCAAATTCCACTCAGTCAGAATGGATGCTGATAATCTAACTCCATTAAGCCTGGATCTGGAGGCTTGGCTTCTCTTCCACACACACACACACACACACACACACACACACACACACACACACACACACACACACACACACACACACACACACACACACACACACACACACACACACACACACACACACACACACACACACACACACACACACACACACACACAATCACAGTCTATTTGCAGTCCTACATTGACAGAGCATCATGTCTACAGCCATAATCCCCCTAATTGCGTATGTCTTTTCATATTGACACATCCATAATTCACCTTAAATTGTTTATTCCACAAATTAATGCCATCAACCTGCCACTTCAGACACACCGTGTGAAATAGGATTGTCGTGACAGAGATGGGTCATGTGACTCGATTGTAATCACCATAACTGAATTACTGCATACCGTGGTTTATTGAGCCCAAGAGCTTTCAAAATGCTTTTAGTTTCAGTTACTCTGAACTATGAGCCGAGGCCACAGGAAAAATAAACAAAACTACACGTTTATCTCTAATCTGGTTTTGACCATGCAACATTGGAGGAAAATTTTGTGACAATAAGGTTTCATTAGTTAACATTAGTTAGTTAACTACATTATGAACTAATAATGAACTGCACTTCTACAGCATTTATTAATCTTAGTTCATGTTAATTTCAACATTTACTTATACATTATTAAAATCAAAAGTTGTATGTGTTAACATTAGTTAATGCACTGTGAACATACATGAACAAACAATAAACAATTTTTATTAACTAACATTAAGAAAGATTAATAAATACTGAAATAAATGTATTCCTCATTGTTAGTTTGTTAGTTAATACATTAAATAATGTTAACTAATGAGACCTTATTGTAAAGTGTTACCAATTCGTTTCAAGAGTATATTGAAACTGATGTTTGGAAACCATGTCAATGTGTTATTGTTTAAATTAAATTAAAACAATACATAGTAAAATATAAAAAATATATATAAATAAAGTAAATCGTATAAAATTATGAAATAAGATGTTATATAAAAATCTAATGAATGTAATTTTCAGTACAATATAAAGTAGGAATTTGGAAGAAATAAAGTCATGTTTGTACTGAAATGAGTGCAAGAAAATTATTGCAAAATGTTCATTTTTGGGTGAGATATTCCTTTAACATGACATAGCAAATTTGGTCTCTGTGACACTGTTAAGTTAATGCACTGCAATATCTGTGTCCACCATTTATGTGGCAGTAAACAGCCTCACACGGACGTCCTGAGACTCTGAGCTGTAGACTGGAGTTTATAAACGGAGATGTCACATTGATGATAGATTGAGTTTTTTCCCTGCTTTCTTGCGCCATTGCTCCACACACACACACACACACACACACACGCATGCAAACACACACACACACACACGCACGCACGCACGCACGCACGCAAACACACACACACACACACACACACACACGTACGCACACACACACACATTCTTCCCTCATTCTGCTTCTGTCTGCAGTGACCTTCACTTCCTCTACACCTCATATTCTCTCTCCATCTCATTCTGTGTTAGTGGTATACTGCTAAAGGCTCTTTCTTCAAATGAATCAGCTGTCTCCCTGATTGTGTTCTTAGATTTGAGTGGAGTTTTGCTCATTCTGTTTGTGTGAAGGGATAATTCTGTAATTCATGCTCAAGTATGTGCTGTTTTTATGAACTATTTAGTATATGTGGTGTTAGGGATAATGTACATTCAGATGGTCATTATCACAAAATAAACCCCAACAAGGTGATCAGGATTCTGATGTGAATACACACGAAATTCTCAATCTCGTGGATTCCTGTTGAAATGACTGCATTTCACCTGCGAAAATTCGACGAGTAACGTTAAATGTGAACCCACCTTAATGGAAGTAGTGCAGATTTTGAGACGAATTTCGACTCCCTGCCAAATTATTACCCAACTCGTTGAAGACACTACTGATTGCTTAATCCTAACCCCATCCCCTAATCCTAAACCTACCTATACTGGGGACTTGGGGGGTTGGGGGGGTAGTAATTGGTAGTAATGATAATCTGGTGGGGGTCAGAACACAGGTGTTGTTCATGTGACCAAGAAGTGACATTAGGGTTAGGGTTACCCAGATAGCAAATGACATCTGGTCCAGTTGTGGCCCACATCTCCCACATTCTTCTGGCCCACGTAACGCATGGAATGACGGCGAAGACTCGACCTGAGCGTGGCTGGCAATAGCATATATATCCGGGCCTCATCTGGCCACTCAACTATGGCACATATGGCTCAGTTGTGGCAGCGGCAAAGGTCACATGGGCCACAAGTCACACTAAAACCGTCTTAACAGCCTATGACATTTTGTCCTATAGTTGAGTGCCCAGATGAGGCCCGGATATTCTATATGGGTAGGGTTAGGGTTAGAATTGCATTAGGATTAGGTCAATACAACGCCTACTACGTCATAATTAGGTGGGTCACAATTATACACTGGTATATTGCCATGGGCAACGGTAAAATATCCAGTTTAGGATCATTCTACGAAAAATGTTCATGCTCAGTTTTGCGGTTCAACAGAAAACCGTATTCTAAAGATTTTATTTTATTTTATTTTTTTATAAAATTATATGCGTTACATTCTCGGATGTGTTATCTGCTATGAGATTTCAGCTGAACCAAGCGAGAGGAAAGAGGAAAGAGCGCTTTAGGACAAGAACGAGAGATTGACAGCGCGAGACGAACGAAGTGAAAGAACGACATGTGATTGACAAGGCAGATATTCAGCGAGACGTGACGGTGACGCGCACACGTTCCTTCAGCCAAACTTTTGTCTTTCTTGTAAATAAAAGCATCCATTCTGTCCTTTAAACCGGTTTGTCTAGCTGGCCAAGATTCTCTCTTTCTTTTTACTTCTTCTTTCATTCCCATGTCGATGACTTGTGGAAAATCGCCAAGGCAGGCTCTCGGCCTTACGCCAGACGTTAACCTGCCTGTCAGTATAACACCTGCAAAGCAAAGTGAGTGATCCGAGAGACGAGCGGATATATTTTCACGGTAAACGCTGCACTTTTATGGTGGTGGCATCAGGGAGTCTGTGTCTAGAATAAATTGTCCTGGAGGAATTTTTTTTTTTTTACAGCTGTACCGCCATCTAGTGTAACATCAAGTTATTTTACATGTATTTATTTAGCTTAGCACAGCACAGTGGTTCCCAACCTTGGTCCTATAGAGTCCATGAAAGTCATGACTGCACAGTTTAAATAATAAATATCTCTCAAATCAAACACACCTGATCAAATAAGAGAGGCATCCAAAAATGTGCAGTGTTGGGGTTGGGAGCCACTGTGGTTTTGTTCAAAGGGACTTAGTGGAAAGAAAACATACCTGGCCTACTTACAGTTTTTTTTTTTTTGTATTTTATTGTATTCATCTATTATTGTCTGTAGATTCCAAATAAATTCGTTTTTTCCAGTAACTGTCATGTTGACAGTGATTAAAAAAAAAAAAAAAAAAAATAAAATCAATAACTAGGAATCCCCTGTTAAGACCTTTGACTCAAAGAAGTCACCAAAAATGAAACAAGAATTTTGAACCAAGAATCTGAAACTCTTATCCAATGTTCAGATTTCTGGAAATGATGCAAATTAGTGCATATTTAATTAGATACTAACTCATTTCCATATTTAAATAAAACATTTTAGAAAACTTGTAATACAACTTTTTTTTGTTGCAATTCTTGATGTATTCAATCAACTGGGGAAGTATGGTGATATCTATTAGTTTTTACATAAAATATTAAGTAATAATTAATAAAATAATGATTTACAATTTTAATGTTTAATACAATGATTATTATAATTACATTATAGTGTAATTCCAGGAGCAGCAAGTAATACTGATGTAGGCTATATTTAATATATAATTGTTTCCTGGAACAGCTTTGACATAATTATACAGTTAGTCATATTGTTAAGTTAATATTTGTATATGGACACTGTATAAAATGGTTCTTACTGAGCCCAAACATACCATGTAGACATCAAATATTTTACACATACCATAAAAATAACATTCCATAATGACAAATGCACAAATATATTTCAGGAAAAAAATGACATGAAAATGTCTTTCCTGATGCCAGAGGTGTGAAACATTATTCTCACATTATCTCTGATTTTATTTCTAAGATGAGCACTCTTCCCATCAATCTGCATTGAATATGCATAATAATTATAATCATAAATGAAAAGAAATTGCATAATGTCATCAGAAATGAATGTATCATTTTTCTTGGCTTAGATTAGAAGATCTTCATGGTAATGTTAAACTAGCTGTACAAGACAGATGAGCATGACTCCATGTGTGTGGAATCTGGGATTTATTTATCCAGCCTAAGAAAGCAGGATCTGCTGTGAGAAAACAGCACAGCAGGATTTAAGTGGTGTTTATAAACTACCAGAAGTTGTGTAGATGTGGCAATGTTGTGCGGGTGGTCATGCAAGCTGTTTTGACTGAGGAGAATGATTTGAGGTCAGCAACTCAAGAGTATACTTGTACAGAAGTGCACTGAACTGTTTTATTTCAAAAGAAAAAGAAACATTTAATTGTTATTCTATGACTCATAGAGATCTAAGTCTCTCTGTCTCTCCCTTTAGAATTTCCTGAGCCAAGACAGGGTGCCTCTACTGGAGGTATTATTGGTGGTATTATTTGTGTGATCATCCTCATAGCCATAATTGCCACCATAGTGATGGTCCGCAAATGCCAGAGGAAAAACACAGAGTAAGTACTGCCACCTCTTTCATATTCTGTCTTTGACTGGTACCCTGGGGTAAAAACAAGTTACTTATAAACAGTGTTGGGGAAAGTTACTTTTAAATGTAATGCATTACAATATTGAGTTACTCCCTTAAAAAAGTAACTAATTGCATTACTTTTTATGGAAAGTAATGCGTTGTTACTTTTGCGTTTTTATTTGATTTATTTATTACTATTTTTACATGGGCTGGGCATGCTCCCGATTTCTCTCAACATGGGGACAGGAGTGGTTTCAGCCAATAAATGAGAAAACAAAGTAACTCGGATATTTTGTTGTAAATTAGTAATGCGTTACTTTACTCGTTACTTGAAAAAAGTAATCTGATTATGTAACTCAGGTTACTTGTAATGTGTTACCCCCAACACTGCGTATAAATGACCGGTGAATGTTTCCCACTTTACTGATCGTCTGTTTGTGTCTGTTCTTGCAGCCGTCCACCCACTCACAAACCTCCTCCTCCTACGAAGACATATTCATATTCAGACAGAGTGAGTAGAGCCGAGAGATTCATACTCTATTTTACACTTTGAGCAAATGCAGCTGAGTTCCTTTTAAATTTGCTATATACACAGTATATATATATATATGTGTGTGTGTGTGTGTGTGTGTGTGTGGTGTCTTGACATTAAATGGATCGGAAATATTCAATATTCTGCACGCTACTGTTTCTTTTACTATAATGCACATTAAACATTAAAATAATTTGACACACTGCACTTATTGTGTACATACATGTTTTTACATTGTACTTATATTTAAAAATACCTGCATGTAATTACTGCTGTAATATATTTCTGTAATTACATCTATAATTACACTGTTGATTACACCCTAACCCTACCCATTACCCTATACCTTTAAACCTTTTGTAATTCAACATTGTACAATTACCTAATCATTTTTTTGACAAGTACATAGTAGTTTAAAGCACCTCATATAAAGTGTGACCTCCGTCACTAATCAAACAAGTATACTTGTAACGTTGATCATGTTAAAAATCTTTGTACAGACAGTCAGATGTTCTTGCATTCATTGAAGCACAAGATGCTCTTTGGATTATCTCAAATCATGCTGGAGATCATGATCATCAGAAGTTAATGTAGCTTGAGTGCTGCTGTCATCAATTACATCAATTACTTTCCACTGCACTTTCACTCGGATAGCTTCTGTCCAAACTTTATTTGCACTACTTTAAATCCATTGTTATACTGCTCATTAGCCTAACTTATACATATATCTATTTGTTAAATTCTGTTTATAGTAATAGCCATCTGTATATTATGCTCACATTCTGTTTATAGTAACAGCCATCTGTATATATATTCATAGTACATATCTATCTGTAAACATTCTGTTTATAGTAATAGCCATCTGTATATTATTATATCCAGTACATATCTAGCTGTAAACTCTGTTCACAGTAATAGTTATCTGTATATTATATTCATAGGACAATCTATCTGTAAATTTTTGTTTATAATAGTATTCAACTCTATATTTATTCAGTACATATCCATGTTCTGCACTTATGGAACCACTGTATATCCTGCACTTGCTGCTATTGCACTTCTGGTTAGACCTAAACTGCATTTCGTTGCCTTGTACCTGTACTTGTGTAATGACAATAAAGTTGAATCTAATCTAATCTAATCAAAGCAAAAGGGGATATGATGGGAATTTTAGTGGAAATGCATGAAATGTTTTCTTTAAAATAGTGAAAGTGCTTTTAAGGAAGACGGAAATTCTTGTGATTCTTTTATTAGTTTTGCTCAGTTCCTGTTTTATGATCTAAGAAGTTTTATTTCAGTTAGTTGTCCAGACAACATTTCAAATTTTGTTTTAATTAAAAACTTTCCATTTATTTTTGTATTATTTAATTTAATTTAATGATATATATACAGTACAGGTCAAAAGTTTGGAAACATTACTTTTTTTTATATATTTTTGAAAGAAGTCTCTAATGCTTATTAAGGCTGCGTTTATTTGATCAAAAATACAGAAAAAAAAACAGTAATATTGTGAAATATTATTACAACTTAAAATAATAGTTTTCTATTTGAATATATTTAAAAAAAAAAAAAAAAATTATTCCTGTGATGCAAAGCTGAATTTTCAGCATCATTACTCCAGTCTATCACATGATCCTTTAGAAATCATTCTAATATTCTGATTTATTATGAGTGTTGGAAACAGCTCTGCTGCCTAATATATTTGATGAATAAAAGGTTAAAAAGAACTGCATTTATTCAAAATAAAACAATATTTTCTAATAATATAAATCTTCTTTACTATCACTTTTTATCAATTTAACACATCCTTGCTGAATAAAAGTATTGATTTATTTCAAAAAAAAATTTTTTTACTTTTTATTCATCAAAGTATCCTAAAAAAGTATCACAGGTTATGAAAAAATATTAAGCAGCAGAACTGTTTCCAACTTTGATAATGAATCATCATATTAGAATGATTTCTAAAGGATCATGTGATAGACTGGAGTAATGATCCTGAAAATTCAGCTTTGCATCACAGAAATAAATACATTTTTCTGTATTTTTGATCAAATAAATGCAGGCTTGATGAGCAGAAGAAACTTCTTTCAAAAACATTAAAAATAGTAATGTTTCCAAACTTTTGACCTGTACTGTATATATATATATATATAAATATATATATTTTTTTTGTTTTGACAATAGCAACACTGGATGGATTTCCATCCTCAAACTGGATTAGGACAGTCTGAAATAAATCTACCAAAAAATCTGAAAATCTTTCAGAAGAAACTTTTCACCTATAATTATGGAAGCTTGTTTCTGCCACTGAATAAAAAAGAAAAAAAGTTATTTTACTTTTTATCTCACAATTGTGACTTTTCTTTCCTCTGAGAAGTGTTAGTTGTAAACTCGCAATTGCGAGAAAAAAGAAAAAAAAGACTTTTGTTCTTTTTTATTCAGTGACAGAAACAAGCTTCCATAAAGCGCAGCAATTGACCCTTTTCTTTTCCTTTTGTAGCCGAGCATCAGTGAACCTGAGTCTGATCCTGAGCTCATGCACCATGACACCGAGAAAGAGGAGCCAATGACAGTAAGAGGCCATTTCTCTCCCTCTCTCTATATCCTCTAATCCTTTGTAGCATTTAAGATGGTAAATCATACATATTTGATGGCATGTTCATTTTCCATGCATAATTCAGGCTTATTACTCACAGATCATAATCCTCTCTGTCATAGAAACACATATGTGCTTTGACTCTAATCACAACACTACAATCTTCTCTACTCTGACAGGATCATTTAGTATACTATGATGACAAGGATCATCATGAGCCTTCCTGGGAGGACAATAAGACTCCTTACCATGATGACGGAGACGAAGACGAAGACGGAATGATGGGAGAGAAAGACATATATTACATCACTTCCTCTGCCACTAGAGGGAGCAGTTTCATGTCACCAGCTGTGATAGTGTAGGGATCATACCGAGTAGGTTTTTATACTGTAACTTGAGCACAATTGTACTGTTTTATATTGTAATATGAAGTATGGGGTTGATTGCAAAGGCTTTGATCAACCCAAACACTGTAAGGGCCTTGTTCTTCACTGCCCAGTTCACAGAGACCTCAATGAGTAGATGTAGTTGTGAACATGCACGATTATTTGTCCTTCTGTAGCTGATTAAGGATTGTGCAATTTTTTGGTTGAATGTGTATTAAAGCAGCCATACGGACAAAATGAGCCAGTGTGATCAACATACATTATTGAATCATTATTATTGTAGTTATTATGATTAGCGGTGTAATCCAATGAAATTTCCTTCTTTCTGTTCCTAAACTCTTTATTTTTGTTTTTACTTTGTACCTTACAAGATTTAGTTTTTGTATTAATTTCTTGTTTAGTAAATTGCATTAGATTGATCAAATAATCATTTGCACACTCCTGACTTTTATGGCAGACTATATAATTGCATTGAATCAATGATTTGATTTTATTATTTTCATTTGCTCCAGAATATTAATATTTGTTACGTTATTTTCCAGTGTAGCCTACTGCTATGATTGTTTACGATCAATAAACGGGGTGATGCGCTTTCTAGGTATTTTATGTATGCATCAGTGACAGTGTATTATCCTCAACAATATGCGTGAATGGATGAGAGTCTTAAAATTGTGTGTGCAATGGAAATATGGAAATCTGACATTTTGTACAAAAGAGTTCACAAGCTCACGTTGCTATAAAAGTACGGCAATTTTCAGTTACTTTTAAAGAACTATCATTAAAAAAAATGTAATTGTCTCATGAATATTGTTTTATTTTGGTTTTGGGGCCATTACTACCATATTTAGGCCTACCGATAGTAGGCATTCAGTTGCAGCCAAGATAATTACAGTCTCGTTTAATGTTCCAGAGGTATCTAAACGAACAGCCAAAACAACAACAATATTAGGCTACTCACTGTAAAACGCACAAACACAAGAATATACTCACTGCGTAGCTGCTGTGACGGTGGTTTGTTTTACATCACACCAGTGGAGGGCGCGCGCTCACAGATAAAGAGCACTCGTAGTTCCCGCAGGTGTTCAGTGGTGAACACTCAATAACTGCAGTAGCATGCTAATAACCATCTTAAACTAACAGGTAAATGGTCTTCCACAACCGAAAATCATGTAAAACTGTCATCAGATTGTGTATTGATAAAGAACGAGTGCCCTGAGGTCAGTCAACAATCTTTCCTACAGTCTAAAATCGTAGAAACAGCACAGACATGCTAACTAACAATACAAGGCTAATAATAATAATACATTTTGTTTGTAATGTGCTTTTTTTTTTTGCTCTCAAAGCGCCACAACAATGAGTATAAAATAGAAAAAGATGCAACAACAATTAAAATGAAATAAATAACTAAAAAAAAACTACCTTAAATAAAAGTCTTATCAACTTCTTGAAACATTCCAGTTGAAGCATTTCTAATTGTGATAGGAACAGCATGTGGAATGGGCTAAAAGTTAGGGCCAAAAATAATGGCATGAAATGTGATTTAGAGATACTGGTACACTGCAAGTGTAACAGACATAGAGAATTTGTGGAGAATTGATGAGCATAAATAGTCAACATAACATAGCTGTAAGGATGTGGTGAAATGGGCTACTGCTGTCAACAAGCTTTTCCATCATCCCCTTCAGCATTGCTTTTTCTGTTCATTTACTGGCAGTAATTGAAGACGGAGCCTGTCAGCAGTAGGACTGAAAGGTGTCCAGAGCTGTAGAAACTCCCCGGGGCTCTCAACCCCCCACACCCTTGTGCCCCATGGGTGTTCTCACATTCACAAACACCATAAGAACACAAATAATTAAAGATTGAATTCATTAAAGGATTTAAGGTCGAGGTCGGGGTAACCTGTCACTCACATGAGATTGTAGCAATAAAAACCACAACGATCCAATCCATTCCCGTTGGACAAAATCAAGTACTGCCCTACATTTTTCTGGTTCAAGAAGCCCTTTCACTTGGATATTTGTCACAAAAGAAAAGAAAAGACTAAACTTCCATTTCATGCTGACTTTGTTACATTCAATGGGTTTCAAAAGGCCACTAGTGAAAATGTTTTTATTTTACATTTTTCTATTTTGATAAAAGGTTAGAATAATAATTTTAGTACAAATTTAATTGAAAACTGCAGATCTTTGAGGATTTATTCAAATTAAGAGCCCATTGTGTCTTTTCTTCATCTTATCTCTTCTCACATAGTCTCGTGTCCTACCTTTGCAGAGTGCTGCAAGAAACCGCTGATGAAATCGACATCCCCACAAATAATCCCAAATGTTCATGCAGAGGCCCTGGTTGCGGGTTGCCCAGGGACAGCTGTTGCTAGGCAACAAATGACATCACCACAGCAACAATTCTCAGCCTCATCAGTAGACCGACAGAAAGTGTGAGAGAAATAGAGAGAAGGACAAAGTGTCTGGCTCTGAACTGTGTGGTTGGCTGGTATGTCATTAATATGACAGCTGTGTTCTGGATTTAGAGCTGCCCTCGGAACAAAAAAAAATTGGGATTATTACTCGAAGAGCAGCCTTTGAATTATATATAGATATATAGATATAGATATTTCACCTCAAGCATACTTTTCACCGATGTCTCAAACTGTTGTCGCAAAGCTCTTTGTTATGGTGGCAGAACTGTGGGATGTAATTTAAATTAATTTACATAATTTTCACAAAATATTGAATTGGGTTATGTTGAATAATCTTTATATTATCATTGTTTTGAAATTGCTGATCTGGGTAAAATTAAACTTATACATAAAAGGTATTTAAAAAGTAGCAAAAATAAAAGACGACATATTGTAAAATGTTTTAATGTGAACTGCATATAACACATTTCTTTTATAAAAATCAACACCTGGGACACAAATTCATTGATCACGAATAATTTTTAATAAATAAATTCAAAGAATAAGAAACCTGGATAAATGACTCCATTTCACATACAATCATTCATTTAGGATCTGTGTGCTTGATACAGAAGGCCTCGGGAACATCCTCCACCCCTCGACTAAGCCGTCTAAAAATAAATGAGAAGAGAGGAGGATGAGCAGGCGGAGAGCATGGAAGGATAAAAGAGGAAGGTTAAAGAGGGTGCAGGTGAAGTACACTTTCCTCTGATCCTTCCTTGCTCTCTGCCAATCACAGTCAAATGTGTGCATGTACTTATTAGCACGTGTCTCTTCCTTGCTCACACAGTCTGATGGACAAACTCCACCCCTCCATTTCTGTCTGTAACCATGTGTCTGACTATGATGAGCATGGCAGCATGTGCACTGTTGTCATGGCTGGTGAGTAAAGGCCGTTTCCATGTAGAGTAGAGCACACTCAACACAAATAGTTTCCACAAATACTAATAACACAACTGTTGCTTAAAGTCAACATGAAATGACATTCACAACACATTTTACTTTGTAATGTGATGTATTTTGAAGTGAAACGGAGGAATTAATTGGATTGTAAAAAGTGGGCTTAACGTACTGGAACACAGCCAAACCTGAATGTCTAATACGCTATGTGGCTATTAATTAACATTATCCAATAGCCTGCATGGCCTAGGTGATGTCAGCGGACAATAAGTTATTTTATAGGCGGAACAAGTTTTTAGACTTTGGTTATTTGATTACATATTGATTATAGATTTGATTATAGATGATTTGATTTTGAAGCTAAAGAGATTTTTTTCTTTGGAATATCATGCACTGATGAATTCTGTTATACCAGGTTGGCCTATGTGCATTGCGGAATTAGGGTTAATGTGCATGTCATGTTGATTTTAAACAAAGGACTGATAAAATGTTGTGTAACTACTTTACATTTTGTTTCGAAATGCAATGTTGAGGAGCAGCTGGAGTTAACCAGGGCTCCAGGATCATATTGCAGATTACACCTCGTATTACTAATGCTGCACACTCTAGTGCTAATGTGTCACGATTTGAGAAGCTCAGATATGACGCCAGGTGAGATTTGGAAACCATCTACAATGACAGAAATATTTAGGAACTATTTAGGAACGTATTCACATGCTTTGGACAGTCACGGAAACACTGTGTGTGCATTGTGTTAAACAGTATCTTCAGCGTTTGAAGGGTAAAATGTCAAACGGCGACAGAAAACGTGACAACTGGAGTGAAGAAGGTCCATTCAGGATAAACTTGATAGTACAGTTGGCAATATATACAGTAATAGAATGATGCGCAACGTTAGAGCTTTTGTGTAAACATTGCATGAAGCGTTCGTCCAGTCAGAGACACTGACACTGCAAGTATGTAAATAAGGACGTTAACCCAGGGTTAGGAATGTACAGTCTGAAACGTCAGTTTATGAATACTCAAGATTAATTGTTAACCTCGGGTAAATTATGAGCAATGTGAAACTTGAATCAAGATAACCCAGGATTTCTTTTACCCGGGGTTTAGAATGACCCAAGGTTAATTTTAGGGGCATGGTTAGGGGAAAATATGAAAATGGGATTTGCTTAGTAAAAAGACCATTATGTCACAAACAAGAGCAAAATTCTTGGGATCAAATTTGGGATTTGGGATCAAATACAAGATCGTTTTGATACACAGAGGTTGCTGGCTGCTAAATAAAGTTTCCTAAATACTTATTCGGAGTCTGCTCTCTGTTCAGTGACACATCACACTTATTAGAATTTTAAGTGTGTGATAAGTTGTATCAGAAACAGGCCTCACTGTGCGTCTGCATGTTATAAACACAATAGCTCAGCCTCTGCTCCAAAACCCAGTGCTCTTTCTCACTGTCTTCTATAGCAGCATCCGAACAGAAATGGAACTTCATATAAGTGACTGATTTGGAACGCTCTACATAGGCAACAACTAAATGTGTCATATTAATAGCGATCTGCACCCAAGGCACACATGAGACTCGCCTTACAATTCATTTCAGTACAGGCAGCATGAAAGAAATGATGTGATGATAAGTGAATATAGTGAATTATAACATAGCGAATGATTCCACAGTATTTTAAAGCCACTAAGCCCACTTTACTACATTTGAGACAACTAAGAGGCTAAGAGGATGATATTCCTCAGTCATGTGACTGCAGACCCCCTATAGTTACTCTTTGTGTGTGAAGAGTAATAGAAGCTGTGATTAGACAGATTGATTAAGGTGCTTAGTGGACAAGATCTCTTATTTTCTCTATGTGGACTAAAGTAGAGTAGAGGCCTTTTCTACCCCAGAATCATATACAGAACCTCTCTCTCTCTTTTTCTGACCTCCCTCCTGGTTCACCTTTGGCCCTGAGGCGGGCAAGTTGTTCTGGACTAGAGGAGGAGAAGTTGAAAGAGGAGACGGAGGAGGACACCTGGACAGAATGGTGAGTGAGAGAGAAATGAGTGGGATATTTTAGGTGGAAGATACGTAGTAGATAGTGAGAAACTTTCACTGGCATTGTCTGGGTGATGGGGGTGAGTAAATAATATGATTTTTATTTTGGGTGAACTAATTTAAAAATTATTTTTATAACTATAAAACAATATAATATTATATAATACAGTAGAAACAATGCAATACAAAAATGTCCCCTTGGCATACAGGACATTAGTCATATTGATTTTGAGGGGTTGTCTTAAAACAGTAAGGTAGAAGAACTGACATTGTCCAATTGGAGAGGATTGGGTTTTGTCCACCTGCTCAAATGAATTCAGCACCATATGGTTCACTGTAACTGGTGAGATAAACACATAATTAGTCAGCACTCATGAGATCACACTGGATCAGTTTTTGTTCCCTCCCTCGTAATTTTTGCTCTGCTGAAAAGAGTGGTACTGCAGGTCACCAGCATATGTTTTTTTTATTAGGAGGGTATATTAGATTCTGGTTCCATTGCCAATTCACTTTACTGTTTTGGTTCCTTTACTGTACTGTAAACGATTCTCTTATTATTAATTTTGAGGGAGAAAGTATGGAAACTGTAATGAAAATAATTATTATTGCATAAGTACACTTAGAATTCATGTTGGATTAGGAGATCATTTGAAATTTCAGCTGAACATTATTAACAAATAAGAAAAGATTTATACAATTCTTTAAAGGGACTGTGTGTAGGAATTTCTCCCATCTAGTGGTGAAATTGTATTTTGCATTCAAACGAATAATGCTCTCCAGCGCCTCACTTTTTCAAATGCGCCTTGCATCTACCGTAGCCGTTATGTACCAAAAAGCTATGACAGGATGTCTTATAATAGCACTTCGAGGTTTTCTTCGGGTGAACTGGTTTGTTATTTAAAACAAACTGAAACTTGAAACAACGAAAAAAAGAATGTTACAGTATGAATTACTGACTGTGAAAAACATTAACTATGGTAATTAGAAGTAATGCCTTCTTTACTCGTTATATTTTTTGAAATACGTGCATTGTTAGATGTCATCATCATCAGAGCCTTCTCTAACGTTACTTTACTCAATAGCTGCTATTCATCAAAGAGCCTGTTTAACTTTTAACTATAAATGTTCTATTGTCTATATAATAAAGTACACAACCAAGCAATGAAAAAAAAGTTTGTAATTAAGACCGTAACATTGACTTACCTGTCGAGAAGAAAGCAGGCAACTTCAGGGTCTCTTTTGAAAGCTTTCTCCTGCATTAGCTATCCCGACATTAACCCTTGTTTTTGTAATCTCCGGTCACGTTTCCTTTTACGGTCTATTTTGGACCTTTTCGACGACGAGGACTCATCCTGTGACTCAGCATATGTATGAATGAACGGTGTATAAATAACCGTACAGTGCAGCCTTTTAAACTTGCCGGGGCAGTGACACTGCTCTGCTCCTCCGCTTCTGCTGGCTTCAGTCACGTGACGCTGGCTCTGAACGAAAAACGCGTTGTGGAAACGCGTTGGCCTAGTACTTTTTGTCCCTCTCTGCTATTATAGTTTTTCAAGATGGCGGAACTACATGGAAGCCTCCGTGGACCTACCCGTCCCATGTATATAAAGATAATAAATTCTTCGTTTACGAGGATTAGTCTGATCATTGGCATAGGTATTTGTACACCATTGAGGGCATATTTATGAATAAAAATATTGATTTTAGATAATAAAATACCTAAAAAGCTACACATAGTCCCTTTATGTGTGTTAAGAAACAGTCATGAAAATGACTCTTTAGGTACACTAAAATGGCCTTTTATTTCACACTTCATCACATCACAGAAGTAGTGTTATGAATCATGCTCAAAAGACTATTCTTAAAGAAAGAAGTTTCATAACTTTTAATGTTACGCCTCTGTAAAAGAGGAAATAGAAAGTACGACATGGACACGATGTAGCTTCAGTCAAGTCCAATGTTGTAATGGACGAACGTAAGCCACACGTTCCGTACACAGGCTGAACGAGGCATTAGCAATCGTTAACAGATCCTCCAATCACAAACTGGTACTTAAACTTACGGCAAAAAGAAAGTGAAACTTATGTAAACAAGCAAACACTGCATATTGTAATTTAAGGTGCATTTCCCCAAAATGTTATAGAAGTTAAATAAAACAGCATTTTAAACAGATCGTCTTTTTATCCTATTAATCTCTTTAGCCTCTTTTACCCAAAAAGCAATGGATTACCGATCTACAGACCATAAGTGTATTTTAACTTTCTCCTTTTTATGAACCATTTTAAGTATCTTTTAACTTATATCAACCCATTCAATGTATCAGTATTACATCATTTTTTATCATCCTTACATTAACAGAGTTGAAAATCATGAAAATCATTTTGTTCGTTTGTTCTGTTTGTAAGGCATTCCACTTTAATTTCTGATATTTCCGTAAAAAAATCCTTTCCATTAACTATATCCCTGAAGGAGGGAACGGAGACGCCATGTCGAGACCGACGAATAGGAATCTCACTAGAGAGGCCAATCTACTTTGAGTGAAACTAAACGAGCCAATGCACATTGGCGTGCAATCATTTGCATCAGCTGTTCAGCCACTTAGTGCGGGTATATAATGAGCAGAAGGTGCGATTGCACTTCAGTTTTTTGCTTAAGAGCCGAGCCGATAAGCTGGCTGCCCCAGCGGGCCGCAGCAGATGTGGCGACGGGACGTGGCATCTCCGTTCCCTCCTTCAGGGAACGAGGGTTACCATATGTAACCTAGACGTTCCTCTTCAGTCTGTCAGTCAACACCACGTCGAGACAGACGAATAGGAATCCCTACCAAAGGGCCACAGCTGCTGACCCCATCCAGCAAGAACTCACATTCTTCCCCGAAGGAGTTAAGTGGAGATATGCATATGGACTAACCCGAAGGTTGTACTGCATATGAATACTGGGAAAGACACGGGCTTCCGTTTAGGTGCAGCCGTGGAAGAAATACACATATGGGATCCCCGCAGGGTCACACAAATGAGACCCAGCCTAGACCCGGTTCTCAAGGATTCAATGGATAAAGGCCTGGCGTTGGATGCTCCACCACGTCCGGGTCGAGGGTGTTGGAGGACTCAACAGGTTTTTCACTCTGGAGCAATAAGGGTGCACAGTAGGGTGCAGCAAGGCTATAATATCTAGCGAACCTGTTAAGCCCTCAGCTCTGCAGATATCTGTTAGCGAGACACCACGTGCCAGCGCCCAGGAGGATGCAACACCTCTCGTGGAGTGAGCATGCAACCTAAGCGGGCAGGGCACACCTTGTGCTTAGTAAGCTAAGGCGATGGCATCCACTATCCAGTGGGCCATCCTCTGCTTGGAGACAGCCTTTCCCTTCTGCTGGCCTCCGTAACAGACAAAGAGCTGGTCTGAGGTCTTGAGACTTTGAGTTCTGTCCACGTACAGATGCAGAGCGTGGACAGGACAGAGCAAAGCCAGGGCTGGGTCTGCCTCCTCCAGGGGCAGCGCTTGCAGGTTCACCACCTGGTCCCTGAAGGGAGTGGTAGGAACCTTGGGCACATAGCCAGGCCGGGGTCTCAGTACAACATGGTTGTCACCTGACCCGAACTCTAGGCACGATTCGTCGACCGAAAATGCCTGTAGGCTCTTGATAGAGGCCAGTGCAACCAGCAGCCTTCATGGAGAGAAGCTTTAAGTCTGCTGATTGCAAAGGCTAAAAGGGAGCATCCTGGAGTGCTCGGAGCACCAGGGAAAGGTCCCAAGAGGGTATGGAGGGGGGTCGAGGAGGGTTTAACCATCTCGCCCCCCTAATGCCGACCAAGTCGTGCTTTCCTACTGTTTTGCCATCTATGCGGTCGTGATATGCTGAAATAGCGGCAGCATGTACTTTGAGGGTGGAGGGAGACAGCCTTCGCTCCAACCCTTGCTGCAAGAAGGAAAGCACGGACCCAATCGAACATCTTTGGGGGTCCTCTCAGCGAGAAGAACACCACTCGACAAACAGTTTCCATTTCAAGGCGTAAGCACGTCTCGTAGACAGCGCCCACGCTGAAGTGATGGTGTTAAGTACCTCTGGGGGTAAGTCACCTAGAACCTCTGCGTCCCATCCAGGGACCACACATGGAGTTTCCAGAGGTCCGGACGTGGGTGCCATAGGGTGCCCCGTCTCTGAGTCAGAAGGTCCTTCCTTAGAGGAATGGGCCAGGTAGGGACTGTCACGAGGAGCATGAGTTCTGGGAACCAGGTCTGGGTGGGCCAATAGGGAGCCACCAGAAGGACCTGCTCCTCGTCCCCCCTGACTTTGCACAGGGTCTGTGCAAGTAGGCTCACTAGGGGAAACGCTTATTTTTTGGAGGCCCCGGGGCCAGCTGTGTGCCAGTGCGTCCGTGCTGAGTGTTCCCTCAGTCAGGGAGTAAAACAGCTGGCAGTGGGAGGTCTCTGAGGAGGCAAACAGGTCTACCTGAGCCTCCCCGAACTCTCTCCAGATCAGCTGAACCGCCTGGGGGTGGAGTTGCCATTCTCCCAGGAGCACAGCTCGTCGGCCACACAGTTGAGCACACCGGGGACATACATATGGCTCGAAGCGACCTCAGATGCTTCTGACTCCATAGGAGGAGATGACGGGTGAGTTGCGACATGCGACGGGAGCGTAGACCACCTTGTTAGTTGATGTACGCAACGGTCGCAGTGTTGTCCGTATGGACCAGCAAATCCCTGCCCTGTAGCGGCCTTTTTAAGTGTAAAAAAGTAGATTGGCCTCTCTAGCGAGATTCCTATTCGTCGGTCTTGACGTGACGTTGACTGACTGACTGAAGAGGAACTAGTTAAATGGCTAAATTACTTGTTTTGACAAAGCAAGATTTGCTTGTTAAGCTAGTTTCATGAACATGCTTGTCAATCAGCTTGATCAGCTACATTTGAATGGTTAATTTGGTTAATTTGGTCTTCACAACAGGGAAAGGAGGCTGGCATTGTGAACTATATCTCACTTTATATCTCAGATCTATATCTCAGATTTAGGACCTGTTTTGATGATGCATTGTGTAATAGATAAGAAATTATAGAAGATACTTTACATTATTTTATATCAATATTATATAACTGATTATATCGAATATTTGATACTTTTAGGTCTGTGATACTTTTACAGTCTGTGTAAAATTGTACACAACATACTATACTTAACTAATTATAGTTGAACAAGTCCATTATTTCTTTTTCAAAACAGTTAACACATAATAACTGTCAGGGTTATGTTTAAGTCTGTTCTGTTGTGTTTTGCTTTTGTTTCCTTTGCGTTCCCTGTCCCTAATAGACTGAGTTCTGGCGGATGACACGGACGTTAGTCCTGTCTGAATTGGTACATGAAATCACAGACGTTGGGTGAAAAGATTTGTAACTCAAACTACGTTTGGGAAACTATTCCCGTCCGAATAGGACTTTTGTTTCTCAGAATCTCCTGCGTCATTCGTATTACTGCAGACACGTTGCAGTGACATTAGAGTCACATGTTTTAATTTCAACACAATTTTATTAATCAAATTCAAAAATGTCATCCTTCCACTAGAAAGAAAAACAGTCCTTGACATTACAGAAAGTTGGTTATAGAAACAAAGAAGCCATCACCAAGAATTATTTGTTTTATAATACAGATTTATGTTTTAGCCAAGTAATATTTTTGTTTTTTTGTAGAGCAGACTATATATGTATATATATATACACACACACAGACAATTTTTAAATGACATTTTACACACATGCTGTCATAGATTTACTCAAAATTCAATCTTTGATGATTGACTTTGTCCTTAGAAAGCTGACATAAAGCTTGATCTTGTGTTATATGGACATTTCTGTTATGCTGCAGTAAATGATTAGAATCCCAGTCTTGGATGTCTGACACAGCTGTGCTTGTGGAATGATCTGTCCTTGGACATGCATTGGCTAGAGGCTAGAGAGTAGAGGCTTGATTAGTTGTTTGATTAAACATGGCTGCATGATTTTTGAGCCTGAACCATTGCATGTGTTAATGAATGTGTTTGTGTGAAGCATAAATAGCGTGACTAACAGATGTGGAGGAGGTGCTGTGATGTCATGTTGCTATTTATAGACTCCCTTACATTGTGAATTTTCTGCATGTTCGTGTTTCCGGGGGTATCAAAAGAGAGAAGTAAGTTAAAGGAAAAATCTCTCTTCCAAATCATCACAAAACGCTGAAAAAATGTTTCTACCCAGATACAGAAGCCCAGACATTAGACTATACACTACTAGTGAATGGTAAGGTGTGTGTGTGTGTGTTCATATACAGCATGTGAGTACAATAAAATGCCCTGAAACACACACATACACACGCTACAAAATCTGCTGGCTTCCGGAATTATGATTTGATATTTTGTGTCTGCGTATGTGTATCTATCCTTTTTTTTTTATGCAATACTGAGAGAGAAACACAGGGAAAATGATGATGTGTCTAAAATCTAGCCACAGCACTTTTTCAGGCTAATGGGACAAAAGTGACATTATCTTCAGGGTGTGGTGTGTGTCTACACACCTTGTTCTTCATTATAATAAGGAAAAAAACGATGATAGATGAGCTACTGAGCTGTGTGTGATACACACATGTGCATGTGCTTTATCACAACTGAATTAATTGTCAACACAGCAGTTTCAAATAGCACTAAATGCTATTGCTAATAAAACCTGAGGACCCGCACCTGGAAAACTAGAATGAGGTATCTGTTTCCTGTTCTTCTCTTTCTCTGTTCAGCTTTGACACATTAAAGAACAAGGACTGCGCCTCCTTAGTGGAGCTTTCCGATTTAAAAAACTGAAGATAAATAGAAGAAATTCTTTTTGAACAGATGCTTGTTTAGCAGTGTTTTTTGTCTTGGTTTATAACATCTAGTTCAAAAGTAAAATACTAAAAAATAAAAATCCAATATCATAATAATGTACACTATATTCAGGCAAGAGATAGATATATAATCATGGTAGATTTTAACTGAAAGATTGAACTATGTTCTCAGAACAAAGGTAGTTTCAATCTGTGAAATATTCAAGTTGTGATCTTGTGATAATCTAGTGTTCCCCTTAGAGCAAACTACATGTTTGATGTATGAACAGATCTCTTTTATGATAAACTGTTTAATAGCAGACTGACATATCTGTGGGATAACTAAAAACTTGTTATATATTCTGGCACAGAACTCAAAGGCCGTGAGGATTTGGAGTCACATTTAACACGAAAGCCTGACATAAAAGAAAGTGTAACGTTTAATCTGAACTTGATTGCTTGTTTTAAAACCTTTGGCCCAAAACCTCTCGCATCCCCCCCATCCTCTCTTTTTTCCTCTCTCATTCCTGTCCTCCTCTCCTTAATCCTGGTCTATTCCTATCTTGTCCTCTACTCCTTTCAGGGAAGTCGTTATGCAATGAACACACATGGTGTGCGGTCACTTTAATCTGGAGGGGATGACGTGTGTGTGTGTGTGTGTAGCAGAGACCTCTGTGCTCTTAATACTCCAACTGTCTCCTCGTTCATCTCTGTATCACATTCTTTATCTCTAAATCATTTCACATTTCTGTGAACTGACATACAGCTTTGATTCCTTTGCTGTGACCTTTACTGAGGTTGTTTTCTCACCCATTTACCACTCTGAACCCCGCAAGGTCGTTTCCAAGGACACTCTACTCTTGCTGTTTGGCCTTCTGATTGGCTATCTGGCTCTTAAAGCAAAAGTGCCCCCAGTAAGCAGATGACTTTCTGAATCAAGCACTGTAACCTCACGCTCCCCCAGCATCACGACAGACTGCAGAGTCAGCAGTCATACCATCACGGCATCTGAGCTGTGCAATTAATTAAGATGCGCCCTGGTAAAAAAGCACATTGCTACTGGGAGAGAATGTTCTGTTCTCTGTCAAGCAGCACAAAACCATGTTCATATGATTAATTGGCTCAGAATACTGGCTGCTGCATCCAGATAATCTCACACATTCTTCCTATTTTCAGTTTAAGAATAAGGGAACTCATTTGGGGAACTTCCTCCTTTAGATTCACTGAGTTTCTCTGACAGTATCACCTAGTCAGAGCATTCTGGCCTAGTTTAGACTATGTGAGCAATTAGATTAGCACTACTGATCTGATTAGTGAACATACATATACATATATATATACTACCGGTAAAAAATTTAACCATTTAAATGTTTTTGAAGTCTTTTATGCTCACTTAGGCTGCATTTATTAAAAAATAAAAAATAAAAAAAACAGTAAAACTATTAGAATTATTATTAGAATTTAAAATAACTTTTTTTCTATTTAAATGTATTTAAAAATGTAAATAATTTAAAGCTATAATTACTCCAGTCTTCAGTGTCACATGATCCTTCAGATCCTTCATATTATTATAACTGCTGAAAGTTTTTTTGCTGCTTAAAATTTTTGTGGACATTTTTTTCAGGATTGTTTGATGAATAGAAACTTTATGTCTTTACTGTCACTTTTGATCAATTTAATGCATCCTTGCAAAATAAAAGCATTTTCTTTCTGACCTCATACATTTGACCTGTAGTGTATATATTTTATAAATTCCATACAGTTCTGTCATTACAACTAGGGCATGGTAATGGATATGGCAATGTTAATGTATTTGGTCCTGGGGGAATAGATCTGCTACGCTGCTGCTTCTGCACAGCAAGTGCCAAGACTTTCTACTGCCAATACATTCACAGACATGCTGCTGATGCACATATAACATACATGAAATAACCCCCGTAGCAGATCTATACTGGTGGATCTGGGGAAGGAGGAAGGTTTCTGAAAGTGCGCTGCAGACTGCTAACAGCAAACAATCCCACGTATTTAAATGTTTATGTTTAATGTTTAAGTGACCGCTAACAAATTGAGTTCAGGACCTATTAGCCTGCACCATCTAGAGTTTCATGACAGAATTTTGTATCAGTACTATAAATGAATACTATATATAATTGAATATTTATACAAAATCATTAAATTGCACTTACTAATCATTTGCACTTCTGGTATTGTACACTGTATACCTACTTGTAGTACTCCGCAAATTTTTTAGCATTTACCTCTGTTAGAAATTAAGAGTCCAACAAAAGTGCCTTTGGTCTTCGTCTTTAATCAGACATATGAATGAACAATTAACCAGCGCTGGGGAGATAATAGCTCAGCTCCCAAAACGGATATATATGGAATGTATAGTAAAAGTATAAGGGGAGTCTTACCACTTCAACCAATAGAACCATACATTACATCATATCATATCATATATACGTTGTATAACAAATCTATAAATGGTCAGGCTAAATTTTCAGCTAGATATCCTTCTGTGCCTTGGAGTCCAGTAAGGCCTTCAATGTATAACATAGGGAGATTTCACCAGTCAAAAACTGGAGTCCACATTAATGGATAACAGACGTGGACATTACATTCATACAAAGGAATTCATTGTCAGAGAACTTCTGACAACCTTTTTGTGGGGACTTATTCTCCTCAACATTCATTCCTTTACTCTCTCCTGACCACATCAGAGATAGTAATGTAGTAGATTATGAGGGATTCAGTTCTCAAACACACATGCAGCGAATTAGCAGCAATGTTCTCACGCTACTGTGATGTAACTGTCACAGATTAAAATGAGGGTTTATTTGACTGTCTCCCTCTCTTCCTCTATCCCCCATTTTCTGAGTCAGCACAATGACTAAGAGATAAGATCACCTGACCACTGTTGCCATGGAGATGGAGATTTTCCCCCCTTCTACTTCTCTCTGCAGCAAAGGGGGGAGGGGGGGGGGGGATGCTTTCAAAGGTTAAAGAAGGATAGAGCATACATGGTGTCAGCCATTTTGGTTTTTCAAAAAATTTGAAAAAACTTTATTAGCAATATGCCACAGACAATGCTGCCTACATTAACTTTGAGGGGCTTTAACTGTGGTATACAGTTGATTAAACTATAAACACTGTACCAAATGTGACCAAAAGCAACTTAGTAGCCTACTACTGCTTTTGGGAAGACAAGATCAAGCTATACTAGTCATTGCAAAACTCCTTACAAACACTGATTTACAGCAAATGTAAATGTGGGTCCCATAGCTAAGTTTAACAAAAGATCAAAAACAGAACAATGTGTCTCACCTGCATATTATAGAATCACTACTTTCCATTGCAAATCAACCCATTGGCCCTAGGTGTGTGTGCTAGTGCATGTATTCAGAGAAAATGAAGCCAAAACAATGATTGAATCTAGCTTTTTGTTTCTTCTGTGACTGACATGGAGTTATTGTAAAGAGATGTATGAATCTTTAGAGTACATTTATCTTGCTACACTGTCATATACATACCTAGTAGTAGTGGAAGAAGGGTCTGAAGATGGTGGGTCTGAATATACATACAAATTGTACTGTTCATAAACATGAATTTGTGCAATTTATGTTCTTTATAAGAAACATGAATAAATACTTATAGGGTACAGTATATATATTATTTGAAGGTGATAGCATGTATTTGCATTGTAAACTTGACCTCTCCAGGGTCACTGACCCATCAGTCACAATTTGATTATCTTTCTGTCTCTCCTTCTTCCTTTCTTTCTAATGAACTTGACATATTGTGTGCTGTTCTGTTTCAATGTAAATTGGTATGCAGTATAAAGCTATTCTTCAGTTAACCTGTTCATGAGACTGTACTAAGCTGTATTCAGCTTATAGCATTAAAGTAACAATAATTCAATTTACAAAGGTATGAACTTAACAAAGATGTTTGGTACAGGAGAGTAAAGGAAAGAGAAGAATAGATGGTAATAGAGAGTAACATGTGTAGTTAAAATGAAGCATAGGAATAGATGTTTGCCTCAAGGGAAGCATTAGGCATTCTTATTTAAAGAAGCTACAATATATAATTTCATTATTCCAGTGTGAAAAAAAAAATCTACTACAAAACAGACATACAGCACACATAATGAAGCGACCAAAACTGGTGCATTAAAATCAATCTGATAACTGCAATATATATATATATATATATATATATATATATAATTGATTGGATTATAATGAAGCATTATTATAAAACACTAAGATGTTATAGTATTAATGTATGAAAGCAACACAGTTTTTGACACGTTGAACATAGGTAGGTTTAAGGCCTACTGCAGGGTCGACTAGTAGCGGTGTTCTCTGACAACACATTTAAAACATGTAATATTAAAAAAGCACTGAAAGAAACAATATGCCAAACACGTTTACAATACAATAATCATGCAATCACACAGATTATGACTTAGCTTATATGACTAGTTAGTCCAATTTATATAAAAAAATGAGATTTTCTCAGAGAACACGATGATGCTGTTCGACTTTGGAATTCTGCATTACCGCAGGAGGAGCTTTGTCCGCATGCGATTGGTGGCTTGTACCTGCTGCCTGCGCGCTGGTTGGACAGATGATACGTCGATATTAAGGAGTGCGTGCGTCTATTGGCTGAGAGCGTAAATGTGGGCGTTTCTCATGAGGTACTCTTTTATGAGGTCGGTCGGAGAAGCGCATCTCTCACATCCACCGGCGCTTCTTTCCAGGCGGAGTGGTGCGGCAGCTGGCGGTGTCGCGGAAGGACACCAGATCATATAAGGCGGCAGTGCGGCTTCCTAGTTTCGCCGGCTTTAACGCAACTACCAAGAGCAGTGCACGAGACCGGCATCCCTGCGAAATGCCCTGCCTCGCAGTCAAATTTCATTGGACCATTTAGTTTGTCTGTATTTAATATTTACAAAGTTGTGCAGGTTCATTAACTTAATGTTGCAACGAATAATACCTTAATACCTTGACGTGAAATCTACGCGCATTCGGTCCCTCAGCCGAGGTAAAGCAGTGAAACTAAGTTTTAAACCAAGTATAATTATTCGTCTTTCTTAAGATCCTTTTTGATGACTGACATTCTCTCTTCGTAAAAGGCTGTCACTCTCTCCATCACTCTCATATTACCTGAAGAGAACGGACTGACTGCGCAACCATGGGGGTAAGAACGACACCTCTCTTTTACTGCATTATAGCAAACAGAAAAGGATAAAAAAAACATTTTCCCATTTTCTTTTAAAATGTATCATGCATACTTTAAATCGTGAAAAATGCAGCGTCATGTCCTATGCTGTCAGACATAAAAAGGAAGAATGACATTGACTTGTACGCTGCTTTCTAGACTGCGACACTGATGGAACAGGACGTTCTGTAATCATACGTTACGAATTATACGCTATAATTTTGAAATTGTTATTAGCCTATATGAATGGTCAGCATCAGATTCAATAGAACTGCTTTTATAAACTGTTAGAATGCTGTCGTCATAATCAGCGGATACGCAGAATCGCAGATAAGGTTTTAGCTGTTACCTTAATTGAAAGCTTGTCGGTGTTTGAATGATAATATCTGGATGGTCATTTTAACCTTGACGAGACAGTTTAATCGGGTTATGCTAGTCAGAGACTTTCTAAAGGGCAACGCTGCGCAGTGCTGTCTTCGTCCCATGATTGTGTGATGTCTATCTCTATCTCTACTTATTTCTGCTCAAAAGTATCTTGTCAGGTTGTTTTACAGGTTTTAGGGCTGTTTGGGTACATCTGTGTGGGGTCCCCCCTCCAGCACCCCATTTAGCTATATCCCTCCGTCTGTAGGCTATTACTGACCGCAGCGCGCGACGCCTGTTCTGAACCGTTAATCCGGATGTTCTGAATGTGCATTTGTATCATCTTTATGGACACAACCGGCTTTGCTGAGTGTGTTGAAGTGACTGGTGTCCACACAGACGCACAGACACACAGACACACACACCCCAGAGCCGGTCCATCGCTGAAGTCCACATGCGTCATAATGCGGTTACCGGGAATCTGTATAAAACCAGCTTATTTTCCTGCATCTGTGACATCACCGCGCGCGGGTAATCACCGACAAGGGCAGATTTAATAGATTCAGTTCTGAATAATCACTCGAAAGGTCGAATTTGAATTGCGGCTAATGGAGATTCGCCCAAGTACAGTGTGTAACTGCGTTGGGGTGAAACGAATGTCAGACTGAGTTGCGCATTTTGCCTCATCACCAGCGTGGTTTTTATCATTTTATATTCGGAATGACGTGGAGAGTAAAAGCTAGGTGCGTAGCGCAGTGAGAACGCCGGTGTTGAGCGGCTGATGATGTGCGTAGTTTATAGCTGTTGCCAGGGACACAGACAGATCTGCTAAAGCTGTTAACGCAGAATACTTAGCAACATCGCAGAACTGAATGTCACGGACGCGCTGCAGCGAATGCGTCAAAACTGACGACTAGCGGTGTAAGAGCAGGGCAAAAATGATTGCGCACACAGTTTTGTCAAGGATTAATCTGAGCGCTTGTGAGTGAGCTTAGCTAGTTAAATGGGATGGAAGGGAACAGATATACTGGCGCAGATTTTTTTAAGCTTGTTAGTAAGCGGTTTGTTTAACGTCGCTGAGGCGTGCCGTGCCGGTTGCTGTCGCAGTGATGCTCGTGGCGATGCACCACCATCAGCATCCCAGCTGCTTTATTCCCTATAGGCCGCTTTCTGCGTCAAACACGAGGCGGAGCCACGCGAGTGGAAATTCCCGGTAGCGGCCTTTGATAGGCACGAGATGCGGATATGGAAAGCGAATAGATTAAATGAAGAAGTGACATTCATTGCGGTCGTGTTCAAATGTGCTCTTAAAGGGATAGTTCAGACAAAAATAAAAATGTTGTCATCACATCCTCATGTGGTTTCATCATCCTTGCTCAGTCTATAATTTTCTTCTGTGGAACATAAATTATGAAATTAGGCAGAATGTCAGTTTCAAACACCATTTACTTTGATAAAATAAAATAAAAACTATATATATATATATATATATATATATATATATATATATAGGCTAGCTATATATATATATATATATATATATAAAAGCAGTGAAAGTGAATGGTGGCTGAGTTTGTCAGTCCATTTTTCCTGTACCATTTCCTTTTGTTCTCCACAAAAGAAAAAAATTGTCTGACGTCGTCATACTCAGAATGTGAGTCTGATACTGCTCCATTGGGCTGTGATTATGGGGCGTGTTTCAAACGAACCAGGAAAGAAAATGCCTCTGCATTCATTTGGATAGACCTACAACCAATCAGAGCAACGGAGTAATTGACTTATGTTCTTCATTAAATTTTCCGATCGACAAATGATCGCGGTTCTCTGTTCCTCTTTTAAAATTAATGCGCTGTCGATATCTTCTATAACAGACGCGATGGCGGAATCTACACATCTCAATTCTCCAGTGGCAGTCATCTTTGATGTAAACAAATTCAACCCAAGCGCTCTTTGGTGACGTGGATGATTATGTTACTGTTGATCATCTGTCCATTATCGTATAAAGCCCGCCCTGACAATTTGATTGGTCCGAACAGCTCTGGTTCGAGTATAGTCGTTCCACAACGGATCAAGTCCAGACCGAACTTCCCAACCTAAAATGTTGTGGGCGGGGCTAAGTTCGGCTGGTATCCAGGCAAAAAAAAAAGGCTTTGGAACAACATGACAGTGATAAAAGGAATACTTCACCGATTAGCATTAAGCTTTGTATCAGTACAAACCCGGTAGTATTTTCGAATGACCGTGCTTCCCTCCCTCATGTCCCCCAGAGACGAGATTTCTGCATTGTGTGTCTGGAAAAAAACCTCAGATGACGCAAAAATCGTAATTTTGCGTCATCGGAGGCTTTTTTGGCCAGAGGCTAGAGACTACAGCCAGTAGTAGGAGCTAGTTCTGCATGTATTCAACCCACCCATAGGGGGTTGGATCTCACGATTAAACAGCGTCTTTTCAGTTTCGAGTCAACTAGTAGCCTAGTTGTATCATTTCTTCCGATACTGCCCTCTGTAACCGGCAGGCGTGGCTTGGGAGTGGCCTCGTAGGGCAACGAAGCAAGTGCATTCTGGGAGTTGTTGTATTTCATCCACATGAGCCAAAAATACATTTTCTGGCTTTTCTCAGTCTAGAAGGCACCATCTTCTAAAATAATTTCACATTTCTACTACATAAATGACCCAATTTAAATACACATTCATCTTTCCAGTGGTGAAATATCTGTCTGCAGCCTGCAAGACTTCAAGTTACGCCCCTTCAAGTTACACCCACTTCAGGTTACGCTCACTTCAAGTTGATCACTGTTTTTTCGACTTAAAGCAGCGCTTTACAGACCGGTCAGTGTATGACATCAAAGTACCACGAGAGCAATTAGAGAACAGACCGTTTACAGGTCCATGGGTTTAACATAAACTGAACATACTAGAGTCGATTAAACTGACTCTTATCTGTTCAAGAACCGAAATGCTTGTTTTGGTGTACAGTAAAGCAAGCTGCAATCTGCATTAATGCAAGTGTACTGATAATGTATTGCAAGAAACCATATTGCAATGTATTGTTTTATCAATTATCCGTCCCACCTCAACTTAGAGTGTGGAGCAAGCACTAATATTATATCCTTTTGGAATTGGGCTTTTTTTCTTTTTTTCCTAAAATTGTTTAAAATAGAAAACAATAAATTAGGCGATATCAATGCATTTACATCTATTAGGTGCCATCTTACCTGTGCATTTATATTTTAATAATGTAAAGGGCAATCTGCTACTGTGTTGTGCTGCTGGCATCTGTGGGACACTCAGCGAGACAGATTGACAAGCTCAAAGTTCAAAACGCTTTGCTCTGCCCTTGCTGCAGTGTAAAAAGCGGCAATATGACTTATACACTTCGATTATCTTGGGAAAATATTCTTACCGCTGTCTCTATAAGAGCTGGCATCTTGCCGACAATATCTCGTTTTGAGTTTGACATATCGTGTGGTTCTGTGTGATTTGGACAACCTCATGTTACGCCCCCTTCCTGTTACGCCCCTCTCTTGCAGTCCGCAGACAGACCCATCTCAAATAATGGGTGAACTGTCATCACCGGAATGTGTTTCCACAATCACAATATTACAATACATTACAATTATTTATTACAAAATAAATAATTGTGTAAAATATATATTATTTATTTATTTATTAAATTGGCAAATAAAATAATTTACCTAATAAATAGTTAAGTTTAGTTTCTTGCTATTTGGAAAAAGCAACTAGGCTTATGAAAGCTTTATAGGGACACAAACACCAAGAAGAATATCACAGCTTATTAAAATATGAATCAACTTGTATGCATGTAGCTAGTATAACATGGATTTAAAATGTTCATGAGTGTGTCTATAATGAATATTAATTACTGGCAACGTAAACCAATTAAAAATATTGTTTCATTAAGCTAATAAAGATAGAGACCGAGAATACAACTGGTGGCATTACAGTATGTAAATTTCCTCTTCAGACACATGATGATGCACCAGTAAGTACGTAGTATAGCCTATACACACTGCAGGTGAGTGCCTGGGAGAGGGGTTGTGCTGCAGCAGGGAGGGGGATGAACACAGATCCTGTTACATGTAATTAGCCTGGCTCAGCTTGTGTTTCCAGAGTGTGTGTGTGGGCTGGGTTACCTGGGTACAGATGGTACAGATAACCAAGGATGAGGACACAGAGGTGTCCATAATGTGGAACTATAATGCAATGATGAATACAATTTTGCAAAAAATTTTGAAAGATGTGTTTCATATTTTAAAAGTCAATTAAGTTTATGAAGTATAAATATTGAGTATATATACATATATATATATATATATATATATATATATATACACACACACACATATGTATAGGCCTATATATATAAGTGAAATGATATAATAAATTATATAAAGTAAAGTATATAAAGTAAATACAAGTGATTTTTGTGTCTATGCAATTTCTGTATTTTTGAAGTCATTAATTTATAATTTACCCTAGATATAGATTGTGTTCTAAATTTGATAATGCATTAATAATGTAATTAATCTGTGTATGCCCTCTCCGAGCATAACTGAGTTAACATCCTGTATATATCCAGATGCTCATGTTTGTATTGAGCACATCAGTAAATAGAGCATTTCATAGCTGCTTTTGTACTGATATATGACTCTTTACTATTGATATAACAGAAGCTTTTTAGCTAATTAACTCTCTGTTTTACATAGGAACTTGTACTTCAATGGATTAATGTTATTGTACCATATTTAGGGGTATGAATGAGTTGTTGTTGTTGTTGTAGGGGGTTAAAGATGAAGTGTGTAATTTTTACTTTTTGTTTACATTTTTATGTCAGCTTAAATGTGGCTTACTGATAGTTGTATCTGCATAAAATGACAGGCTTTAGCTTTAAGTGGGTTGGATTTGATCTGTTAGGTCTCATTATCACATTCTGTCCACGGGACGTCTGTTAGTGGAGCGAATACTCAAGGTCAGATTACCCTCTCCTCGTCTTTCCCCAGTGTTGATGTAGCGTAACTGCCCCTTAGGTCAGAGCTGCTGTGATGCCGCTCCACCGGTGGGAACATAAATGGAGTGCCTGGTTCAGGTTCCACATCCACACCACATAATTTATTAATCTGATCCTTTGTTGGTAGAGGAGCTGAGAAAGAACAGTCCATTCTGATGGAAGGAATTCTGTGGCACAGCTGACCATCGGCTCTTCTTTTAACTAGAGCTGTAATGAGCAATCAGTGTCAGACGTCAGAGAGAATGTGACTTAAGTACTGAGGAGAAGAGAAACTGTGTATGTACAGTATGTCTGTGTGAAGACAGAATAAAGAAAGGAATCCTCAGACAACCCTTTTGAGACGTGAAGCATCTGTGTGTCCTGCTGTGACTTAAATTTGGGGCAGTGATTTATTGTTCCAATCAAGAACATGCACAGATGCCCCACACTCTGGCAAAGCTGATTCGCTCAGTGGATGAAGTATAGACAGATGGAAGGATAGAATAATGGATAGAGAAGAACAGGAGGGGGGGTATAGAGGTAATACTTTAACAAGAAGGATTACAGAGTTTTGTTTAAAGTGAAATGAAATTATATTGCAACAACTCCCCCTCTTTTCTATTTTTCTTTTCTCCTTTAAATATGTGTGTGTGTGTGCGCGCATGGGGTTACATGACTATGGGTAAAGGAATTACATTTTCTCGTAACTGAAATTATTTCATCTCATTATTCTTAATTGATTAAGGATGTTTCTAAATTTTCCTATTTCTAAATCGTCTTCATTGTGTGCTTATACATCCCGAACGTGACAGAAGACGTGACCCAAGAAAGGATATATTTTTTTGCTGCGTTTTTAGTTTTAGTGTTTCATTCCCCCCACAATGGACCTGCCCGCCATACAACTCCTGTGCCTGGAGAAGCTGGACCGTTCGCTGGAGGACCATGCAAGGGAGTTTTTAGATCTGGTGTGCCTTACACACTACTCTGACTGCTTGCTCTGCATTTTTTACCGTGCCAGCCTCAGTCTCAGTCTAAGGCATGCCTGCCAGCAAACGGTCCCAGTGAGGATTTCGCCGCTTATGTGGTGTGGGTGCTGGTGAATAGTGGATCGGAGTTCACCATCGACCCCGAAGAGGACATCACCAGTCCCACTCCAAACTCAGAGCCTAGCCAAACACCACCCCGCTGTGTGGACATGACGCCAGAGCCCATCGCAGACGGAGAGTCAGCGCCTGCCGCGATGGAAAAGCCAGCGCAAAAAGAAGCGAATGAGAAAACCATTGCCCCGAAGCCTAAATCTTACAACGCGCCTGACCAGGTGTGTGAGCCGGCAACATCATGTGCCCCTGAGGAAGTTATTGTGGAGTATGAGGGATGTCGTCCATCAACTCTCAGCTCCTCTTCTGTCTCCTCTCTGTGACGTGGCTCCACCTCGGGCCTTCCGTTATCCAGATCCTCCTGGGTGAGTGGATCCTCTAGCTCCGCCTCCAGCTGCTGATTCCATCACTTCACCTCGGCCTGTCGCCCTGACTCCTATGCCTTGGCTCCTCCTTCCCTCGGCTCCACCAGGGACCATCGGCCTTACGCCTTCACCGGGCTCCCTGGTAACCCGGTTCCACCTCGGGGGGTCATCGCTGCAGCTCCGTCGCGGCCTCTGAAGCCTTTGGGGTTGCTTGGTTCCATCTGCTCTTCGTCTGTGCCTAGGGCTCCACCACCATTGGCTACGTCTCCATCAGTCATCCCCATGGCTTCGTCAAGGAGATCTCCGCCATTTCTCTTCCTTCCCTCGACTAACCGTGGCATCATCCTGGCTGGACTCTGGGTCCCCATCTGGCTCCTCCTGCTCCGGGCTCCTCCAACCATCATCGCCACCCTGGCCTCTCCTTCTGCCATGTTCCTTGGTGTCCCATCCTCCTCCAGAGCCTCCTCCCTCAATTGGACTGTCAATGTGAGGCCGCACCTTTCCAGGAGGGGGCTCGATGTCACGTTATTGTTCTGGTTTGAGTTAGTTTAGTTTTTCTTGCTGCCTGAGTTCTTTATTAGTTTCTATGGTTACTCATTTGATTAGTTACTTTGTTCAGCTGTTGCTTAATTAGTTCCCTTTGTTTGTTCCCTGTATATAAGTTTACTTGTTTCAGTTGTGAGTTTTCCGATCTCGTCAATGTAGACGTGTTGTTGCTATTTACACTGCCTTCATCTGTGCTATCCTGGTGGATTATATATTAAAGACTTTATTTGAAATTAATCTTCTTCATTGTGTGCTTATATACAACCCGAACGTGACAATTATAGAGCTTGACAACTAGAAAAATGTATATTGATTTTAAAAATGTTCTTGACTTTTTACATTTTTTTATTTAAAAAAAAAAATCACATTTTTAAAATACCCTCATTCCCTCAACCAGGTTCCAAGACCCTGAAAATAACAGTTGATGAGAGAGCAAATGATTTTTTGTAGCTGTTTTAGCTTATTTTAAAGCTTGTTTTGTCTTATTTTAAATCATTCTAAGCAGACATAAGTTTGTGTACACATAAAGAAGAAATTAAACATATACAATAAATAATTCATTTACATAAAATTTAATTATCATGTAAATTCTCATTTTATTTGTATGTACACAGATTTTGTTTATGTCTGGAATTTGCTTCAGTAAACTCCACAAAGTGAGTCTGGCTCTTTTGTGATGGAGGCAACTCAGGGGGAGCTAATCCCAGTTTGCCCGTAATCAGATTATTTAATCTGTACTTTAAAGCCCAGACCTAGCCTGGTCTACATCTCAAGGCAAAACAGATGGTGCATCAAGTTCACTTACACGCACACTCATTCAGTCATAATCTGGATGAAGTGTTCAGTGTTATCTGGTCTTGAACAAGCACTTCATGACTCACCCCAGATTCGCGCACACAAATACACCCCCTTATGCCAGATCAAAAAGGCATTTTACTGGATGTATTGACATGTGTAAAAGTAACACACTCACAGTAATATATCACACACACCGAACAGTCCTCTAAGGGCAGTATTGATGTGTCTACTGCCATAACAGTGGTTTAAACACTTTTTGTTCAGCTGTGCCGCTTGGAGATATTCATCAATAGCTGGACAGAGAAGACAAGATCTGACAGGGATTCCCAGAACATCCTCCCAATATAAAAGGATAAGCTAAATACAAGTATATTTGCTAGACCACCCCAAGTTGTTTACTGCAGTTTTTTAGATGGAAAATTAAATTGACTATAAAAAAGTGAGATGAGCTCCTTAGAGAAAAAGGAGAAAGGAGTGATCTTGCTGGCAGATGTGCTTCTTCATGCTCTGTGAGCATCAGACTGGCCTGGCCATTCCATTGGCTCTGTATAGTGCCACATCTTAGGAACGCTTATATAATGCATAATCTTAATATTTAAATGGTGTAAAATATGTAATGATTTCTATGTAGTGTTATTAACTGATATTTGATAACTTCCGATGGTCTGATGGTGGTTTCGTCACATAGTTACATACTGTTCAAAATGTTGGGGTTGGTAAGAGGACTTACTGTATACTTACCAAGGCCGCATTTATTTGGTCAAGAATACAATAAAAAACAATATTGTGAAATATTATTACCATTCAAAACAACTATTTTGTATAGTAATTTATTCCAATCCTGTGATGGAAAAGCTGAATTTTCAGCATCATTACTCCAATGTTCATCAAAAATATTGATGACTCAGCCTGCACTGCACAGATTTAGGCCAAATATAATTCTCTCTAGAATAAAGGATCTCAATCTTTTTGACTTCAACCCCCCACTCCCCCGAACTTCTTCATTGTCCACAACAATATGTGTTTTCCCCTCCCCCACTCACAATTTTTACCCCAAATGATATTTTAGAGCTTGGCATATCTAGAAAGATGTAAATCCATTATAAAAATAACCAAATAGCAATACATATCCAGATTTTAGTTGTTTTAGCGTATTTTAATGCTTGTTTTGTCTTATTTTAAATAATTTAATGAGAACTGCTGGTCTAGAATGATTATAAATTATAAATATCACCTGCAACAATAGAAAATATGAAAGGAAAGAAAAATAATAACATAGTTTTCATTAATCAAAACTTTCTCTCTTTTGCAAAGTCTACCTCAGTCACTCTGTCTAAACTTATGTAGGATATATAAGTCCCTGGGCTCTACAGCCACACACTTTTATTCTCTTTGTGTGTCTTACTCTTTAGAATGTGATGCAGACTGAATGAGTGCATCAGTTTCAAGAGCATCAATAATTTGTGAGAAGAGTTCAGGGAACAGACCTCATGCAGCACCAGAGACTGTGTGTAGGTGTGTGTGTGTGTGTGTGTGTTCTGAATCAGTCAGTAGAAACGTCAGTGTGCTGGCGTGTAATTCCAGCCCATCAGCTCTGGTTCTCTTACAGAGCAGTACTGTATGTTTTTCTCACACAGTTGGTAACTTTACCACATGAGCACAATTATATCAGAAATTAGATAACCACTGTTACCGCTTAATGACACACACCTAAGACTTCCAACATTTATCTCAGAGGAAATATACTATCAGAAGTTTATGTAGGATGTCTAAAATGTTTGATATTCTTCTCAATAAGCCAACAAAACATGAAAAAATACGAGGACAAATAATTCAATTTAAATAATTGAATTATTAAATTAAGCACATTTTATAAAAAGCATATTTAAAAAAAATGTACACAAATATTTTCAGGCATCTTCCATTAGCTGGTGTGGTTTGGACCCTGATCTTCCTCATTTTCTCAGACCCTCTGTCGTCTGACAGTGAATCTCTCAACATGAGCTTAACTCAAAGTAAATATTATCTGATATCTTTTCAAAATTGCATCAGGCTTGTTTGTGAGAGAACGAGAGCGATCTTCTCCTATTTCCTCTGTTCTTTTGCCGCAGTGCAGGTATCATTGCAGATGTACATTGCACACACACACACACACACACACACACACACACACACACACACACACACACACACACACACGTGTTTTCATGTTCTATGGGGAATTTCCATAGACATAATGATTTTATACTGTACAAACAGAAAGCTTTCTGCATTTTTTTTTATTTCGTTTGATTTATAAGCTGTTTTCTTCATGGGGACCAAAATAAATGTCCCCACAAGGTCAAAAAATACAGGTATTACTATCCTTGTCCCCATAACATAGGGAATACCAGGTACACACACACACACACACACACACACACATCAAAAGACACACATCTACCATAAAAACATAAAACGTATAGCTTAAAAGTGTAACCTATTTCATAGTATACTCTATTTTTTATTTTATTTTTTGCTTTTGAATCTATTTTCCTCTGTACACCTCTCTCATTCTGATTGTTCCAACTCTCATTTCTTTCATCGTTCCCTTTGTTCTTTGTGTGTATTCAACTGTATGTTTGCAGTGTTTCCATGTGTGTGTCATCAGCTTTCACACTTTTAGCCACTTTCACCAAGCCAAACTCAAAGATACCTACGATAGATGTGCTTCTATAGTGACAAGATGTTTAATCTGTAAGATCAGTGTGAGCTGATAGGGTAATCCTCACTTTCTATTCACTTAATTATTTAGTGGTGTCACCTACCGCACATGCACTCGCTTTTGTCACAGGATCTGTGGTGTGCTGTGCAGGTTGGTTAGAAGGTCGCCGTTGCGTGTGTGTGTGTGTGTCCGGTTGGTTTTGGGCAGGTGGTGTCGTGCCGAGAGTCATCAGACATTAAATGCAGCCGCTGACGGTGACAAGCTCTCACACCGAGAGAGCAGCAGGTCAATATCTAATTACCCCACAGGAAGTGCCAAATATTCCTCTATCTCTCCCGTTTTCTCTCTGCTAATCTCTCTCTCTTTGGATATCTCACTTAGTCCGCCAGCTTTCTGTCAGCCCCCACCCCCGCATGTTCCTCTCTCTTTCCATCTGTCTCCTGTTCTGTTTCTCCTCTTTATCCATCCATCTTCATCTCTCACATTCTCGTTATTTTTTAATAGGTATCATCACCTGGCTGCATGCTTGAGTCTGTGCCTTTCAGTCTAAAGCAGGCATGTCAGCTGACCATAAACATGCAGATATAAACCTCGGTCAAATTTTACGTCACTGTTTGAATTTGCAAGTTTAATCAAAAGAGATCTGGTCTGGTTCGGATTGCTCTTAAGACCTCTCAAGGCTCAATAGTTTCTGATTGTCTGATACATTATAGATGTATTAAAAACACTATATTTTTTAATTTGCACAGATATATTGTGTAGTTTTGATCATACTCTCATAATTAATGAATTGGCCTGGTTCGTTCCATATATTGACCAGCAGGGGGCTCTACTCATCCAGAACATCATGTGAGAGTGCAGGGTCTTGCCTCAGTAATTTCCTTGAAGGGGTTTCACTCTTCACATATCAACAGTGCTACAAGAATAGTACTTTTCTCCCTAGAGGAAGGCATGCTGGTAGTTCTGGAAGCTCAGTATTGATCAGCCTGTGTGGACAGATGATACACGGTTTCCCGCTTTAATGATGACAAAAATAGCACCACCTGAGAGTCTCACGGGAGCCATCTTGGCTCTGCGCTCTGTGCTGCGGTATCATAGGATTACACATTCAGCCGACAGAAACAGAGGATTTACAGAACAGAGCGAATAATGATAGTACACTGAAAGGTCAAAATCTGTCCATGACGGAATAATTATCTAGAGGTTATATATTTTTAATTAGATAATCAGCCTGTAAAAAAAAACAAAAAAAAACACTGGAATACCTCTCCAGAGTCTGAAATTTGATATCTGACTTTGTTTAGGTAAAGAACAAAGTGTAAAAAATCAGATTTAAGTTGTTTTGAAGCTCATGAACTCCACGTTTTAGACTTTCATCATACTGTGATCTGAAACAGACACATATTCAATCTAATCAGTGTTTTTGATGAAAGAGTCGTGTCTCTGTGTGATGTCACACTGTTAATGTGAACGACAGGAAGGAGGGAAGATCTGTATTCTTTCAGCAAATTAAATTAGCTTTATTTGACCTCTTTGAGGTGACCACTCCGTAAAGAGAGCAAGAGGGACGTTTATGTTTAGTCACCTCTCATGATCCACCATCTACCAGACAAGTGTTCAAACCAAAAGCAATATTAGTTCAGAGTAAATTACTTGAAATGATCTTCATTATGATCTTACAGTGGTGCTGATTAACTGATTATTTTCTCTCTCCTCTATCATTTTTGTTTTAGTATGGACGGTCGGATAGTTACCGCGTGGCCACCACGCAAGATAAAGATGAAAAAAGTTCTCCAAAGAAGAAAAAGGGAGTAAAAGATCTTGATGAATTGAAGAAAGAAGTTCCCCTGGTAAGAATCCCACTAGAAAGGTAGCGTGTTTTTAGCCATTTTGCCTTTTACTTTGTTAAATGTCCCTTTTTAACTTCCATTTCAGACGGAACACAAGATGTCAATTGAGGAAGTATGCCGGAAATTTCAGACCGACATTGTTCAGGTAAACTCACACATTATTTAGTGTTTGCTAAAACCAGGTTTCCATGTTTGCTAAATTCCCCCTTTTATAATTAGAAAGCCAATGTGTGTAATTGATGTTAAAATATTATAATAGTGCAGGAAATACTCACTTTAGTTTAAGTTTATGAACACATCATTTGTCTGGGGAATGACTGTTGTGTTGTGATGCACTTTCTCTTTATTGACCACTAGGGAGCACCATACTCTGTATAATACATTGGTTGTCATACTTTATGTAGGATATTTAGGATAACTCTGGTACTTCTGCTGTGGCCATATAGCGCTTTATACAATACAGATTGTTTCAAATCAGCTTTACCGGGATAAACAGGAAAATAATGATTCAATGATTCCCCTAAAGGAAAATAGCGTCATTGCTCAGCAGAGGTCAGGTCAGGGTTGATTTAGCTCCGTTCAATAACTGTAAAGATCATCAACGTAATGATGTCAGAGCTGCTTGTTTTCAAACTTTTTATTAACAGAAACTAGTAGTGTCAATAGATGACGTTTGATGATTCAAGACGTTTAATTAACTGTATGTTCTTCAATAAAAACTACAGTTATTGACGTAAAGAAATTTCCGGAAAAACTGATTGTTAGAATTTTAAGTTAAATCATTTAAAAAAAGTTTCTATTTATGAAATATGTATTTTTACATTTTTTTTATTTAATTAAACAAATTTAATAGCACATCATTTGTCTTGGGAATGACTGTTGTGCTGCACATCTCATTATTGACCACTAGGGAGCACCATACTCTGTATAATACATTGGTGTTAGTTTATTTATTTATTTAATATTACTTAAAATGTCAAGTCATCTTGTGGTCTTCTTGGAAGATTACTGAGGTCCCCTGATTGACAACCCTTGGTATAACAGACCCTTAGTAGTACACAGCATACATGATATGTTCACACTTTGAGTTCTTAAAATAAAACTGAATGTGTATTAATAGTAACTTTTGCTGATGGTTAATTTTTACAATGCTCTCTCTGCAAAAGGGTTTAACTAATGCAAAGGCCAGAGACTATCTGGTGCGAGACGGGCCAAATGCTCTGACCCCGCCGCCCACAACACCTGAGTGGATTAAATTCTGTCGTCAGCTGTTTGGAGGTTTCTCCATCTTGCTGTGGACCGGAGCCATTCTCTGCTTCCTGGCCTATGCCATTCAGGCTGCCACCGAAGACGAGCCGGCTGGAGATAATGTTCGTATGGGTCACATGCCAGCACCCTGCCACATATGCCTTTTCAGAGAATCTGCATTAAATATGAATATGATAACTGAATGTGTCTTCTCTGGTCTCCTCTCAGTTGTACCTGGGAATCGTGTTGTCTGCTGTGGTCATCATCACTGGCTGCTTCTCCTACTTCCAGGAGGCAAAGAGCTCCAAGATCATGGAGTCCTTTAAAAACATGGTGCCACAGGTACTGGGAACATTCCATGCAAAACTTAAGACACAGAATCACAGAGAAACAGTGAGTTGAAACGAAACTCTGTCCACAGCAAGCGTTAGTGATCCGTGAAGGAGAGAAGATGCAGATCAACGCTGAGGAAGTGGTAGCAGGTGACCTGGTGGAGGTCAAAGGTGGAGACCGAATCCCAGCTGACCTCAGAATCGTCTCTGCTCATGGCTGCAAGGTACGTGGTTTATAAACCTCAGTCATTTGTCAAGAATCTGTGAAACCTGTGGTGCGACCTATTGGACAATTGTGTGCCTTTGACATCATTCGTAGGTGGATAACTCCTCCCTCACTGGCGAATCAGAACCTCAGACAAGATCACCTGACTGCACTCATGACAACCCCCTGGAAACCCGCAACGTTGCTTTCTTCTCCACTAACTGTGTGGAAGGTATGGGATTTACTACGGGATTTGTTGAATTGGTCTATTTACATAAAAGTCAAGTTCAGAAGTGTGACTTTTTCTGTTTCGCTGTTAGGCACTGCTCGTGGTATTGTGGTCTGCACTGGTGACCGCACCGTGATGGGCCGCATCGCCACGCTGACCTCAGGACTGGAGACAGGGAAAACCCCCATCGCCAAGGAGATCGAGCACTTTATTCACATCATCACTGGCGTTGCTGTCTTCCTGGGACTGTCTTTCTTCGTTCTGTCAATCATTTTGGGATACTCCTGGCTGGAGGCCGTCATTTTCCTCATCGGAATCATCGTCGCTAATGTGCCTGAGGGTCTGCTGGCTACTGTCACTGTGAGCACATGCAGTCGTCTAAGCATTTGAATACTGTTCAGAGGGTTGGGAGCCAAGAATCAAAAATATATAGTGCAACCAGTGTAGTCCGATTCCGAAGTGAATGACACCTGTTCTTTTTAGTCAATCAAAAACATTCAGCATGACCAGGTTGTAAAATTTCTGAATAAATTACTCTTACTCTTACCCTTTTAGTGAATCAAAAAGCTTATCCAGGTTAATCCGATTTCCAAGCGAACGACTCTCATAACCCGGTTCTTTTTAGTGCATCAAAACTTACAATGGATTTGGAATAGTGCTGTCAATAGATTACAATTTTTAATTGCGATTAATCACACCCTTTTGTGCGATTAATCACATATTGTGAAATTAAGCATATATCATGTATCTTGTTTGACACGTTTATTTTGTCATAATTTGCTATATCCAGCAAAGCAAACTCTCAGATTGAAGGATGATTCTCACAAAACTGTATTTTCTGCAAGCTTTTTTCAAGGTAAATTTCCCAAAAAAGGACACTTGGAGACTCCAAAATGTCCAAATGATATAAGGAGTATATATAAGTCATAAATTTATGCACACCAAAGCACACACAGAACAAAACATTTCAGAATTCAGTGTACAGTATGTGTACAGTGTAACAGCAAAGATTAAAGTAGAAATTTAGGTTAGAATAGAAATGTCCATCTACCAGGGTTACAGGGGCTTGAGGCATTGTAGATGCGCAGTGTGATAAACTCCTGACTCCCAAGATCATCTAAATCACGTTAATGATGCAATTCCGTGTGCTTCATTAATTTATTTGCGTTATTTGCATTCATTTATTTTAACATGCTAAGGATTTTGAATTAATCGCATGTGTTAACGTTGTCAGCCCTAATTTATAACAGTTATTGGATTGCATTTATACTGCATCTAAAAAGGCTCTGAAAAGTCAGTAAAAAAGTATGTTAACACCTTTTGCAATAATTGGTTTGAATGTATTTATTCAAATTATAAATTCATAATCATTTGGCAATCAAATTGTTTTCAAATATTCCTTCCTTTATTTGATTTAAACAAATTGGAATGCATTGTAAATTCCTTAATGTAATTGAATTAATGTCTCTCTATTGTCTCTTTAACCTCAGGTGTGTCTCACTCTGACGGCTAAGCGTATGGCTAAGAAGAACTGCCTGGTTAAGAATCTCGAAGCTGTAGAGACACTAGGATCCACCTCAACTATCTGCTCGGACAAGACTGGAACATTGACCCAGAATCGAATGACTGTCGCACACATGTGGTTCGACAACCAGATCCATGAAGCCGATACCACTGAAGATCAGTCTGGTTTGTTCCTTTCTTATTACGCGGAGACCGATGATGATTTTGTCTTTATGACACCAATTCTTCTTTTCAGAGTCTAAGTTGGTCTCTCTTTGCAGGTGCTTCATTTGATAAGAGCTCCGTGACATGGGTGTCTCTGGCCCGTGTTGCAGCGCTGTGTAACAGGGCTCAGTTTAAGGCAGGACAAGATACTTTGCCCATCCTAAAGAGGGACGTGGCGGGTGATGCTTCTGAGTCCGCCTTGCTTAAGTGTATCGAGCTGTCCTGTGGCTCAGTCAGGAGTATGAGAGATAGGAACAAGAAAGTAGCCGAAATCCCATTCAACTCTACCAACAAATATCAGGTTTGTCATCAGTTATTGATTTTCAAAATCAAACAGCAAACATCAACTTGAGTTATGATCAGTGGAAGAGTTGAGGTTCAACAACCAACCAATAGCATTTTTAACACTCCATAAAATACGCCATGTGAACTTCTCAAGTCTATTAAACTTGCCATTGTGTACTGGAAATATTGTCATTCTTATGAAAATGTTTTAAATATTGTTGATTCCTATAAATCGTCTGCTAAATGACTTCATGTAAATGCTAAATCACGTTATTTGGGTCAAGTGTGGATAATAAAGTGTCTGGAGCAGCTCTGCAGCATGTCAAAATAAAATACTTGGTGTAATTGTGAGCTTAGTCATGTAACCCTAAAACTGAAAGTACCAGATATGAAAACAGTTACTAGCATTACCACAAACAATTTCCTCTTATCCATCTTTTCCATATTTCCCCAGCTGTCCATCCATGAGACGGAAGACCCCAACGATAACCGTTACCTGTTGGTGATGAAGGGGGCGCCAGAGCGCATCCTAGATCGTTGTTCCACCATAATGCTGCAGGGTAAAGAGCAGCCCATGGACGAGGAGTTGAAGGAGGCCTTCCAAAATGCCTACCTGGAGCTTGGAGGACTTGGAGAGAGAGTGCTGGGTGAGTCTGGAATAATCCATTTTGATTGGTCAATCACAGCATTCTTGGTCAAATCAAATATTTTGCATAATGGCCGCTAAACTGTATAATTGCTCGTTCCTTTTCTACACTCTAGTCATCTTTCTTCATTCAAAATATTTCATTTCATTGTACTTATTTATTTGGTCAGTGGCTAAGTAATAAGGAGGATAATGTACAGATTATTATATGGTTATATAAAATAACCGCCGTAAAATTGAGTATATATAAAAGTATTTACACTACTGGTCAAAAATTTGAAAAAATATAGATTTTTTTACCATCAGTGGAATAAATAAAATATATAATAGAAAACAATATTACTGTTGTTTAATATTACTTGCCTCCTTTCCACAGGATTCTGCCATATCTTAATGCCCGAGGACCAGTACCCAAAAGGCTTTGCCTTTGACGCAGATGATGTAAATTTCCAGACAGACAACCTTTGCTTTGTGGGACTGATGTCAATGATCGACCCGCCCCGCGCTGCCGTGCCTGACGCTGTAGGGAAGTGCCGTTCTGCGGGAATCAAGGTCATCATGGTGACAGGAGATCACCCCATCACTGCCAAGGCCATTGCTAAGGGTGTGGGCATCATCTCAGAGGGTAACGAGACTGTGGAAGACATCGCTGCCCGTCTCAACATCCCCGTCAGTCAAGTCAATCCCAGGTAAAGCCGGGACCAGCACTGTAAATGCACACAGCAACTCAACATGCTTTAAAGGGGTGGTCACATTAGCAGAATTTTGCAAGCAAAAAAGGATCAATTATGATGGATGAAGCACAGCTTACACAGAAGTCACTTTCAAACCCCAGCAGCATGACTTGATCTCAAAAGTTGATCGCTCTCGTGCAAAATTCCTGATCCAAGTGGATTACTATTGAAATGAATAGCATAGTATTGTATTTATTTGTGTTTTTTGTTTGTGTGTTTTAGGGATGCCAAAGCTTGTGTGATTCATGGAACAGATCTGAAGGACTATTCTCAGGAGCAAATAGATGAAGTTCTGCGGAACCACACTGAGATTGTGTTTGCCAGGACGTCTCCTCAGCAAAAACTCATCATTGTAGAGGGTTGCCAGCGACAGGTAAATGCATATACTAGCATTCAATACGGTTTATGATCTTTTGTCATTTCAATAATGTCCTGATTTGACCTTTCATTCTTTCCCTTTTCTCCTCTGTTTCTTTTCCTGTCACTCAGGGGGCCATCGTGGCGGTAACAGGCGATGGTGTGAATGACTCTCCAGCCCTGAAAAAGGCTGATATCGGTGTCGCTATGGGCATTTCAGGGTCTGATGTGTCTAAACAGGCCGCTGACATGATTCTGCTAGATGATAACTTTGCCTCAATTGTCACTGGAGTAGAAGAAGGTGAGTAAGACAATAAGGAGACTAGTGAATTGGAGTGCATGGGAGGACAGGACTGATGTTGTCAAATCCATCTCTCCCCTTGCAGGCCGACTCATCTTTGACAATTTGAAGAAGTCTATTGCGTACACCCTGACCAGCAACATCCCTGAGATCACCCCCTTCCTGTTCTTCATTATCGTCAATATCCCTCTGCCACTGGGCACCATCACCATCCTCTGTATCGACCTGGGAACTGACATGGTAAGCACTCGACATTCAGCCTTCTTACAGACACCTATATACACACACACATGAATAAAATGTTTACCCATACACAAAAATCGACTTTCTCTCTACCTCCATAGGTACCTGCTATTTCTCTAGCTTATGAAGCTGCTGAGAGTGACATCATGAAGAGGCAGCCCAGGAACCCTCAGAGAGACAAGCTTGTGAACGAGCGTCTCATCAGCATTGCTTACGGACAAATTGGTTAGTCTTGTGCTACTTTGAAACTGTAGCTTTTACTTTATTCCTAAATAAGTCCTAAAAAACTACAGTCAAGATGCCCTTTTGGGAATGCAGTCATCTGTGCTACAAGCGTCTAATATTAGGGTTCCCATGGTCATGGAAAACCTGGAAGTAAAAATGTGAGTTCCAGGCCTGGAAGTGTCATGGTAATTAACAAAAATATATTCTGAAATATGAATATAGGTTTTGTTTCTTGTTATCCTCTAGATATTTAATTATCCATCTAGAAATTGCTCTTTTTGAGTGCAATTTCTATAAAATGATCGATTTGTTATCCAGTTATCGTGACAGAGAGGACATGGGAAATATATATACACAGACATATATAAAAACAGACATTTGAACAGATGTATTTACAGATTTATTTTAGTACCAAAAATAAAACTAGAAAATGTGACAAACAGCAATAAAACAGCATTTAACTATCATATTGTTTTGTAAAATTATTTTAATACGTGTTTGTTATTATTACTATTTTCTCAAAAGAGAAACAAATATTGTGCAGGCATCTGTGCAGAAAAAGTAAGCATATGTTGTGTATGTGTGTGTAGGTATGATCCAGGCTTTGGGTGGTTTCTTCGCCTACTTTGTGATTTTGGCTGAGAATGGCTTCCTGCCCTCACAGCTGGTGGGTATCAGACTCAACTGGGATGACCGCTCGCTAAATGACCTGGAGGACAGTTACGGACAGCAGTGGGTGAGTATTTTGTGTTTTATTATGTTGTGACATCATAAGTGTTTAAACGTCATACAAGTCTCAGAGGTCCCTGCGTGTATAAGATGTTGTGTTCGTGTTCCACAGACATACGAGCAGAGGAAGATTGTTGAGTTCACATGTCACACAGCGTTCTTTGTCAGTATTGTGGTTGTACAATGGGCTGATGTCATTATCTGCAAGACCAGACGCAACTCAGTATTCCAGCAGGGCATGAAGTGAGTTCAGGAAGCTTGTGTGCAGGAAGTTTGAGTTTGTATTCATTAGAGCATTTGATGTAACTGTGCTTGTCCATTTACAGGAATAAGATTCTGATCTTTGGGCTGTTTGAAGAAACAGCACTCGCTGCATTCCTCTCATACTGCCCGGGCATGGATGTGGCCCTCAGGATGTACCCGCTCAAGTGAGTTTAACACACACACATGTGCAAATTCACATGTGGAAATAATTTTACAAGCACACATCCAATTCCACCTTCGGTTCTCTCAAAGACCAGTGTGCTTATCTCCAAAGGAGAAAGTTTCACAGTTTGAGTTTATTTATTTTTTATTGTATTCAGCAAGGACACAATAAATTAAAGTGGCAGTAAAGGATTTATAAAACATCAACATTGATAATAATATAAGAAATTGTTCTTTAGCATCAAATCATCATATTAGAATGATTTCTGGAGGATCATGTGACACTGAAGACTGAAATAAAGTCTTCTTGCCATCACAAGAAAAATCTAATTGTGACCATTTATTGTCATCACTGTTCATGTTTCCTGAATACCGAGCATAAAAATTCATAAATGTAATATGAAAATGAACATTCAATGCATTGATTATAGATTTAATAATAATATTAAAACTTTAATAATATATTAAAATGGTTAGTAGTATTATTCACAATGTATTATGCATTCATTTCTTATTCAGAATACAATTATTGAACTGTTTCAATCAATTATTGAATGTAAAATCTTGTGTACTGTTTTAGTCAATACGCCAATATGGTGGAAACTGTCCTTTCAAATAATTTTACGTCTTTATACATTTTTTTTTAATAATTTCAAATCTTACCAAAATAATCGAATCAAACTGAAACGGATTCAGATTTAATGATTAATTTCATTAGTAAAGAATCTACTTGAATTATTAGGTTGATAATGAATACACATGTGAAATATATCACATGACCTTAAATTGATGCTACATACTGTATACAAATGTTAAAATGTCAGTTTCTGCTACATGAAGTATATGTATATGGTACTTATAAGTATTCTGCCATTTAAAATGGTCTCTCACCTCATTTGTCTCTCTCATCCTTAGGCCGAGCTGGTGGTTCTGTGCTTTCCCATACAGTTTCTTAATCTTTGTGTATGATGAGGTGCGAAAGCTTCTCCTGCGCCGGAACCCCGGTGGTACGTGTTCTTCTCTACTGCCTCAAAGACACACACTCAGAATTACACACTTCTTATGAGTATGTCTTGTATAAAGTCCCAGAATTGGGTCATTAAGGGTCTTTGTTTGAATTAGGGATACAATAAAACACTATTCAATTAAAAATTATGAATGAAAACGTCAGAATTTCTCAAAGTGATTCCTTCTCTTTTTCTATTTTTGCAGGATGGGTGGAAAGGGAGACATACTATTGATCAACAAATCTTCTTTATTCACATTCCTACATCTTCCATTTTGTTCTACTACTTCTCTACCCAACCGAGATGCACAACCATCCTCTCCCGCCCTCCTTTCAAAGAGACAACAGCTTTAAGCCAATAGCACGTCTCCCCCCAAAGAGGAAACCACAAAACACCATCCAGACTCTCGCCCCCCCCCCCCACCTCTCACCCCACCCCACCCCACATTTCCTATAATACTCTTTGCATGTATTTTCACACGGCTGTGTACATAAAGTCTGCTATATATCTAAAACAGGCAGCTGCATAATCATTATGTAGATTCGAAAGGAGCTTTTGATGCTAAAAAAAGGGAGTATGTACGCTCGCCTATTAAAAAAAGTCCGTCCCTCCTCCGATCCTTTACATCCATGCCTTTTCCCTCGACCTGTCCTCCAGTCACACACGGATACACAGATCACACAAAACCTTGTCGGATCCCAATGCACACACTAGACTCCGTTTAACATAGTAACTTTCACTATTTCATTACTGCGTTTGCTTCTTAGGACATTTCATGTTGTTTAATCTCTAACGGAGGTGGTTCGGCGGCTTTTTCATTTTTATTTCTGTTTTTTAATCTCTACTTTCGTTTGATTGACATTGGCATCCTCTCTCACTCTCACTGACGTTCGCTCTCTGTCTTTGTTTGTGTGCTTGTTTGTCCGCTACAATAACCCTGAATGTTCCAATACACTCTCAATCTCCGTGTTTTAGGGAAAATGTAAAAAAATACCACATCTGATTAAAGAAATGAAGACAAATCTTGGAAAATAGAAACACTGAAAAACCATAAAAATGATTCTCTTGTATGTTTTAACTCATATGACTGAAACACACAGGCAGTTTCCTATCAGGTTTTGCACAGAAAACTAGTATGATGTTGAACAGCGTCTATGGAATAAAATCCACTGCCGTCACGGACCTAAACACACCAGGTTTTATTGTTTCCCAGTTAAACTTGCTGTTTTGGCACATTAACTGGTGAAGGTAGATTTCAACGTTCATCTGTCATATCACATCCGAATATCTCACTTGAGAAACAAATTAGATCCAAACTTCACAATTGAGCCTGGTGTGTGCGGGCTCCACCGCTGGTTTGTCAGAAGATGCCATCGATATGAAGCAGTATTGGGTCACGTGGTCTGTATGTGCGTGAGTGTCTGCGTGTGTGTGTTTGATGATGGAAAATGAGTGCGCTGCTGCAGTCGGCCATTGCCTGTTCTTGTGACAGACATGTGGATGTTGAGACTAAAGACAAAAGGACAAAACTACTGGTAGAATCATGCATATGAAAGGTCAAATCCAATAAAACATCTAGTACATTTAATACTACCAAGTGATGCCTGACTCTTCATTTTCCACATTTCTTACTGCTTCAAATATCGAACTAAACTATCCTTTGCAAGTTTGTGTGTGTGTGAGAGAGAGAACTCCAAGAATTGTAATGTGAGATGTTAAACTACTCAAATTTACTAAAAAGAATGAAAACAAAATATAAAAATGAAACCTATTTCAATATATTAATTATATCATAGTATATATAAATAATACTAAATTAACTACTAAATGCAGATAATAAAATAGTATTTTTAAACCTTCTTTACATAGTGATATTTTTATTTTACCGTGATCCTAGTTTTTGGATAATGAGGGCATATAAAGCAACCCATATACACATCTCCTGGACTACCAAGAGAAATGAATACTCCAATGATGACATCCACAACAAATGGTTTCAACTTTATTTTTTTTCAAAGGTTTAACCCCATTTATTTTTTCTATCCTGAGAGGTCATTTTAATAGCTCACAAAACACTTAAGTATCAGTTTATCAGAACTGATACTAAATAAAATATTAAAACAACTTTATAGAGAGCATTCCTTTTTATTCAATTTTTTTACACATACATAATTTTGGTTACTTGGAGCCCAATCATGAACATAATCGAAATCAACAAAATACACCAACATTAGCCACAATTTGATCTATTTCTCTCAGTGATTGCAAACAAGACTGTCATCTTCAGCCACAGAAGAGAGTGACTGAAATCTGCTGACCGCAGCATTCATCATACATTTGTCACTGCAAACTACTGACTTGCAAAAGTGGGCTGCCCAACACACACACACACACACACATTCATAATGTCCCTTGGGAGAACGCTGTGGGCTCACTGCAGTGCTCTTCCTCCCTCCCTCCATCCATCCTTGCTGCACTGCTGTAATGGAATATCGATCGCTGCTCTTGCCGCAGTGTTTAAACGGAGAGGAAGATTGCACTCAAGGTCATCACTATGGCAACTTAAAAATGAGATGGACTGTCACTGGCCTGTTGTCATAAAAACAGGTCATGCAAGTCAAATTTGTGTGATGTGAAAAAAAAAGAGAGGACACAAAAGATGAAACGAGGCAATAAGTCAAGTTACTTTCCCATGAGCAACCATTAAATAGATAATATACTTAAAGGTATGGTACAGGCTGAGCATTTTATTGCACTTCCCATTCATTGACACAACAGAAGGAAGTTGTGAAATAAAAGACAAACAAAACATTTCCATAAAATGAGAACATATATAAAAAAAAATCTTCCAGTAGGAATATTGGCATTGATTACATTGAATAGCAATAATAGACTATCTTTGCTCACGTATGCTGTCATTAAATCATGCATGCGCTAAATGTCCTAGAAAGACTGATGTAACAACTTATGAGCTAAGTATAGCCTAAGACAAATGATCGTGTAATGACTGGTACCCTATATATCAAAGAAACTGTCAAAGCAGTACATTCTTTTTGCCAGGTTTTACCCACTATTCTGGATGAGCTAGCATAAAATTAGCTAGCATTAGGTTTGGGTGATCTGTTCCTTGAAGGATAGTATAGCTTGAAATAGTTTTTACAACTAAACTGCATTTAGTTTGTGCTTTGAGGATATTTTGGAAATAAATACTGTAACAAATGATCATGATATCCAATAGGTACCAGTAAAGGCATCTGAGGTCTATTAATGTGCTTGATCTGTCTTGGGTGATTTCAGTTTAACAGTCTTTACTTCTCCGCTGGCCAATCTGTGAGTAAACTAATATTGTCAAATTAGTGCAACCAATATGTGGCCATGTAAATGACGAGGCAAGACATTTTCGGTTAACATGAGCAAAAAGGTCAAAGGTGAGAGGGTTAAACAGGTTCCATGAGCAGCTCATCCACGTCAGACGACTCCAGCTCACGGAAGCCTGCGTGAGACCCGATGACAGCTAGTGTAGCACCTGAATAAAAAGAGTACGAGAGTTTCAGAAAGACTTGTTTGGGGAAAAAAAACACAGAAGTGCAATGAGACGAAGGTGAAAAACTCACCTAGTACCCAGAACACGGCAGATCCTGCCCCTGCGAGCCAGAACACAGGGAAGGAAACCCCTCCTGCTAAACCTAACTGGTGTCCCTGAGTCAACTCACGACCTGAGAGAAAGAAATGAGAAGACATCATAACATCAAATATTCAGCACTTAAACTCTAGCACTTTAAGCAAACAAATCAAATGACGTAATTCAGGTTAAATCTGCATTAATCCAGATATATTTAAAAATGCTTTCTGTTCACACTAGTGTTTTCAAGCCTTTTTCAAAAGTTACCTGTCCACACTAAAATGTCTGAAACGCTTAAATCATCTTACTGCATATGAGTAAAAAAGTCATAAATAAGTACGCTGAAGATAACGAGACATTTGAAGATATTTTCGAACATCTTCGTTTTCACAGTCCCCACAACAACACAAAAACTGCATTTTCAAATGGATCCACTTGGGAGAGTGTCTTCAAAAAACTCTGTCTCAGTGTGGACAAATTGTAAAAAGAAAAAAAAAGAAAAATGTATCTGGATTAATGTAGTCGATGTATCCTCATATAGCCTTATATACTACTAAACACTCTCTTACCAAAAACAACCAGCTTCTTTTCCAGTGTTTTCAAGTGGATTATATAGAAGGCACCAGCAAACACTCCCAAAGCAATCAAGAGCATCGGGGAACTGATACTGAAGGAGAAAAGCATAAAGAAAACTGTTAATCAGCAATTTATTTAAACACCTTAAAGGGGTCATATAATGGTACATGCACTTTTACAAGTTGATTGTACTGAAATGTGTGTTGGCAGTGCCTGTACACAACAATCATAAAATGATAAAAATCCATCCAGTGTTTTTTTTTTTCTCCTTATATGTTTTCCCGTCTCAAATTGAGCTGTTCGATTTTGTGACGTCACAAGGGAATATTCCCCACGATCAACGTCAGTGCTTTCATGTTTGCGCGAATCATTTCACACACCAGACTGATTCACAAACGAGGTCAGTATAAAGCTGGTTTTTGCTAAGAAGCTGCTCCTGAAAAAAGGATCGGTACCAACTATTCGTGTTCCTGCTGCACCTCCAGAAGAAGAAGTGAGTGTAACGTTTTATTAACCTTTATATTAATCTTTATATTAATCTTTGCAAATCGCTTGCTGCACGCTTCACGATGAATGCGGCTGTTTACACTCAGGGTACGTTACGGCATGTTTTCTATGTACGACGATCTCAATATAATTCATAATCCCACGTTTATAATGAACAACGCGTTATGGTTATTGTGTTATTAAAACGGTGTACGCACAGAACAGAGGGGCGGGGTGAGCAAAGCTCATTATCATTTAAAGACACATGCACTTAAACGGCGTGCTGAAAACAGAGCTGTTTTTGACCAGGTCAAATTAGTGTTTTCTTACAATACTAATGAGAATTCTTTATTAAAGTATATTACAAACTTTTAATTTAGACCCTAAAGAATCATATTAGCTTGTACAAAAATGGCATTATATGACCCCTTTAAAGCTTCCTGTGAATGTTTATTCTGTTAAATGCCTTCTAGAATGTGGACCTTCAGGGAAACTTAAACACACACACACCCATGTTGTGTACATAAGAACAGAGGCTTGTTGAGCGTCTTTATTTCCATTACAGTGGAGCCTTTTATGTCATTTGAAGAAGTTGCCTCATTTGCACACAAAATTCAAGATGATTTCAGCAAGCAGTTCCTTACATGCAGTAGAGGATGAGTCCCAGGAAGATGAAGGTGTAGTTGCTGTGATAGGTGTTCAGGTTCCTCACCACACGCTGGCACAGCTCCCCAAAATTCCGAGGTTTGGAGAACTTCCGCTGGTCTACAAAGCTGGCCCACGGACGGATGGACTTCCGCCTGCGGTCCACCCAATCCTTAATCACACTACCAGACAGACCTTTGGGCAGCCAGAGCCTGATAACCCAGACAGACAGGAAAATAGAATTACCGGAGTAATAATATAATAGAATATAATATAACAAAACAAAAAATCATAATAACACAGTCAAGGCTAATAACAATTCATAAAACACCACATTTGATATAATGACAAACAAGTGAAATTAAAAGGAAATTTCTGATTGTATATTTAAATGATGATAGACTCACCTCCCCATTATTCCTGTCCCAGGAAGCTGTTCTGCCTCACTGCTAAAGGGGTCACTTGCTTTTCCATCCATATTAACGTGTCTAATAACACACAGATCTTAATTAACAGCCTAACAGGAATATATTACTACTTTAACTGTTAAAAGTATCTAGTTCATTTCCAATGTAGTTAAGAACCACTACATATACTATACAGGTACACTATATATACGGTGTTGGGTAAGTTACTGTAAAAAAGTAATGAATTACTAGCTACTAATTACATCTTCAACAGTGCAATTAGATTATTGTACTAAATACTCTCTCTAAAAAGAATTGCATTTCTTATTTTGAATTACTTTCAAAATCCCATATCAACCTCGATCAGTTGAACAATAAAAGGATCAAGGATGTAAATGAAACTGAAATGATTTTTTTTTTTCAAATAAAAATGAATAAAATTGTAAAGATTTCTTGAACTGACTAAAGTATTTAAACGGAGAAGTTCACATTAAAACATACATTTTAACATTAGATGTTAAATTTTGATGTTAAATCCACTATTGTTTTGTACAGAATTATTGAACTATAAAAACATTAGTGGATTTAACATCAAAATAACAGACTAAACAGAATAAAATTGTACATATTTACATATTTAATGCACTTACATCAGAAGTAACTGTAATTAAATTACAGAAAAATTAAGAGTAGGCTAGTCCCTTTCTTAACTTTTTCAAGGGAAAAGTAATTAAATTACAGTCATTAATTACAACGGACACTGACTATATATCAGTACACCATATAGGTGCTCTGAGATGTACTTTTTTCAAAATTTAAGCATTTCAATAAACAGCAAAATTCCAGCAAATTTAATTGAATAATCCTTACATATTATTCGTATTATGAATTAAGAATTTTAAATGAGTAAAAGATCTTAATAAAACATTTTGTATAAATCTTAATGGAACAAGGTAATGGACCATTTAGTTTATGTGATTCGTATAAATAAATAAAAAATAAATGTATAGAGGACACTCTGGGACTCTTCTCTAATGAGGGGTCAGTCACTTTGCTCATTACAAATATTTTCAGCATATTTGCCATATTGTAGTCATTGTACTATCATATTACTACATTACTGTAGTCCTCAAAGCAGCAGGAGGTCCTAATTCATTTCGGGGCGAAAAATGTAGGCTATAGCACATATTAAGAGACACAAAAAATATATATTTGCAAAATATGAGAACTTAAAAAACTTTAAAAATTAAAACATTCTGCATTCTCCAAAAAATACTTTGCATTAACTGTGCAGCAAGTGATAAATGGCTTAAATTCCACTGTGAGCTAAAGGAAAACCGACGTCACTCATGGGCTGGTACAGAAACTGCGTCCACAACGAGAAAGAATCCGGATGAACAAGTTTGTTAAGCTTCTGCATTCCGTCAGATTTGTCCAAAACATATGAAATTACGACATTATACCATTTAACAACATGATATTTTTGACGGGTTGGTACAAAAACACTCCCCAAAGTTTGTTTATCAAATCTGTGACGGAAACTAACAAGCGCTCTCTTAAATAACGCTGATTTAACCCTTAACTATGAAAAATATTATAAAAGTGAGCTTTGAGAAGCGACAGTGAATTTAGATACTGCTAAAAACAGCGCACTGAGAGGCAAATAAATCATAAAACAAAATTCATACTCACAGTACTTTCTATAGATGTATTCAGTGTGTTGATGCACGGCGGATATGATGTGGTTAGCAAGCAGCAGCCAGCCGTCAGTGACGTTTACGATCTTCTTCTGTAGACGTAAACACGAGTCGAACTAATGACTGCCACCTAGTGACATGGACAAAACCAACAAGGCGGATAAAGCGATATTCTTCACACAATGATGATGAATTATTATTTATATGTTATATTATATTGTTTTATACTACACTTATAATTGCAATATTATATATCTGTTATAAATTATGAGGCCAGCTAGGAAGGCTAATAATGTAATAAACCAGACAGTTGACGGCACCCTTTGATTTTCATAGAAGGAAAAAAATACTAGTCAGTGCACTAGTCTGGATAACCAACATTCTTTACAATTTCTTCTTTTGTGTTCAACAGAAGAAAGAAACTCATATGGTTTTGGAACAACTTGAGGGTGAGTAAATTATGACAGAATGAAACATTTTGGGAGAACTATTTCAACAGATGTTTTAAAATGTATGAATTAAGTTCTGTGGATAGAAGAGGACGTTATGTTTTACAACATAAATTACACACTGCCATACGTCATTTTTGTACACGTAAATTAATGAAACGTTGCTGCATGTCAACTACCACAAGGACGTAAGTTAGTTGCGTGTTTGACAAATTAGACAACCGTTGTGTTCCTCATAAAGTAACTTGTCCGCAGCCTAACGTTACGTTTAAAAAAAAAAAAACAATTCTAGTCTAGGAATGGTTGTGTGTAATTTATTTTGTAAAAACAAAACGAAAGTATGAGTGAAGTAAATTCCAGAAATTATTTTGCGAAAAAAAAAAAGAAGGAACCCATGGACTGTTACTGAAGAGCTTCATTTCGACTCTCTTTTGGGTTTCTAATTTTCCCTTCCCAATATGGCGACATTCTGCGCATGATATCCATAGACAGTGATGATATCTCATAAACGTGGCACGTGAACGGTTTGTTGACTTAAAGCCTCGATCTACAAAACATATGCGAGCGATTTTCCTCCTAATACACATATGACGATCTGCGACTGTGCGGAAATCAGTCCACAAAACTGGCTGACGCTCGAGTGTTGTTGTTCGAGTTGAGTAGTGGGTGGTATTTGAAGGGTTTGCGGGGTTTGAAGAGTATAATCACAATCCAGATAAATAGTTTGGTACAGGTAAGATTTTTTTGGACCTAAAATATGCGTGTTTTATTCATACAGCAAAATATGAACAAAACAAACGGAGAGAGAAAACCTTGTTAAACAACAACAACAACAACAACAACAACAACAAAAATTCCTTCCGGGCGCTAATATACGATGAGGTTGATAACAAGTGCACTTATATGGCTGTGTGTAGTATGTAACATGTTTCTTGTGCGCGCGCGTGTGTTTTGTTTCATTTTACATCGAGTGTTTTTGGTGCAGTGTGATGTCAGGTCAGTTGAAGGAAAAATCTAGTAGAGGCGGAAGTCAGTCAGCTGCAGGAATGTCAGCTGACGCAGAAAACACAAACAATTGAACGTAGTCTCAACCATATTATTCGTTCATAGAATTGAACGGTGTTTTGTAGATTTAGTAGTTAAACATAACTGAATGTCTTTTTTTCTTTATCACTTAGGCTTTAGGTCTTCTGTTCTCTTATCTCAAACGTGAGGTTACATAAGAAGAGCACGTGACGCTGCAATAGAGGAACGTTTGACAGCGGTTGGAACTGCTGAGGGACGGACTGACTGAGGGCGGGTCACCACAGAAACGCTGTTCGCAACAAAATAACAGCGCTGTTTCCACTACGAACGTGTAAATATCTTTTTATGTTGTTTTTGTACCAAATGGAGACACAACAATTGCATTTGAATGTTTTATAGAACTGTTATTTTAATCCAAAATCGACCCTGAAAGCTAGCTCTTAGGCTAACATATGTGATGTCCGCTCAGCACTGTTCTTTTATAATTTTGAAATTTTGGTCTGTTTGCGTGTTTTAGTCAGTATGTCATTTTTTAAACCTTTAATTATATAATAACCCACTCTTGTTATTCTTGTGTTCTTCTTGACCAGGCACATTTATCATGGCTTCAGCGCAATGCACAAGATATTCCCTGTACTGGGAGGAGACTGAGTGCATGAGCTACTATGGGATGCTGTCCCTCCATGAGATCTTTGAAATCGTGGGCTCCCAACTCACAGAGAGTGATGTCGAGGTTTTGTCCTTTCTCCTTGATGAAACCTATCCTGGAAAACATCCCCTTGATCCAGAGGGATGGACTGAAGATTTACCTCCAGGGCCTGACGGATCTCCACAGGGTAATTCTCCATGTCCCCGGCTTCTGAATACATGGCGAAAAATACAGCCGCAGAATGAGCCGTGCCCCATCGCCTGTCGCCACCGACCCAAGAGTGGCGTTGAACTGCTGTTGGAGTTGGAGAGGCGAGGGTACTTGAGCGAGGGAAACCTCAGACCTTTATTGCAGTTGCTGCGGATTCTTACACGGCATGATGTTTTGCCCTTTGTCTCACAAAAGAAGAGAAGAACAGGTGAGTATCAGGTTTAAAACTACATTATACTGTAGAAGTAAAACAGTTATGTTTATGGTCAGATACTGATGTGTAACCTGTGCTTTTAGTGTCTCCAGAGCGAGAGAAGATAGACTACCCAGAGGTGGATACCAGACGGGACACACAAATCAGCCCAAACACAGATATACCATCCTTTGAAAACACACAAGACCACCAGTGGAGAGCAGGTGAGCAGAAATGACAGCTCAGCACATTCATTTATTAAAGTTTGTTAAAAGATTTTGACTCTGTTTTTCAGCCTTTTTCAAGGTCTAATATAATATATATATATATATATATATATATATATATATATATATATATATATATATATATATATATAATAGTTATATATAATATATAATAGTTATATATAATAGTTAATAAACGCCAGAGGAGAACTGGCCCCCGACTGAGCCTGGGTTCTCCCAAGGTTTTTTTTCTCCATTGGGTCACCTGATGGAGTTTTAGGACACCATTAGGTCACTTGATGGAGTTTTTCGGTTCCTTGCCACTGTTGCCTTTGGCTTGCTCAGTTGGGGATATTCTGGGGATATTTAATTTGATTTTATCAATCAATAAATTCCACTAGAAACAAACCTTGTTGTATTATTTTAATTTAATACTGTGAAGCTGCTTTGATACAATCTGTATTGTGAAAAGCGCTATACAAATATACTTGACTTGACTTGACTTGACTTAATAAAACAGCTGTTGTTGGCAAGTTGATTAAAAAGTTTAATCAAGTTAAAAGGCATATTTTTCACACTCTTTAGCCAAATGAAAACATTAAAGAATAATATTTAATCATTGTCATTTATATGTATCAGTATAACAATATACTAGTATAGATTTAAAGGGTTAGTTCACCCAAAAATTCTGTCATCATTTAAGCACCCACGTGTTGTCCCAAACCCGTAAGACTTTCCTTCATCTTTGGAACACAAATGAAGATATTTTTAATAAATCTGAGCCAGTTCTGTACTCTCCATTGACAGCTATGCAACTACCACTTTGACGCTTCAAAAAGTTTGTCAAGAGATCGTAAAACTAATCCGTATGAATTGAGTGGTTAAGTCCACATTTTCTAAAGAGACACGATCGCTTTATATGATGAACAGATTGAATTTAGGCTTTTATTCACATATAAACATTGATCAGCTGACATAAACAGAAGCTCAACTGAACATGCTTGACGTGCGAGAACAAACCTCTTGCGGAAGCTCAAAAACATGAACCTCATTGGCTCTTGGAGAAGCTCAAACATGCTGCGTTACACACGAGAATGAACCTCATTGGTTTTTGCAGATTCTCAAATGTGCCGTGTAGGGATGCGATCCGATACCAGCGCTTTTTTAAATTTTTTTTACAGAATTGTATAAATCTGACCATTTAGTGGAAAAAAAGATTATTTAGTGGGGAACAAATAAGAGACAATAAGTGTAGCACTAAATTGATAAAAGGTTACACATTGCTCTTTGTATTGTTGTAAAATACATTCATGAAAAACAAGTATAGCCTATATATACTATCAAATTAAGACATCTTTTAAATGTATTGCGCAGCTGTTTAATGAAGCAGCAACATAAGATAGGACAGAACAAGAAAGGCTATCAATAATCTTTCATTTCGCAAAAGTATTATGATATGAAAGGCTCCAATACAGTGCGGCACAAAGCGCTTATGCGCATCCCGAGTCCATAATGATGCGCTTAAAGCAACATGGAGTCACAGCGCGCAACGCTTCGAGTCCGCATTGAAAAGTTCAAAGCACAAAGAAAATACATATTGATGCGTAGTGTATTATACAGTATCAATCTGTGCAATAGTTTATTGAGCCTTTTCTTTTAACAGTTTTAAATTTCAGTAACTGTGCGTGTGAAGAACAATTATAGTGCTCTATACTCTAGTGTTGTGATATAACAGACACCCGGTAGAAAGTAACATGATTAAGGTACAGCAATAAAGTCCAGCAAGATAAAGCAAGTTTTATGCGAAACCATAGACCCTTTATCTACAGATCAAGTATAATAATAGTAACATTGAATCATCTTGGAGAGAATTTCATCGTGTTGACTGTCGTAACCGAACGGCGCTGTTTGAACGCTGAATGGAGAATGACTGACAGCTGCAGCGGAGGGAAGAGTTTACGTGAACTTGAATTTAATGACTTAAATATTCATTTCGACCTCACATTATACTATAGAATACAGAACACTTATAATATAGTGCATGAAAACTTTACGGTGCTTTATAATGTTTTTGTGCCTTTTGTGGGGCTTAACAATAACACAGAATAGTATACGTACAATATCGGATTTGGATCGGTCTCGTCTGACCGATACCCGATCCGGCCAAGAATGGCAGTATCGGAGCCGGTGCGATACTAAGTATCTGATCGGTGCATCTCTAGTGCCGTGTAACACAAAAGAATGAACCTAATTGGTTCTTGCAGAAGCTCAAATGTGCTGCGTTACACACAAGAATGAACCTCATTGGTTCTTGCACGTCATGCAAACATACTTGAGCTGATGAATGTTTATAATTGAATAAAAGTCTAAATTCAATCTGTTCATTATATAAAGCGATCGTGTCTCTTCAGAAAATTTGGACTAAATCAATTAATTCATATGGATTAGTTTTATGATCTCTTGATGAACTTTTTATAGCATCAAAGTGGTTGTTGCATAGCTGCCAATAGAGGGACAGAAAGCTCTCAAATTTTATTAAAAATATCTTCGTTTACTTTCAGAAGATGAACAAAAGACTTATGGGTTTGGAACAACATGAGGGTGAGAAATTAATGACAGAATTTTTATTTTTGGGTGAACTAACCCTTTAAAGTGTCATGAAACCCCCTGTTTCAGCACCAGTTTGTCCTCAATACAGTTTGAAAAATGCTTCAAAGTGGGCATGGTAAGCTGAGGGGGAAGAGGGGAGACTGACATCACAACAAGGGTTTTATTTTGCTGTCATTGAGTTAAAAGCATCAAAGCTTCCTAAAGATCCACGCTGCAATTCACCATTACACTCAACAAAACTAAGATATATTATACATGTATTATAAGATCACCGTAAATTACACAAATACATACATATCCTTTGACAGCTATAATTTAATGCACAAATAAATGCACAGCTGTTCGCATTTGTACACTGCATCGAAAATGTATATGAAACGCTGTTGCATTTTTAAATAACTTTTAAAAATAAAATAGCCTTTTTAAGGCTTTTTTAAATAAAAAGATCAAGTGAAAATTATTAAAGGGGTGGTTCAGTCTGATTTCACTTTTCTAACTTTAGTTAGTGTGTAATGTTGCTTTTTGAGCATAAACACCATCTGCAAAGTTACAACGCTCAAAGTTCAAAGCAAAGGGAGATATTTGCTTTTAAAGAAATCGTTTTTAAGGACTACAACAAACGGCTGGTATGGACTACACAACATTCCTCACGGGTTAGTGACATTACCAACCCTAAAATTTACATAAACCCCGCCCCCGGGAACACGCAGTCCATGTTGAGAAGAGGCAGAGTTGTTGTGAGTCAGCTCAAACTGTAGCATCCGTCTTTTCACATGCAATAGAAAGTCACTCTGTGTGCATCTCACAACAGTTCCTATACGAGCTATTTATAGATTATCATGAAAGAATATGCTAATTGAAGATAGTTAACTCCACATCAGCAACATAAATTCATAAACTAACTATTCAGAGACGTCCTGTTGCATTCTACGTGTTGTCACTTCTTCTTGAGTCTCTCCATCTTTGTCTGACTCCGTTTGAACATAAAAGGCAGAACAGTTTCTGTCATTTTAGTGTGTGTCTGCGTGAGGTAATCGGAGCTGCTAACACACAAGCTCTTGAAACCCCGCCCTCTGTGTCGGGAGCAGCAGCATATTTGCATTTAAAGGGCCAAACACAAAACGGTGCGTTTTTGCTAACCCTCAAAAAGTAACAACTTTAACATGCTATATAAAATTATTTGTGGGGTATTTTGATCTAAAATTTTACACACACACTCTGGGGACATCAGAGATTTATTTTACATGTTTGAAAAGGGCATTATACCACCTCTTTAATAAAATGGACAAAGAAACACCTTACATAGAACAAGTGACAGGTCTATTAGTTTGCATTTACATTCTAAGACTTAATGCACATCTATTTTTACTTACAGTATCAGATTGTTTAATTTCGTCTGTTGCTATGATTATGTCATTGTCAATAAATGCAATTTTATAATCACTGAAGCAGTCAATCACTTGGTTACATTCAGTGCCTGCTCAACTGAGATCTACACTCCTGCAAAAAAAAGCGTGCGGTGAATGAAAACTCCAATGTTTTGAGTAGTGTTAAGTGGATTCTGACTAACTTAAACACCTCTGATTGGCCAGAGGCACGCTCAATAAATATGTTTGGGATTGGCTTCAATGATCATTGCTGCAAAAACACACTGTAAATAGAAACCTTTGGCGCTCTTCACAGAGCGCTTACACAGATACACACGGAAGTGTTTAAAAGTGTTACCGAATATAACTGGTGCTCGCCTGCTCGGTACTGCAGAAATGCTGGTATCGTCACATTTTTTAAATGTCAGTACTGACTTGGTACCAAAGTACTGGTACTTTTGACAATCCTAGTTTGAACTGATTGACTGAAATGAATTGAATTTACCATGCTGTAGAGCTGCACGATTCTGGATAAATTGAGAATCACGATTTTTATTTTTATTTTTTCAAACCGAGATCATGAGTTTTGACTCACAGTCCTGCAGTGAGACTTCTCTTACGATGACCGTCAAATTGTCTTTGTTTTTCAAGAAACGTCATGACCAAAATTAACATTAAATATTTCTTTGTAGTAGGCTTGCTACGATATTCTGTGTTACCGGTGTTCAGAAGCAAGTTCAGTTACATCACTTGCAGCACCACCCCAATATGATTTATTTTTATTTTGATAAAATCATTTAGTTCAGTTAGAGAACAGACACTACAATTAAAAACTGTAAAAAAAATGTCTGCTTAATAAATCATGAGCTGAACGAGAGTCACAGCACAGATCAGCAACAGGAGTCAGATTTAATTTATCATGAGAGTGAGGAGCTGACTAATAAGATGATTGCGGAATATTTGGTGTCAAAGCGAAATGTAAAAACGCCTATTTAAGCTAATTTGTCATTGTACCGTTTTGTTGTTGTGTTTTTCATTAAGAATAATAGACTAATGAATTCACCAAGCAATCCACCCCCGAATTGGCGCTGATTTGAAAGCGAAACTAAAATGCGCACAGCCGCACGGGCATTCATAACGGTGCGTGTCCACGGGCGCGGAGCGTGCAGAACAGAGCGAGCGTTTTCAGTTCATTCCTATAGTAGGAATTATTTGAAAATGATCGCTCTGCTCCGCAGCATTATGAATGACTGTGCGGATGTGCGTATTTTAGTTTTGCTTTCAAATTAGCGATTTCAAAGCCCCCGCCGGTGATACAGGTATTGTGTTGTCACACTTCGATTAACCAGTGGGAAACTATCTTCACCATCACATCCCTTTTTTGTAGCCACCATTTCAATCTCGCGTGTAATGTAGTTCACTGTGAACGTACGTGTCATTGATTGATGATTTAAAAGTCTGAACGAATTTTCCTGCGTGTCCGTTTTTAACGCGTCTTGATTGTCGTACAGTCTGACATCAATGACAACTGAGATCTTACAGTGTGAACTGTGAAGGCTTAAGCTTGGTTTATACTCGACACGAGTGCGAAGGTGCGCGCGGCAAAAATGAAGTCATTGCGGTGTGGGCGGTCGTGCGCGTTGCAAGACCCAATTTCGCTTGGCGGTGTGCACGACTTTTTTTGTAACAGCGCGCAGCCCCCTATCGTTTCAAAGAATAGTACAACGGAGAGCGCGTCAAGTATAAACGCCTCGTCCGTTTGGGGAGGTGCGCGCGCAGTCTGCGGAGACTCGCACTGCAGAGCCAGGCGAAAGTATAAACAAGGCGGTTACAGTGAGGATCATGTTTGTACAGTCTGACAAGGAACAATCGTAAAGGACATTAATAAATCGCACAGTGTGCACCCTGCTTTAGTGAAGCGCTGCGAAGCTTCTGGCTCGACGGGTTTTGGGCTCTGTGCTACAGGTCCAAGGGTACCTAGCCCTAGTTATCATGTGTATTAATCTGTTGTCATACCTGTGTCAGGGGCAGGCTCTTCTCAGACAACAACCACCCCTGTCCGACGGAAGCGAGGTAGAGGTCACCATTGGAGAAGAAAATCTGGGGGAAAGCCTGTAATCCAGCCTCAACCAACACCCAACAAAGTGACCTGCGGTAAGAGCATTTTTTTTACATTTTAATCTCTCTTACCAGAATTCTTTGAATATATGAATCTCTTTGCCTTTTCATTTCTCTCTCCTTTTGTTTGATTTTACAGTATCTATAAAATCCTTTAGAGCTCAACAGTTTATAATGAACCAATCATTTATTCATTAGTGCCTGAACCTCTAATGCTGTCAGAATGAAAGTGTCAAACCGTCACACAATAGGTCAATGTTAAACGTATGTCATCTCCATTCATCCCTTTATGAATTCCCTGCACACTGCACTATTATCACTTTGAGTTTCATTCTGACTGGACTCAAAGGCTGCTCACACCAAAGCCTCTTTATGCTTTTGCTAGATGGGAGCTGTCCTGCCATCAGGGCATTGCTAAAATCTCTTCAGAACAGAGCACATGAGTGACACTGAGTGGCAATAATGGCACAGTAGGTAAGGAATACCAAACTATTTGTTAGGAAAGAAGGCATTGTGTGAGGCATTTATTTTCTGCAAGGACTGTTTTTCTGGGACATTCAAGTCTCAAAATACCAATGGCCCCAATTTACCTCATGCTCCAATTTTCTGTAAACCATTAAAAACCGAACAAGTTTTCCTGTATAATGCCCTTGTGGGAGCTGAATGTCTCATGATGACGTTTAATAGAGATGCTCATGTCAATGGCAATTTTGCAGTAGTTTATTATTTATTTTTGTCACTATAATAGGTAGTGTTTTCTTCGTAACAGTGCAGATACATATCCTATAATCATTTTATCTGCATGATTTTGCCTCCTTTCAACACTTTTCATCTTTGGCTTCACAGTGCATCTTCTGGTGTTACTAAAAATATAAATATATGTTGTTGATTTTTGACAGAAATCAGATTTTCACCATCTTTAAATGTGTGGATTCTTTCCAAATATATGTCTGATGCATGAGCCACACACTGAACCTCACACTTTCAAAACGTAAATGAAAATCTGGGAACTCTATTAAAAACTCAATAGATTATTTATTCTATTGTAGATCTATATATAGATCTATTGTGATCATTGATTTTAAAAGGATAAAAGTATAAAAATGTGGATGAGTTATGTTACGTTACTCAAATAACCTAATTCATGCATAAGGGTGCCATCTTGTTTTTTCAAACGTGTGTGAGTCAGGCTCTAGACACGTTCTTTGTCTGCCTCATTGCACCAAGATGCGCAGTACTGGTCAGTTTCACTCTATTGTTACAGATGCTTATTGACCCTTTATATCTGCTTGTACAAAGACTGCATGGCTCTGGTAACCTTTCTCATTACGTGCGCTGCAGGGGGTTCTTAAACCCTCAATTGAACCTGCTTATTTCCTTGCATATTCATGTCTTCTGCTCAAAGCATTTTGCTTTTGCTAAAGGCAACAAGCAAATCCAAAGTTATAATGTTTTTGATTATAGTCTGTTATGTACTTATTATCCTAGTAGCAGTTGCTCTTATCAATCAAAAGTAATACAGTAGAGGTCTGCGCGGGATGGATTTTTGGATCCCGGTCCCGAAGGATTTTTCCTTCAAAAATGCAGCTCCCGTCCGATACGTTCCCGCTTTGTCCCGTTCCCGCCCGCATAAGCCCGTAGGGATTTTTCAGTCCCGGTCTGGTTAGATTCTGTCTCGTCCTGGTGTCTATAGGCTATTTTCCCCAATTTCCACACACACGACTCTCCAGATCTCCAGCTGCAGACTTCTAGATGCTGTTAGATAATTATATATCGCGGGGGCCCACGAGTCATTTCTTTCTCTTGCTTCCTGCACATATATCAGTATCTTCCCTCCTGCATCCGTATTTACCAATTCAAAACTTGAGGATTGCAGACCTCTATAAAACAGTAATTTGGTGCAGCACAAGATTGCTTAATGGTTAACATATTCATTAAAGACTCAAATTACAGAAAAGGTTCTTTTTTAACATTTCTTTCTCAGAAACAAGATTGTATAATTAAGATTTGGTCACTGATTGCATTTTTATACCCAATAGTCAGGATAGTGCCACATTTAACTTTTGACAGGAATGAAAACGAGGCTGCGAGGGAGAGAAGTACAATGCGTACGATGGATTATACTGTTGTTTAACAACATAACGTTGTTTCAGCCGATGAAATGTCATTCGGGGAAAAAAACCCTCAGTAGACAAAAACTACAAATAACATTTTTAAAAGTTGAGTAGTGACTCTTATATGATCTAGGACCTGTACAGTGCGTGCCATTGTAAAGACCGTAACTCTCACAGCCTTGTTTTCATCCGCCTTAAATTCAATATGGCATCTAACCTGACTATGGTCTATTGCAGTTGTGATCATTTATGTGCACAAGACAATGTTTCAATTATGCTTTAGACTTGCTTCAATCCCCCTGCTTCCTTCATGGTTCGATTTTCAGACGGAAAAGTACACTCACATTCTTTGCTTTTATTTCTATCACATTTTTCATCAACTTCTCTATCCCTTTTTCTGCTCCTTTTCTTTTTCCTTTGGATAAGCAGTTTTCTGTGTTAATAACTCCTGTGGTGTGCCTGAATGAAATGTCTTAAAGAGATTATTGAATATTGGGCCTTTGAGACCGAGAATGCATCAGCCTGTATTTCCTGGTGTCTCTTATCCAGTAAAACACTGGTTATTGTCATTCCACTTCTTATTTAAAGCATTGATCCTCTCCCCTCTGTAACTGAGCTTTGATGCAGCAAAAGCTAATCTACTTTCTGCACTGACCTTTTGTTTAGTGAGTTGAGAATCCTTTGTTCCCTAACTTACCTTACCTCTCCCTTAAACATTAGCTTACTGTACACTGCACTGTGAGCTTTTTTGACCTATAAAATGTTCATAAACCAACCTTCAATCTTAAATGGTTACATGTAAATTTGAATGCTCTCTATTGACTGAGATCCACACTGGAGATGCTTGTTATTCAGATTATCTCAGACAACAAGTTCTGCTATGCCATGAATGACCTTTGAACTTTCACCTTTGTTTTACTCCTGAACTAGCTGAACATGCTGTTTGCTGTGTTGACTCCGCATTTGATCTTGGCAGGTTGACTCAAGAATGAGTAGAAAAAGCAGGAGAATGGACAGAGTGAAAGAGACAGAGCTCACAACAAAAACAAGTGTGTGCTGTCCGCTCTGTCCGATCATACACAGTCAAGACATGTGTGTGCTTTTACTCACGCGCCTGGTCCATGTCCTAAGGTAAAGAACCCCCTTCCTAACTCGCATAGGAGGAGGGGTGAATCTAATACTCTGTGTTCAAATGTCAGTTTTCAGTTGTTACTGTCCACTTCCCCAGTTACATGTGCTAAACGATGAACTAGATTTGGGAAAAAATAGGAACAAAATCCTCTCTGGAGGGGTTGTTGGCCTCAGTGTTTCACAGAACTGACTCAAAGAATTCATGAAAAATTCCTTGGAAATTTCTGGGAGTCCATGCTAATTTGCCTATATTACACCAACATTACATGACATGAAATTACTATGTTTTCAGTATAATCTATGTTCAAAACAAGCCATTCTACAGTCGTTGGCCAAACTCAGCGGCAAAGCTCGGTTTTGCGATGTTTTGTCTTCAAAAAACTCCTCTGTGAACCTTTGTTGGAGCAGTTCTGAGGAAAATGACCCAACAGTTCTTGTTTAGACCCATACCAGTGTTTTGTATGTGTTTTCAGCATTGAAACTTTAATATTTAAAAACTTTAAACTTTTAAGTAAAGTTAACAGGTACCTTAAAGGGATAGTTCACCCAAAAATGAAAATTCTGTCATAATTTACTCACCCTCAAGTTGTTTCAAACCTGTATGAATTTCTTTTTTCTGCTGAACACAAAAGAAGATATTTTGAAAAATGTCTGTAACCAAACAGTTGATGGACCCCATTGACTTCCATAGTATTTTTTTTTTCCTACAATGGAAGTCAATGGGGTCCATCAACTGTTTGGTTACAGACATTTTTCAAAATATCTTCTTTTGTGTTCAGCAGAAAAAAGAAATTCATACAGGTTTGAAACAACTTGAGGGTGAGTAAATGATGACAGAATTTTCATTTTTGGGTGAACTATCCCTTTAATTTATTAAATCGAATTTTGCCAGTGTTTTGATTTTGTAGAATTGAAGTAGACACTGGTTGTAAAGTTAGTAAAATAGTAGCCTGATAAGCTCATTCTAGACCCAAGAGGTTTGAACCTGCAGTCTCCATATGAATTAGAAAGTGTTGCTTTCTCACACACAAACAAAGAAATGATGTATGAACTTTGCCTGCTTGACCAAAAAATGAGACATAGCAAAACTATTGCAACGACGTTCATCCAAAACTGCTTGTTTCTCTCTCTCTCTCTTCCTCTCCTTTCTCTATGTCCACAGTTGAAAAACAGACTGACACAAGTGTCAGGAACAAAAACAAGTTGGCCATCCTCACATACTAAGAGAGGGAGAGAATGAAAGAAAAAAAAAAAAGTCAAAAGAAAAGCTTGACCCTGACTTATGTGTGCAGTCGGTCAGCCTTTGGCCCTCGTTTCTCTCCCTCCATCTTGGTTTGTTGTTCAGCAGAAAAGAGGGATCGAAATAAGTGTGGAAGCTCTTCGCATGGAGCAACACCCCATAAAATGATGCACTTTTATTTTTTATTTTTAGAAAAATAGTTAGTTATTGTTTGTTTATTTTGAAGAAATTTACCATATATTTACAAAATATCTAAATATTTGTGAATTCATGTTATTTATTTATTACTTTTTTTTTATGCTCTGGGATGCACAAATGCACAAAAATCATAATGCTTACAGTGGACGCATTACATATATTAACAAAAAAAAAACTCCACTGAGCTGCTTATTATATATACCTTCTGTGAGAAAAACCATTGTCCTGTATTAGTGTTTGTGACGAGCTCTGATAATGTTTGTTTAATTGAACTAAAAGTGCTCTGTAAATGTGTGCTGTGTTTAAAAGAACGTTAAAGAAGTTTTGTGTTTCGAGTCTGCTTTCCAACCTGCATTACAAATTATTTTTTGGAACATTCTTGAGGGGGGGGGGGCACCATGATCTTTTAAACTTGACACAATAAGTAATGTTGTTCCTGTACGGTAATAAGTCAATTTACATTCTTGTTTTAAAGGGGTCATGACATGTTTTTTTATTTTTTTATTTTAATATGTTCCTTGAGGTTCACTTATAATGTTAGTAAAGTTTTTTGCACGAAAAAAACAAAAAAACATTTTATGGAAAAACTATTATTTTCTATTTTCATTCTGACCCTTTGTCTGAAATGTTCAGTTTTTAAGGGGCAACTCCTTTAAAGGGATAGTTCACTTTGAAATTAAATTTTGGTATGTTTTAGCTTACCTCAAGGGCATCCAAGATGTAGGTGTCTTTGTTTCCGCAGTCAAACCGTTCTTAGCCGGTCAGTCATATAATGCAGGTCTATGGTGACCACCTCGAAGAGCATGCACAGAGAAGTCCAAATTAAACAATTCCCCATCGTAAGTACACATTGATGGCCTAAGACACGAAACGAACAGTATTTATATCGTTTTTACCTCTTGTACACAACCACGTCCAAGTGATCTGAGGGCGCGCGCGCTTCCTGGTGTGTGACGAGTCCGACTAAGTGCGCAGACTAAGCCAGAACGCGCGCGCGCCCTCAGATCACTTGGACGTGGTTGTGTACAAGAGGTAAAAATGATATAAATACTGTTCGTTTTCTCACACAAACCGCTCGTTTTGTGTCTTAGGCCATCAATGTGTACTTACGATGGGGAATTGTTTAATTTGGACTTCTCTGTGCATGCTCTTTGAGGTGGTGACCATAGACCTGCATTATATGACTGACAGACAAGAACGGTTTGACCTAAAAATATCAAAATTGAAACTACTGCGGAAACAAAGACACCTTCATCTTGGATGCCCTTGAGGTAAGCTAAAACATACCAACATTTAATTTCAAAGTGAACTATCCCTTTAAGGCTTGTCAGTAAAGGCCACTGTTCTGATTGGCTAACATCATTGCATAGGAAACCGTATCAACACTGTTGCATGTAAGTGTTTTGACATTCACAGACAAAGCATTATGAAATCATTTACTTAAGCAGCTGCTGTCACACCCAGTACAGTTGTCTGCTTCAGTTTCTTTTTGAACTCTCCATTACACTGTCGTCTTAACAAACACACAATCCTCTGACACGATCTGGGACGCCATTAAAATAAACGATCCACTTGTGTCCGACGCCGGGATCCTTCTAAAGTCTGCACAGAGACGCAAACGATCTGTTGAAACTGGACGCGTCAAAGCAAACGTTCTTTCACTCTTACATTTGTGCTGTTGCCGACAGACTCAAACGCGTGGAGTATGTCAGAAACTGAATGCGCATCTGTACACTGTATCCAGTGTAGAGAGTGTCAGTGATTATCATGGGTTCTATTTGCTTTTGACGTGACAACACTCACAATATCAGCCGTTAAGAGGCTGAATGCCAGTGGCTGGGGCCTATGGTGAAATGATGTTTAAATATTCGTCGATGTCTTGCTTTGACGGCGGTCATATGCAAATATATTGTGACGTCAGATCACGCAATATCTAAACGAGTCATTTTTGGAGCTTGAAGTAAATGCTTTGTTTATAATGAGGAGGACGTTTTAAGTTATGAAACTGGCAGGATGTTGTAATGGTACACATACCTCAAATATGACAAAAGATCAAGATAAATTTGATTTGTCATGTCAGGACCCCTTTAACATACAGTACTAGTAGCGTCAGTAATAAATCTAAATAGGTTTGACCTCACATCATGGAGTAGTTTCCTTGTCAAGTGTTAAGTCTGCATCTGAAATGGGTAATCTTTGAACAGTATAATTTAGTAAGGGCCATTATGTGAATGGTTATTTTTTTCTTAATTATAATGATCAAAAGAAGCTTTATTGGCATGGTAAAATAAAGCATTACATTGCCAAAGCATTAGTAGGATAGTATACACTCTACAGAGTTACACTGTCTTTCATATTAATCCTTGTCTCACTTGCATTTAAAAAAAATAATAATCTTGGGTTGCACTTTATAAGGTGACATAGTTACATTGTACTTACTCAAATAAGTACTGAGTAATATTAATTAACTTATTACTATAGTAAGTACTTGTAGTAATGTGTAACTAAGTCACTTTAAAATAGTGTTACCAAATCTTGTAATTACACTACTGTTCAAAAAATGTGGGGTCGATAAGATTTATTTAATTTATTTATTTAAAGAGTAATGTTGTGAAATATTATTACAATTTAAATCTAATTTATTACTGTCAAAGCTGAATCACTCCAGTCTTCAGTGTCACATGATCCTTCAGAAATCGTTCTAATATGCTGATTCGGTGCTCAAGAAACCGTTCTTATTTTATCATCAATATTGAAAACTGTTGTGCTGATCTTTTTTAGTGGCAATGTAAAAGTCTTTAATGCCACTTCAATTTAATGTGTCCTTGCTGAATCAAGTTATTTATTTCTTATAAAAAAAAAAAAGTCTTTCTGACCCCAAACGGTAGTGTAATTATATTTACTAGCTAAGCCCTCTGCTGTGTGCTGTTCCTGCATTGATTAAAGAATTAAGGGAATGTGTATGTCTGGATATTTTGCCCCAGTCAATTTATGAATAACACCAGGACAAAGTTATCATTCCCAAAGTGCTACTGTTCACAATTACTTCATAAATACAGTATATTCAAGCATTTGAACAATGTTTTATTCATTTTCACTAATGAATATATTTAGTGTCATCGCTTACTCCCCTACATTACTGGATGGTTTTATATTTCATATTGACTGTTGCTTTGTAAACGTCCCAACATGCAAAAGGGTGGAGTTTGTGGTGGAGCTTTGGTTGTAGAAAGGTTGGATTTGTGTTGCAGCAATGTTCTGAAGATTGATGGGTCCACTTCCTCCTCTGACCTCTGAGCTAATGACATGAAAGGAAATGACATCACTGCGAAGCTCTGGTTCAGTATGTATACTCCAATCGTATTTTGCCGTCTCTGTTCCCTGTGCTGTTGCATGACATCAGTTCTACCTCCACTGTTTGGTAAAGCCAACCTGCTTCATTCTGCCTAGCAATTACGGCCCCTACAGAATTCAGATGCACATATCAAAGTATAAATATCACCAGATCTGTCGACTTTGAATGTGAGCCCATCTCTGGATTTAGCTTGAGGTGCTTTCAGTCCACCTGAACTTCCTGAACGGCCTCAGTTTATGTGCTTTCATAATTCACTCACATCTCTGCGACCCGCAAATATGCAAGTACTATGTTCAGTTGACATGTTGGACTTTACCAATGTGTTTCCAAGTCCCTGTGTGCCTGCAAATAATTTGAGTGCCACCACATGATGAATTGATCTAGATCTCCCCCTCCTTAAGTGCAAATCCTGAACTAGCCTACTGGTTTCAAAAGCCTTAATGACTACAAGTGAAGAATCTGGGTCGATCGACTCCAAAATCTCAATGCTAAACATTTTGAAGATGTTGGCCTCCATTATCAAGTAGATCTCGGAGCTGATGCCGTATCACGAGGAGTTCGATTTTTGTGCATTCTGGTTTAACACACTGTCCGTAACAGTTCAAAATTTAAAAACTGCAAAGGAACTTGCGTGAAGCAAATCTGTGTGAATCATTGCTATTCTTAGTTATTTTTATACCAAATTTTTTTTTGGTATAAACAAATAAACTGAATATCAAGTCACATTATGACTGTATTTCTGCCCTCCTTTTGACCCCCCCACTGATCTGCTTCATTTCTCGTGTTCTCCCCCTTTCCTCCGCTGCTGTTTTTCTCATTTCTCTCCATCCTTGCTGCAAAAAAACCTTCAATTTCAAAACGGATCTTCACAAATCCAACTTCTTTGCCCCTTTGCATGCCATCCTTCATCCCACCCTCCTCTCTTTCTCTGTCTCCCACGCTCTTACGCTCTCAGATATCCGACTGCGCGTGCGTGCGGAGTATTCGGAGCATGAGACGGCCCTTCGTGGAGGAGTTTCTTCAGACAAGCAGCAGCCGCTGGAGAGGCAGTTTGAACTGTTCAGCCGAGCGAACCTGCTGCTCCGCGCACGGGATCTGGGCTCCATTGTCTGTGACATCAAGTTCTCAGAACTGGCCAACCTAGATGCTTTTTGGGCAGACTACCTGAGCGGGGCTCTGCTCGAGGCACTGAAAGGGGTCTTCATCACAGACTCTTTGAAAAGGGCAGCGGGACAGGAGGGGGTCCGCCTGCTTGTCAGTGTGGATCAGGATGACTACGAGGAGGGCAGGAAACTGTTGCTTGGCAACCAGACACATAATGGGACAAACTGGGACACACAAAGGTGAGTGTGAGTTTGTAAGTGCATTTTAATGCGTGTATTTTTTTACTCATGTGGTACGATAATGATCATACATTAGTGCTGACACAGTATGATTTTCTTATATAGCCTCTTATTACACCCTCTATATTAACATGTAACCACCAGGGGGTGTTAGAAAGCAATTTGTCCTATCCCCTTTTTTGCTACCAGGAGAGAAACAGTGTTATTTATTTTAGTATTATCTATATACTTATTGTAGTATTTGGAATTACCTTTTATTTATTTTATGTTTTTAGTTTTAATTCTAATATTAGTTTTAGTTATTTTGTCACATCATTTTGTCATTAAGTTTTTTTTTTTATTATTAAACTTTTTTTCAGTTACAGTAGTTGCAAAGAGTTTTTCATGAAATATTTATATTTCAGCTTTATTTTAATTAACAAAAACTATTTGAATAGTTTTAGTAAACAAAAACAACACTGGTGAAAAAGTTGTAGATATTAAATAAGTGATTTTTAAACCGTCACTCTTCTAAAGCCAATAATATATATGTGTATATGAAGACTTCAGATGCAAAAGCCTCTAAGTGCCATCTGAAATTTTCTTCTAAAATGATCATTTTTATCAAGTTTGTATGTTTATGTTCAGTTATTTCACTTTAATGACAATGAAAAATACCTATTAATTGTCATTAAAGTGAAATTACTGAACTTAAATATACAAGCTTGATAAAAATGATTTCAGATGGCACTTACAAGCTTTTGCATCTGAACTCTTCATATATATATATATATATGTATGTGTATATGTGTGTATAATTTTGATTATTAAAAACTAATTTCATGGAAAACAGTTGTTTTACAGTTTAAACCCCATGCTCCAAGTGCCTTTTTATGAGTATGGAATGTATAAAATCATTAAATAAAGCTATACATTTTTTTTATGAATGCAAATATGACACAATAACATCTGCAATCAAAGGCTTTTTTGTTGGGATTTTAATGTATATTTTGTGTAAATACTGATTAGTTTGCTTCATAGTCTACAGAATTGGTTTCAAAGCTATTCTGCAAGTTCCCATATGTGTAAAGTGATGTGTATCATGTTTCCTTCACAGGCCCTGAGAAATGTCATTTTCACACGGGACCTTCAGTTGTGATGGATGAAGAAGATGTTTTGCCTTTTTATTTCATTACCCATTGAGAGTTGGTGACCCTGCTGGGATGGAGAGCCTATTGGAGGAGACTAGATTAAACTGGGCAGCCGTTTTGTTGGACACAAGAATCATTTTCCTTCCGAAACTGTCAGACCGTTCAGAGGTTAGGTTCAGATGTGGGGCTGTTTCTCTCCACGGCAGGTCAGTTTAAACATGGACGAACACACAATACTATACCCATAGAAGAAGAAAACCAGGAGGGAGGTTCTGCATCTATGAATCCCACTTACTCTGCCCCAGGTGGTATAGATTATTTATTTATTTTTCAAAATGTGATGACCTACAGTGAACCCTGGAATTCAAGTTATGTTAACTTTGTTTGGGAAATGTAAAATAACCTCTTTCTTTGATAAAAGATAGAAAGTATGGGAATATACAAAAAATATGTACTGTAACTCAAAGGAATTACAAATCAATCTACAAAAAAAAAAAAAAACATTTAAATGTATAATTAACAAAAGATAAGGATTTTTATTTTTAGCATATCTCCTGTTTTGATAGGGTTTGAAAGATTAAATGCTAACTTAATTCTTAAGATTTTGGGCTGGTAACGATGCATCAGAAGACCAAAGTCACACTTCCACCATCGGGCCGGCGGATATGTTGCGTAACCGAACTGCTCTGAGTGGTCTGTTGTACTGCTTGTAAGAGTCACATATAGATGGCTTTTGAAATCCTTTATACAGTACTTGCCAACATTGCCAACATTTGGAAATGCCACAAGATGGAGTAAAGATTCATGCTGATCTATTCCAACAAAGACTTTCTACAGTGTGCACCACTGTGAGACTACATTTGTCCCGACAACTCCATGTTACCATGCTGTTTGTCTCAGAAACAAGGCCAGCAAGTCGTGGATTATCAGGGCCTTTAGATGCCTTTGTAAATTGCAGATAGAAAAATGATAGGTAATTATAATTAGATGACTGCTGATTTGACACCAGCCTTGACACACAACCAGACTTACCTCTGGTCCTGTTTCTATAACGTGTTGCCCTTTTTGTTATATTTGTACTTTTATGACAGAAAGAGAAATGTTTAGTAGTAGTTAGTGGTAATTCATTTTGGAACAGTCCTGTCATAATTGGGAGTGGAAAATTGAACACTTTTGTGTTTTGATGTTTTTGTTTAAACATATTACTTGATGTTGTTTTGGAATATGTACATTTAAGTAAATATGATTCTTAATAAATTACTGTCAGAAAATAGTTGTGTCTCTGATATTGTGTGATAAAATGTTTCATTTCTGTTTTTAAATTCCTTTTGGGAATGTTAAGGCCAAATTCCTCTAAGTATTGCTTATATTTTCCAGTTCATTTATGGTTTTAGTATGAATTACATTATGCACCTGTGATTAATTGTATACTTTAGCGCCCATAATCACTGAAACTTTTTGTTAAACCATTTAGCGATTATAATATATTAATGTCTATTAATATATTGGACACAAAATATAGACTAAATAATGTGTACAGTGTATAGTTGTATCATGTATAATTATATAATATATGATGGTAATATACATAATTAAAATGTTTACAATATTAGAGAGCTATATGCAATAATATTTAGTTATTGTTAAATAGTGTTTTCTATGCTTTTGCACCCCCTTGTGGATTTAAGGATCATTAACTGGGGTGTGATTTTGTGTGTGTGTTTTTTCTTGTTAGGAGCAGCTTGCTGGACTAATACACACACACACACACATATATATATATATATATATATATATATATATATATATATTCCCTGCGTTTAAACACTTGCTGACTCAGATGGTTGGGATTTTGAATAATTTTACACCAAGCAAAGAGGGTGAGCGAAGAGTGCCCACTGGATCCCAGCTGTGTCTCAAACAGGTTTTACACCATGAGGTTATAGTCTACACTCATTTACAATTTGCTTCAAAACGAACATCTACTAATGGTGGCTAATAGTATTTATGTACAGGCTAAGATGCTTTCTTTTGAACTATTAGTATTATTAAAGTCACCCTATCCGTTAAGCCATGATCATAAAACCTATGATAAAATATATATTTTTTAGATTGGAACAGGAAAGAGGATATTTAGGAGTGCCCATGGGCTGTTCAGTTAGGGCTCTGTCCATGGTGCTGAAGAAATAAGGCTTTCTTTTTAAGGGAGCTCAAAGCATTAAACACAGCTGAAATTGTGAAAATTTAAAAATTTATAAATAATAATACGGTGTAAATTAAACTGTAGGTCAACACTTACTTACTTAGAGAGCAGTGTTTTGGAGAGAGGCCTACTTCGAGCCTTCGCCGCGTTTTCTGTGCAATTATTAACTTCACCTGTAGATGGCAGCTATATTAGTGCCTAATCCTAGTCAAGCGTACGCAAAACATATACTCAGACATAGGCCCTCTGAAGGAATATTACGTACAAGGGTGAAATATTGATTAAAATCTAGCCTACACACTTCAATTTTTTTGCTTCTCTCATTCTCGCACACACAAATGCAAGTTTTGCTTGTTTTCAGCAAACGCGTTGTCATGGAAACCGCTAGAGATAGGGAGGGCCGAGAGACACATTAAGGATTTGCGCACGAACACACACCCTCCACCCGACCTCATCACCTTTCGCCCCTAATTTAAAATTCAGGCTCCTCATCCGATTCCTTTTCTGTTCCCCCCACGAGAACACCCCCACCCACCCCAAATATCTGCCCTCTCTCTCCCGTTTTGCTGTGTCCGACTGTTTTTCGTGCCCGAGCAGCTCGCGCGTGTGACGGAGACCGACGCGTTCATCGATGGAAAAGCTGGTAATGTTGTGTAAACAAACTGACAGCTTCATAAAATTATTATCTTGCATATGTATCTTTTTTTTTTTTTACCCTGACTTATTTTTGTTTCTACTTTCTAATGTTGCTGTTAGTTAGGCTGTATTCCATTAAAACGATTCGCGCTAAAGTTGTCGTATCTTATTTTAACCCGTCCAAGCACGAGCAGGAGAGAGGCGGATAGAGTTATTGCCTGTAATGATTTCTTGCTCTTGCTTTTCTTTTTATTGATTCATTTAATTCATGGGACAGCCCTCTCTCCCTCTGCTTGTGTTTCTCTGCGTGTTCCTGCGAGTCTCGGGATGTGCACGCGCTGTTCTGCATGCTGTAATTGGCGCAGGGCGTCGCGGGAATATTTGATTTGGGAAAAACTGAGCTCGTGCTGTGAAATATGCATGCGCTCGTGTTTTACAGTCCTGAACTCTAGCGGTGCTTATTTGTCGCGTGGTGACTTTCTGTCATGAATAAAGCAAAGCTTTCAGTATGCTTTTTCCATTACTGCTGTTTTTGTTATAAAAACCCTGTGTTTACCAAATAAGACGCTATAGTAGCGATTATAACGAGAAGGGCGGAATATAAACCGTACGTCTGTGAAAGGACAAAGATTTAGGCTATAATTGTTTCACAGTAACTGTTTTCATCGCTGGAATGACACACGGTTTGGGTGTTGATGAATGTAGGCTAATTGTAGGCCAAATTCCAAGGGCTCATTTAGCAGTTTTTTTTTTTTTTTTTATGAATATTGACAAAGTCGTAGGCCTAGTTGTTAAATGTTTCGAAACTCTTTAAGCTTGAAAAGGGTTTTATTTTTGTCATGGTTTAAATCCTTCTATCGGTAGGCTATCAACATTTAGGCTATTATTTTATTTCTGTAGGCCTAATTGTGCGCGCGAACTTATGTTTTGTCTCTTGACTTGTGGAAAATCTAGACATATGTTTACTCCTTTGGGAAGCTTTGTAATCAATATGATCGATATGTGTTTGGCGGCGTATCCTTGTTAACGACGTTGTAATAACAGCATCACGCGGCCTCCGCACTGCCGTCAGTGTCCACAGCCACACACGCCGAATCTCCGCTGAGGGGGAAATCGATGAGCACACTGAGTTAATTATGAGAAAATCAATTAAGAGGTGGAGATTTGGGCTTTAAAAGGCGGCCAGTGCAAAAGAAAAAGGGACTGAATGCACAAGCCAGTTCACACATTTCTGGGTTCGCTCTTCTCTTCTTGGTGGTGCGCGACCGTGTGGGGATTTTTTCCGTAGCTTATGACGTTGAACTAGTCTTAATTTTTTTGTAATTCTGTAAGGCGACCCTACAACATATTTACAATTCTGTAATGAGGATACGTTTCATTCAACAGATATTTTAAGATGAAACCTGCACGTGTCGGTGACTGTATGAGAAGCGCGCGGAGCTACATCAGGTCTCATTATATTCCCTTGCCTCAGTAAACAAAGTCCGAAGAAAAACAAACGTGTTTCGATGTGGACTATCTATTCACAGTGAACTTTTTCTTCTTCTTTTTTTCTTTTTCTTTTTTTTAATAGGTTTGTAGCGATGGGCAGAAAGGTGGAGACGTTCTCTTCAGTTTAGACAGTGAAGATGGTCTATCAAATATTTGAACAGCCTGACTCTCTGTATATATGTGCTCTCACGTTTCATGGTTGATAAACAGGCACATGTTCTTTATTTGCTTCAGATTAACAAAGAAACACGGGTGTCATATATCTCTGAAGATATAGCCTACGAAGTCATTAATTCTTCAGGACTCATTATTGATGCCATCTTTGCGCTTTTGGGAGTTGCGATACGATGCAGAAATCGTGAGAACCATTATTAGTTTTAAAAGTTGAAATATTAAATGTAGGCTATTAGCCTGGTATTTTTATGATTTAGCCTACTCATGCAATGTTTTAATGAAGATTTGAATACGCAGATCTAGGCTACTAAACGGTATAGCTACATAAAACACCACTGCATTCTGATATTGTAGAAAGAGACAATAAACTGACAACAGATTTCACGTTTTTCAAAGCAGCCTAATTTTTACCTGGACACTTTAGGCGACCTATCCGGATTGGGTTTAGCCTATATCAAAACAATTAACAAACGTGCTATTTGCCACGCATTCACTCGTTTTAGTTTTTTAATGATGGTAAGTTAAAATAATACAAATCAAGAAAATAATTCAGTCAGATATGGACTGCATGCATATGAAAATATAGCCTATATGTGAGGCGAATAATGGTCTTCTCAACATAAGCAGAAAAATACATTTCTTCTTATCTCTGTACTGAGACGAAGTGTTCACTTGACTTCCCATAATTATTCAGAGCTAGGCCTATATTTTAAGTAGTGTTTTAAAATTATTGTAGCCTACTATTTGAGTATTTAAATGCTATATTCGCATTCGATTATTGGATTGTTAGTGACAGAATATCGTCACGCGTTGTGTCGTTGTGTGATCACAAACTTTTTTTTTTTAACTTTAATACACCAGATATTTTTTAATTCACAAAATTAAACTCGAGTAGGCTATAACTGAAATACTGAGCATTAGATAGGCCCTATATAATAAGCTATTCTTGGTTTAGCATTTATACCCACGCTAATTAGCCTATAATATAAAACGCAAATAAAGTGATACATCGAATAAATTATTTGTCCTCTGAATACACCAAATAGCCTAGGCCTAAATAAAATGATTTCAAATGAGCGCGTCTTCAAATACCAAAGTGTCAGACTTTCCCAAAGATGCACTAGAAATAATATGTAGCCTATAGGCTATACAATTTGAAATAAAGAAACGTGTTAATACGAAAACACGCTCTCAAAAGAAAATTTCATTAGCTACAGTTTTGGTGGAGACTAGAATAAACCTCTCATGAAAGTTTGCGCCGTTAAAACACTTAACAATCACAAGTCATCTGTTGTTACTATGCTAATAAGTGATATTATAGACATTATATTCGTGGAATAACCAGAGAATAACACACAAAAATAGCGGGTAAAACAACGGTTAACTATTTTTTATAAAGAGAGCTTTTAAATTTAGGCTACTAAAATAAAAATAAAACACAATGCAAATATTAACTCCTTAACTAAATATCTACATCATTTCCCCAATCAATCAGATTATTTTATTTTGTAAGCCATCCAAGACCTTAGCCTACACATCGATTAACGCTTAATCGCTATAGGCTATTACTCTCGCGTCCTGTTTACATTACATATGACATAAGAGCAAAAGTAGCCTATCATTTTTTTTTTTATTATTGTTTACTCTGTTTATTCTTCTATTAACCTACAATTACCTGCTCATGTTCCTTCGTGAGAGGAAGATTGTATTTCGGGCATTGTATTTTTCTCGTTATTTTAGAAAATCACTGATCAGACAGATCCTCGATATCGCTCAGTCTGTCAGATGAACGTTTATGTGTCGTCGTCTTGTTTATATCACTCATTTAGAATGCACACATGTAGGCTATATTCGTATTATTATTGTTATTATTCTTTCCTTCTTTTTTTCATCGCCCCGCAGATATTCAGTGTCCGGTATCAATCTTGGGGTTTTTCATAAGCAGCTGTCAGCGTAACTCACGACCCCGCTGGTCAAAGGCCAAACGACCACCGGTGCAATTAAAACGGACAGAGATGGAGCATTATGGCCCCATCCAATTTTCCTCTAACAAAAGAACAAAACTCCTGGCAGTTTATTTCAGAAATATGATGTAATCAAAGCATATGACCATATACTAATACTGCTGTAAATGAGACATACTGTAATGTCGAAATATAAAGTATTTATGGGCCTAGAAAATAAAATAAAAAAGGTCTTGGCACTCAGTTTTGCTTTCTGAAAATTAAACTTATTCTACTATATATTATTCAGTATATTCAGGATCTATTTATTTTCTTTATCAATTCTTCAGATATTGATTTGCAGAAGGCAGAATAAGTTCATGCTTATTTTTCAGAAAATAGTTGTTGGTGTTGGTGCATCATTTATACAATATAAATTAAGGCATTTTTGAGAAGTTGTGTGAAAGTGTTTCGTTTAAAAAAAAATTCTTTATTCTATTTAGATGGCATAAATCAGAAATTATTGTCCTTTCCACATTCGCAGCTGTAAAATCCACCCGGCGAAACCTCAATATCAGCAACTAATAAATTGTGGCGGTTGCTGTGACCTTTGCAATTGTGGCTTTTGCTCCTGGTTTGAATGTGTGGCCGGTCTGCTTGCAGCTCTATTTTGTTGCTGCTATGTGGCTGTTGAAAGAATCAAGATGACCACAATAATACACAGAGGGACACGCGCGCCGTTTATGAATGTGCGCGTGTGTTTAGAACCCAATGAGACGATGAGGTCAGAGTTCAAATTCAGCCCCAGACGGACGACCTTGCCCTTATGAATGACCCCGGGGTCATACTAGGATGGGGGAAGGATTTGAAGGGATATAGAAAATGATTTGAGGGTAAAACAGAGAAAGCAGTCGCAAAGGGTAAAAGCATAAATACAGAGGTGGATATCAAACATACATATTTTTCGTCCCACTTCCAACAGTATTCTCCATTTGCTTCAGTCCCACAGACACAAAAGAAAAAGTTAACCTTTGACCTTTATCTTCACCCCAGCTCCACTGTGTTCCTCTATCTCCACACACTTCCTCTATAACCTTGAGGTTTAAACACCTGCAGTTGCCTTGTTCAGCACCTCAGGTACTGGGGGTTAGTAAAGAACCAGGGCTGATGGCCACTCTAAAAGCCCCAGCAGGGTATGGGTTTGGGGGCCATGCAGGGGGCTGATGAAATAGGTGCAGTTTCACACATGACCTGTGCCTGGCAGCAGAGAGCTGGCTGTCTGGCCCATTTAGTTTAGCTACTCATCTTAGCCAATGACCAGGGGAGGATAAAGGAGCGGGAGGGAGGACGCAAGCAACCCTGAGGGTGAGGAAAATTACATGAAAAAGCTCGCAAAAATGCCTGTTTGTTCCTTTGTGCTCAGTTGAAGCTTATTGCAGCGCTCACAGTATTCTCTATCACAAAAGTGCTTCGTTTTTTAAACGTACTTTCTAATATCTCGATTCTCGTCTAAATTCCCCAGATTCATTAAATAAGATGTTTTGTATTTCTAAAATCGTTTGACACGGTTCCGAACACTTTTGAGCTTTTTTTCTTTTTCTCACCTCTCCCTTTTTCTGTGTCTGAACGTTCCTGTCCTGTAACCCATTTAAACAATTACTCCCATCTCTCTTCATGGGCCAGAGCCAGAGTTATACCTGTGTGTTCTCTCGCTGAAGGAGAACAGCAGGTTTGGCTGACGTTCCCTTTATCTGGCCTGTGCTGATACTCAGTCAGTCGGCCTTTACCAGATGGGGTGTTTAGTGGGCATTTTCTCTGTGATGGGGGTATTTAGGGAGAATTTTCTTTATAGCTCTGGGTGTTTTCAGTTGTTTTTTTTTCTTAAATCCGGGTACCTGGTATTTGAAATTATAGAAAGTTTTTCTGTGATGGTTTATAGCTATTTTGCCTTGCGTTGAGGTTTGGTTATGGATAAACTGCATGGCAAAACTCTCTCACTTTATGAGTTTTAAATCGAATTTGAATTCAATCAAAACAGTGTTTTATTTGATGTGTGATTTGGTATTTGGATAACAATAGCTTAAATGAGAATTAATTTAGCCTAATTCTTATTTTAGATTTTTTGCACAAAATCGGAAACAAACATAAGTAATTATGATGTTCTAATGGGTAAGAAGATCGCAATGGGACTAAAAGCTTTAAATACAATTAAAATTAATGTTTAGAATTAAAAAGTATGATTAAACAATCATGGAAAAGTACTGTATCACTGTAAAAAAACAAAAACAAAAAAAAAGATCAATAAGTTATGACAACATATATTTTGACATTGCTTTAACTCATCAAAATAAGTGAAGCGGTTTTCAGCAAGTTATACAAGATTAAAATAAAGTCAGTTTAATGTAATTTAAGTTGAAATGACTTAAACATCCAGTTGATTTAAGGCAGCAACTTAAAGGCACATTTTTGGTAACACTTAAGACATACTTAATCACTTTTGGCCTATCATTAAAGTTAAATTACCCATTGTGACAGAAGCGGTCAATATGGACTCATTCAGTTAAAAAGAAATTTAATGTAGATCAAATTACGTCTAATCTTTTGTCATTTCTGTATGAGACATTGTCTGTTTTTTAGATGATATCTCATGCTCAATGTTACTTTTGAGGGGGCGAATGAGAAAAAAAATCGTATATTTTCTCCTTGCTTATTTTTTCCCTCCAGCACATTTGTTACATGGAAGAAAATGACCAAGAAAACAAAACAAACATAAGAAAAGTGCAGTGTGAAAGGGTGTGAGGGATGAAGAAAGAGGGAGAGAGCAAAAGAAGACAGAACAGAACAAGGCTCTCAAAGAGGGATGAAAGGGACTGGATGCAGACGCTTATTTGAGAAAAATGATCTCTGGAAGCTTCCCCACACCCCCAAATGCCTTCATTTTTTTCATCTCTCTCTCTGTATTTCACTGTTGGATCAAGAGCACGTAATCTGGTTGAGATTTCTTTGTCCAGATTCATTTATTCACTGCCCGACTGTCCCTAAATTGCTTAAACGTTTGGCCCCAGAAGAATTTGTACTGTTTGTATATTTATATTTATATGCTCATCCCCAAAAATGCACAGGAAACCACATTAATACGAGCATTTTCAAGGGTTTGCTCCATTTCATTTTTTTTCTTTGTATGGGGAAAACCTTTTCGCATCTCTTTACAGTGTTTAGAAAATTGAAAATGCCATTTAAATAGGCTACCAACCACAGAACAAACTCTTCTGAGAATAGAGAGGTAGAGAAATGGACAAAACGGAGAGCAAGAGTAGAAGACCATGCATGTGTTCCATCACAACATATTTTCCGTTTACAGTTATCATCAGTGCAAATTAACAGCAGTTTTGATGAGAAATCACTGCAATTTAGTGTCAATAAGGTTCTTTTAGTGAGTGAAAATCTTGTGTCTGTGAGTGTTATTGATGTATACAAAATGTGTATGACCTTATTTTTAACATAAGAGTGGATCCGGCAGTTTGTAAATTTAATGAGTCATTCCGGTGTCATTCGCTTTAAGTTATTTTTAGCTGTATAAACAGCTCATTATGCTGCTTCATATTGAAATATGCTATTTCTTAACATATTGTTTTAATGTGTTTTCTTAATTATAAACACACTGGTTTGTAGTGCAGAACGTTTCTCCGTTTACTGCACTGTGATATTCTTCTCGTTGTTTCCCTATAGCGGCTAATGAATTAGAAGTCTCGTACATTCACAGAAAACAATTTACGTCTGCTTTAAAAAATAAGGCTGATATGAGATATATTTATAACTTTATATTTTAAAAAGCAGACATTTTTCTTCTATTACTTTTTATTTTGATGAGTTGTTCGTACTGTATCTGTTAAATCAGGTTGTAAGATGGAGGAAGAAATACAGTGGGAAACCCAATTCTTTCAAACACTGCTTGGAAATGAATAAGTAGTTTTACACAAATCAAAACGGGACAGACTAAATCTCAGTGGAGGATATTACATGCTGTGCAGGAGTTTTGCCAAAGTCTCCCTTAAGAGTTTCCTAGGTTTTTGCAGCACTTTAACAAGATGACCATTTCCTGCCAGCCCAAAGCATCATGCTACAATTTTTTTAAACTTTCTTTTAGAAGTAATAGAAAGCAAGCAACTAATTCCATACTTTCACAAGGTTCTTTTGGAGAAATGGCCCCTCAGCCATCTTCCCATACAAGCCAGTGATAGGGGTAGGGCTCTTCAACTTTATTCTCAGCTATTGGACTCTGTAGCTCCTTCACAGTGATCGTTGACTTCTTTCAAACTCTCCTCCGTGTTTGTGCAGAGAGGTTTAAAGGACAATAAAGGCAGTTTAAGGTGATTTGACACTTACATTTTTTGGATTGGTGATTTGTAGCTTACAATTCATTTTAACTGAGCCCCTTTTTGCTCCAAACCCCAACATTTCGGTCTGTTCCATACACAGAGTTATTGTAGGGCTTCAGAAGACTTAAAGTCATATGGACTATACTTTTGATAATACTTTTGACTTTAAAGGCCTGGGTATGTTCCGCTCCCTCCGAGTATACTCCTTTGGCCATGACTGCAGAAAGACATTCGGCGAGTGCACACTATCCAGTGGCTTTTTTCAATCGCTTAAGTCACTTGCACATGTGCTGTTGTACGCGCACCATGTGCAATGCGGACGGGGTGTGCGGACGTCCGCAAACCCTCCTGATTACGAAAATTACGTCACGCGGACGGCTGAAGTATACTTTGGGGTTAATAGTGCTGACCATTCACTTTCACTGTATAGAAATGAGAAGCCAGGACATTCTTCAAAATATCTTCTTTTGTGTTTCACATAAGAAAGTCACACAGGTTTGGAACGTTAAATGTAAATATAATATTAACAGAATTTTCATTTTTGGATGCACTATCCCTTTCATTTTCACAGCCATCCTTCAGAACCAGAATGATTGTTCTTAAGATTTTAGCAAGTATAATAATGAACACAAGAATAAATATATAATTTCATTTTGTTTTTATTTATTTTATTTTGACTGTTGTTTTGTTTTAGAAACAGTGAGAACTGTATTTATATGTCACATTCAGTGTGGTAAAGGGCTTGAATACTTTATTCAATACTTCATTCAAACGCTCACCACAGAGGGAGGTGCGGATGACAACAAGGAAATTAGCCTTAACTGACATTAGTCCCACAAGTGTTTGTTTTGGACGTGCATACTCTTGTTTGCACATCTTCTCAATCAATAGGTTAATTGCAGCTTTGTCAGTGTGTGCGAGTATGTGATTAGTTGTATGTTCAGCAATTGACAAGCTGTGGGATTTTTTTTATTTTTTATTGATTGCCTTCAACAATGAACAAGACAAGAGAGAGAGAGAGACTGTGGGTGGTATTGATTGATTGACCCCAAATTAGCCCCTTCTTTCCATCCTCCTCCCTCAGTCAAAGTACAGAGTCATTCAGGACAGACTCCATCAAAACATTGTAAAATTAAGCAGAGATTTTGTCTAGAATGGCAAAAGCTCATCAGCATTTTGCAAAGAAATCACTGAAATATCATCAATGACTTAACTGCAAACCATTGATTGTTATTTAATTGAATAATTGGGCCTAAGTAAAGTCTTTCCAGTCATTTTTTTGTGCTCTCTTTCTCTCTCACTCGTGCTCTCTCTCTGTAAGCCCCCTCATTCCTCTCGTTAAACATTTCTTCACCTCTTAATTGTTTTGACGGAAGCAACTGTCATCCTCATTAGAGCTCATTGATTTCCTGGTTGTTAGAGCATTGATTTTTGAAACTTCCCATTGATCCCGGGCTTAAATCTCTCTGCCGTTCTCTCTCTCGCTCCCTTATATATCCTGTTTATCCACACACAACAGAGTCTACGGCACTGAAATGGAAGTGATGAGTCAATAGAGAGGTGGACAGATAAATAGATAAACAGAGAATTTATAGAATAATCAACATTTGCCAGCTCATAGGATCCCAGAGAAGGAATGAGAAATAGTCAGCGAGATGGAAAGGAAGGTGATGGGATATCTATATAAAGAAAAAGAACTTGCTTTTTCTCTTTATTTTCTGAGTGATTGGACACAGCTGAGGGTGACCACTGATGAAAAGGCTGAGAGACCTTTCCTGACCAAATGTGAGTGTGTGGCCTTGTGTCTCCTCTGAAACAGTGTGTATTCATGGGGAATAGAACTGATCTTGTCCATTTGCTGTGATGTGCTCACAGCGGAATGAGAGAATCTCACATTTCTTTATCCCGTCATCAGGATTTTCATCTCGTTTGGAATGAGAATGTTTTTGGGGGGGTTAATGCAATTGATTTCTACTTTTTCTTTCCTTTTCCACACATAAGCAGTGCAATGTGCTATCCCCGATTGCTTGGATTGTCATGCGTCACCACTCCTCTCTGCTTCTTTTCTCATCGTCTTCATAAGCTGATTTCTGTGCCAAATTCAAATTCCCTTTACATACATTCTCCGGTCTGTTTGAATTTCAATTATCACCCTCATAATCAATTATTCTTCAATTATTATGCGAATAAAAGCTTAAATTCAATCTGTTCAGCATAAAAAGCAATCGTGCCTCTTCAGAAAATTCGGACTAAACCGCTCAATTCATATGGAATAGTTTTACGATCTCTTTATGAACCTTTTGAAGCGTCAGTGGAGGGACAAAAATCTCTCAGATTTCATTAAAAATATCTTTATTTGTGTTACAAAGATGAACAAAAGTCTTACGGGTTTGAAACGACACGAGTGTGAGAAATGAATGACAGAATTTTCATTTTTGGGTGAATAATACCTTTAATAATGTCGTTTGTTTTACCATATCAGTTCAAGCCAAGTCAGATTCTGAAAATGCCTCAAAATCATTAATTACTTCAAGAAATAAATTCTTGAAAAGATAACCTTAAGTAATTTGGCACAATTTAAATGTTATTTTATAAATATTTTATTATTAATGATAATAATATATTTCTTTAATTATTAGGCCTATTTCTTTAATAAAATAATATTTTTCTATTTCAGAGTTAATAACACAAACGTTTGTCATTTCAAATCCTTTCAAATCAAAGTCTTTTAAACTTATCAGATATTTGATTTTGTATGACACGACCGAGTTCCGGTTATAAAATATCATGTGGTGCTATTATAAAGATATTTATGGATTAATAAAATGTGATAGTTGTTCAGAAATACTTTTTACCTTATATATATATAGCTACACAGCACAGCTTTTTAAATTCATAATTAAATTGAAATCTTGTTTTAAAATTTTTTGTAATTTTTTTTCCCCAAAACCATTTAAAACCAACAGAAATACATACAGAGAACTCGCCACATTTTTTATTTTATTTTTTCATATGGATTTTAAAAATATTTTCTACTTTGTCATGGCTTTTACTTACGCAATTTCACGTATTTGTTCATTTATGTATTTATTTCTATATTCTTTTCTGTTTTGTTTTTTTTCTCCGTGGCTGGTTCTCCAATGTGGCCAGGTTCCCATTCGCTTCTGCTGACCAATGAGTTAGCAGCACCTGCTGTGTCCTAGAGAGAGAAAGAGAGCGAGGGAGAGGGAGGAAGAGAGAAAGAGGAAATCGATAGGAGAAGTGATGAGGAAGGGAGGTGTAGATTAACGTCTGAAGGCCTTGGATCTGGGGGGGTTCGCGGGGGGCTGCCTTAGGACTTAGCCATGAGGCTGTAGCTCTCCTCAGTAAATCTCTATACGCCACAGGAGCTAAAACACCCCTAAATTATATATCCGCTGAAAAACATTAAAGTGATGCAGTCAAAAGTAAAAAGAAATAAGGGAAATCAAATTTAGTGCCACAGTCCTGACCAACCAACATTTCCTTCAAGCGACTGTTGCAAAATGCTTCTTGTATTGCAACCCCACCAAGAAAGGAGAATATTGCGGTTGCACATTCACGCACCAGCACTGCAGCACTGCGGAGGATAATAAATATATCTAATAAATATCATTATTTTTGGACCAATCTCCCACAATAAAGGAAGAGCAGTGAGGGATGGCACCGGGGACTGGCTGGGATATTGGCAATATATCAGCATTGATTATTGAGAGTACTGACGGAGACAGAGAAGGAGAAAAGGGGAGAGGGAGTTCATAAAAACTAATAAAAGAGACAACGAGTGAGGAAGGAACAGAGGCTTTAGATGGATCTGCCTTTCTGCTCTAAAATAAAAAAGCAAAAAGTGTGTGTATGTGTGGATGACTGTCCATCTGTTTAGATGTACAAGACATAAATGTGTATGTTCACTTATACAAGCACTAAAATTGGTGCTCGCAGAGAATCTTTAAGACGTCAACTCTTTCTGAGCTCTTTGAATGTGTCTGTATGTATGACGGAAAGAAAGAGAGCGTGAGATGATGTAGCTGAGAGATATTATTGATTAGACTTCCATTTTGTTGATAAAAGCGAATCTAATCTGACTTGCTCATCTGTCATCGTGGCATCATTGTTTAGCAACAGCAATCACAAACCCACAAGCACACATATAAAACTGCTTATTCTTACATTCTCCCAGCCTGCTCTTTTCCTCCATTAAATTAATCATACTTTCCACTCTGCTATATGTCTCTGTCTGGATAATGTGTGTTATAGCCTAAGAGAATTTATTATTTCCTGTGCGCATAAGCATGGAATATTTCTGCAGTTGTCAAGACGTGACAGTTTAATCATCAATAACAAACACAGCAGCATTAATCATGCATGCGTTTCATTCCACGCTCGTGTGGAGTCATTTGAAGATCTGCGTGCTAAAGCTGTCACCGCTCTTTGGTAGAGAGGCAATTGCTAGCAGCAAACTGTGTTTTAAGGATTCTTGTGATCTCATCTAAATAATTAATTCCAGTCGAAGCAATGAGCAAAATGACAGGCGACCGTTTTGTCAATTTTCACAGCACTGTGTGGAAAATTCAAAAGCTATGTTTCAGTAGTCGATCAATGAAGTTTTTCCTCACTGGGTTTTTGATAAACTTACATTTGTTCAGGATTTCATTTGGATTTGTTATGGGTATGCATATGATAACTGGATAACACGAAGTCATAAGTTGTATTATGTTGTTATATACGCTCAAAAATAAAGCTTCCAAGGTTTTCACAGCAATGCCATAGAAGAACCATTTAGGTGCTGTTGAAGAACCTTTTAGAGAACAGTTGTTTTCTTTGTGTGAAGGACAACCTTTTTCCTCTATTGTGCAATGGAAAGATTCCATGGATTGTAATGGTTCTTCATGGAAGCGGATACCAAAAAATAAAATATATTTACATATTTAAGAGTGTTTTTAAGGGATAGTGCACCCAAAAAAGAATTTCATTTCAAACCGTTTCATTTCGTTTTATTTATTTTTCTGTGGAACGCTAAAGATATATACAAGTATCAGTGCTTTTTACATTGAAAGTCAGTGTGGCTCCAGAGTTGTTTTGGACCCCATTGACTTTCATTGTATGGAGAGAAAGAAAGAAAGAAAGAAAGAAAGAAAGAAAGAAAGAAAGAAAGAAAGAAAGAAAGAAAGAAAGAAAGAAAGAAAGAAAGAAAGAAAGAAAGAAAGAAAGAAAGGAAAATAAATTCATACATGTTCTGAACAACATGAGGGTGAGTAAAAGATTACAGATTTTTCATTTTTGGGTGAACAGAGAAAATAGTATCGACATTTTGGTCTGCGGTGATTCATTTGTGTAAATTCACTCTTGTATGTGAACATATGTTAAGTGTGTATGTCAAGTCAAGCCAAGTCACCTTTATTTATAGCGCTTTTATACAATACAAATTGTTTCAAAGCAGCTTTAGTGAACACTTGATACACTTTTCAGCTGAAGTCAGTTCAGTGTTGATTCAGTACCGTTGTAAAGATCATCAATTATTAGTTCATTAGGTCATTTCATCTATAAAGCAGTTCTGCAAAAAATAATGTCATCGTTCAACTCAGTTCAGTTCTCATTCAACAGTGTCAGTACATCAGATCAATAATATTGTTCAATATTAAGTGTCCCCAACTAAGCAAGTCAGAGGCGACAATGGCAAGGAACCCAAACTGGTGTCAGAATGGAGGAAAAGAAGAACCTTGGGAGAAACGAGGCTCGGTCGCTGGGCCAGTTCTCCTCTGGTGTATGTGAATGAGAAACAGCTTTTCTTTCCTATTACTCCAGGATGCCACATAAACAATAGCTAGGTATGTTTGGATGAGGAAAGCACAGCTATAGGAAGGAGGTGTTAGCTCTCTTTCCTTCGAACACCATCTTATTTTCCTCTCCCTCAATTTCGCACTCTCTCTTTCCCTCCAGTCCCTCTCTCCTTCTCTTAGATGCGCACAACCACACTATATTCTACAAGAAATAATTGCTTTTGTCTGAAAGGAGTACTGGAGGGAGGGGCCCGAGCGCCCCGTTACCTCAGCGCGTCAAGGGGGGTATGCGAGGGACAACCGGTCACTCCTTTTCATCTCTTTCACTTGACCTGCGGATGTCATCTGTCAATAGCGAGATTCAAGAGATGGACAGGGACAATGAAACACATCCTTTTATTGAACAAAATAAGGATGGAAAGCAGTTTGTTGCGGACGTAGAGACCCCCCCAAAATGTACACAACATGGTCTTCAACAAGAGGAGTGATTGTATCACTTTTATTAGTAATGCGAAACAACACAATGTCTACGGCATTATATGTGGCAAGCAGATTCCAAAATGCATCATTTGTGTTTTGGTTTACATCTCGGTCATTACTAGGACTTCTGAGCCTGAGCTCACAGAGAGTTTTGCTGCCTAGTGGAATCGATTTACTCCTATCGACTGGAGTGTTTAGCGTATAGATTTTTCTATTTAAAAATCTATATTGACAATAATCTTGTGTGTAAGTGCGCCGCAGCATGGTTTGTAATTGACAGGGCGTGATGAATTGGTGGTCGGAGAGAGAAGCTGCGCCGCTCGCTGATTAAGGCCCCCGGGAGGTTTGCTGGCTATGTCGAGATTTCCTAGCACAGTGTTTCCCAACCCTGGTCCTGCACGGAGGCCTCCCCAACAGAACACTTTTTGGATGTCTGACACACCTATTTCAGGACTTTCAGGATTATAATGAGTATAATGAGGAATGTGTGCTGCCGGGGCGCGCAGGAACAGAGCTGAGAAGAGCTCTCCTAAGATCAGCCAGTTTTGCCTCTGCTGTTGTTCTGTATCATATTGGTAAACAATGTTTATTGACGGGGAAAATATATAACTGTCTGTGGGACTTGAAGGGAAATTAAGGGAATCTCAGGTGTGTCCAAAAACAAATACTGCATCTCTGCATATTCTGATGATAATCAGAATTTGGTCGATTTGTAGTTGTCAGTGATAAGACAATAAGTAATAAGCCAATATTACAGTTTATAGAAATCTGAACACATCAGCTCACATATGGCTTTGTTAATCAGACTGTGAACACCTTTTGTATACCTTAACTGAACTTTCATTCAGAATTGTAGGCCTGCATGTTCAAACAAAGGTAATTATATAATAGGGGTTCAGTCAACCTGAATTTACCCAATTAAATACATTGAAGAAACACATTTTTATCAGCAACTTTTAAAAAATCATGACCCAAATGTTGCCATTTATTGTGCTCTTGTTTGAATGAATCATGAATGAATGACAGTTAATGAGTTGATGTTAAAACTTGATTTTACAGTGTTACAAGTTACATGTAGTAACTGTATTAATAATGATCAATTATGCATAATTAATTACATGCAATTAACCCTCAACCAAACCCTCATCCTAACCCTAACCCTAGTAACATAGTTAATTATTATTACTCAGTACTTAAACACCTCAAAATAAAGTGTAACCGAGTTGATTAAAAAGATAGTTCACCCAAAAACTCCGTCATCATTTACTCACTCTGATGTAGTTCCAAACCTGTATGATTTTTATATATGTGGAGCACAAAAGAAGATATTGGAAAACAAAAGAAGAAAAATGTCTTTTGTCCAGAATGAATGTTAATGGACTCCACCGTTGTTTGAACCCCAATGACTTCATTAATGTTTTGCAGAACTAAGAAATGCATCTTTGGAACATGAAAGTAATTATGACAGAATTTTCATTTTGGGTAAACTTGTTTAGGTTATTGTCCAAAATATCTATGGTATGAATAATTAGTATTTCCAAAAGAGAGGTCATGACAACTGTTCGTTTATTCAAAATATTAACCAGCATGGAACTTAATCTGAAAATGGTGTCCATGCAAACGTGGTTACTGATGGGTTGCCTTTCTTTTTTGTATTAATATGTTAAAACTGGGTTTGCTGTATAAATGAGTACCGTTAACGGTGTTTTAATCTGTTTTAGGTGAATTAGTAGTGTTGGAGAGACATGTTTTTAGCTCGTATCAGTCCATGTGTGCTTTTACCTTTCAGCGAGGCAAGCACAGGGGTACGGAACCGTTAGAGAGAGAGAGAGAGAGAGAGAGAGAGTGGGGGTGGGGTGGTGGTGATGTGAGAGTTGTAACGGCTCCGCTCGCGCTTCAATGTTGCGGGCAGCGTGGAATCAGAGCGCGCGAGCGTATGGGAGGAGAGCGTGCACGAATAAGATATTGGGGTTCCCAAATAACGGGAACAGGCAGACAGACAGACCAAAACACGCAGGCGGATGGACGGAAATATAGGCAAGTGTTCTTAAAAACCAGCGACATATCGAGCTCTTTTCCCCTGATGTTTTCGTGCTTTATTTATTTGTTTGCCTTATTTAGTCATGTATCGATTGATTGCGTTTTAATTACTGGCGTGTGACAAGGTGCGTGGGAGGAGGGGCGAATCCGGCGAGCACGTTGAGTTGCCTTATTTTTCTATAGATTTTTAATTTAAATGAGCAAAATAAGCAGACGATTTTAACAACGTTTAGTGACTTTGTGTAAATTAACGTGTAGCCTGTAGCTGCTAGAACAAGGAAGAGAGCTATAGAAGAGCTAGACCAAATAAATTCACCAAAAAATGCACCACATATCCAAGTAATAACAATATCCGCTGTCTTTTATACGTTATACAGTCAGGGTGTGAAATCTTTTTTTCCTTTATTATAATAAATGCAGAAAGGTCCGTTTATTTTACAAGCAGATAACCAAAGTTAAAGCGACTGCAACCAAGGGGTGAAGCAGAAGGCCAGCTGGACAGTGTCGACAAGGACAGAAACACTACAGGAGAGAACGGGAGAATCGAGATATGCAGTTAGAAACGTTCGCAAACATAGTAATTAGCCTATATGCCTTTGAGTGACAGATACATATAGCCTATATGTTCGGCAAGCAGATCGAACAGTTATACCAAATACTGTAGCTTAATACCAAAACGAATAGACAAACGTGAAGTAATAGTGAAATAACCCACGTTTGTCTTGTTTCAATCCGTCTATCCGCCTGTGTGCGCGCGCTGGGAAAACACAGTCGGGCTGCGCGCGCGTCTGCGTATCTATGCATGTAGATCAAAAGTAAACTACAAGCGAAAAAGTATAAACGCTATATTATGAATAAACAGTTTTATGTCAGAAACGCCAGGATCACAGACGGAACCCAATGATTTAAGTGAGAAAAAAAGCTTATCTTGCCACAACTGCTAAAATAGCAAAGAAAAAAGAAAAACAACAACAGCAAAAGAGCATCTGATAAGAACCAGACAAGAAGACGGATCATGTTTGTTCCTTTGCCGGTGCCGTTTGTCTTGCCAAGAACTGCCTCTGATCTCCACGCCTGGCGCCTCAAGTCCCCGCTGGCTCTCCGCTCTCACTCCGGTAAGGCTTTCTTCCACAACAACCACATTTTTTTTCCTCCAATCCCGAATCCGGTGAAACCTCTTTAGTTCATCCCACTCAACGGCATAATCCCCGTATTCACCGTGTGAATGAAACATCCTCATGTGTCGTTTTCTGTTTGTGTCGCGCGCGCTTGCCGCCTTTTCCAAAATTTCAGTTTAGTCCAAACGACGCGAGTCAAGTTTGTCTACAGCAAAACTAGCACTGCACTGTCGCGCTTCGAAATGCAGCTCAGGTCGGTTTTGTTTTGTTAAGGTGTTTCCTGAATATATTCCTGTTTCTCGTTGGGCTCCGCATCCGTCCGTCTCCTTCTCTCGCCTCTGCCTCTGCCTCCGTCTCCCCCGAACTAAACTCGCGGTGAGCTGGGAATATTCATGCCAACATATCGATCTCCGCAGGATCGATTCCGGGGCCGGCGGATCGAGGGGAGAGAGGAGAGAATCAGAGCAACTGCAGAGAGCAGAGAAATGAGCATTTGTGCCATTTAAACATCTTATGTTAGTTGGCTCACAAATATAAATGTATAGTGTGAGGGTCATGTATAGACATTTAGTTGCACGTGTGATCGGCTATTGCGTTTTGAATTGATGATCACATACATCGTGCATAATGTGATTTGCACCTCGACTTTTGTTATTAGAGAAGGGCGAAGTGCAAACGGACGACTTGGTCCGTTATTGTTTTCTTTGCGGGAACTTGCCGGTTGTTCGGTGGCCACGTAAAGATGAAAACAGAAGGAAGGAGGACGGAGAAGGAGGGCGGGGGTGGAGTAGGAGGAGATGGGTGTTGTCTGAATGGAGAAGAGGCATAACTGCATAAGCAAGCTGCTGTTTACTGGGCATGTGACTGTCTGAGAATACAATGAATTGTTCTGTAATTGTATAAAGAAATTATTTTCTGGATAATTTATGCAGTAGCCATGTATATTCTATTATTTGGATTGCATATGGGAAAATGTACATTTCATTTGGTGTGAAATGTTATGCTTCATCTAAGTCTATTGTAAACAGCATTTTGCTTTTTATTTTATATGTATTATTCATGCAGTTCTAATGAGCTCGTATTAATTGAGAATATTTGGAATGATAATATTTGGCTACTTTTAAAATCTATATATTTTAAATAGGCTACATGACTATTTGGTTATTAAATGGTTATTCAAAATTAGAGGATTTATGATACAAATTATTGTATAAATTTATTAGAATTTCAATCTACCCCCCCCCCCCCCCCCCCCAAAAAAAAACAAAGAAAAACAAAACAACAACAACAATTTATACACGAGTTATGCTTCTGCCCATATGCATATGTGATCCTTCTCCTTATGATGAAAATCAAGTTGATGTCAAGTTCGTCCATTTTTATGCATTCAGAATGTGTACAATGGAAAGTGTTGTGCCTTATTTTTGGTCAGACTTTTTTTGCAACCTCATTTTACCTACAGTGGTTAGTGGGATTGCATTGTTCTCTGTATGATTTTACAATTTCATCTTTTGCGTAACTTACATTTACCTCTAATGCCTTAGAGGTATTCATAGGCTTTCTTTGGGACTAAAGAATGATACAGGATGGTTAAGGGGAAGGATAATGAGCCTCTTCCCCTCAGAGATTAACAGGGCCAGGGAGAGGAGGTGGAGTTTCATGCCCCTTTCGTTGAAAAATAGCGAGTGTCAAAAGAAGATAAAAAAGAGGGCAGAAAAAGAAAAAGCTGTGGACCACTAAAGGAAAGTAGGTGCAGATGACAGTGAAAAATGGGAACAAGTATGGAAAACCGAGTTTGAGAGGGAGAGGTGATCTTGAGCTCTAGACTCAGATTGTATGGCAGTTGCTCATTTATGAATGATAAGCAAGGATGTAAACTTTGTTGTTTAGATATACATACTTAACACTTATTTCACATAGAAGTGGGTGATTGGCATCTGGAAAAATATTTCATTACAAATTTACAAATTCTGGTTTGCTTAAATATTTTTGATTAAGCATTAGACAAACCTTCACAGTCAGCTAACCCACTAAAATCTGAGAGCAGCAGTCCTTATTTCTTCATTTCATGATGTCAAATACCATTACGGCCAGCTGAAATATCCATATCTCATCAAAGTCTCTTAATCACCATTAGAGAGAGCAGAACCTATTTAACTATTATCCAGTTACTAATATATGCAGCTTTTACACCCTATTCCCATTAGAAAGCGGATATAGACATGAGGCAGACACAGAGGCAGAGAAAGAGATAATCAAGACCTGTTCTTGTAAGTGGTCTCGGGAATTATTGCCATTAACTGCTCCATTAAAGTTTTATGTGTGGTACAGTAACAGGCAGCTCCAGGAGGATGAGAAAATATTGACAGTGAGAGAAAAAGAGTGAGATCATTTTTCTTTTTCTTTTTTAATCTCATCAACAGAGAGAAATAACTAGGCTACTATATTTAGTCAACTAAGAGAAAATTACTTTAAAATTAGTGAAAAATAATAGTCTCATTGTCATAATAATTTGGTGAAAATACACTGTCAAAAATGACAAGATCAATAACAACACATGTTTTTACATTGCTTGAACTAAGTTCATTGTACATTGTAGTAAATAAGTTAAGCAAATTTCAACTTTTTTATAAGTTATAGAAGATTCAAGTAATTTTTAAAGTCAGTTTAATGTAATTTAAGTTGAAAAGACAAACATCCAAGTTCATTGTACTTAAATTTTTTTAAGTTGATTCTTAGCAAAAAACACTTTGTTCTTTCAAAATGATATGTGCTCATTAATGTGTAATTACTTATACCAACTAATCAAGTATTCTCGTAAGCGTAGAATCTGCCATTTAGAATACATACGAGCGAGTCGCTCGAATGGCGGCAGCCATGTTGCGCCTCCATCTTGAAAATAAATTAGCCAAAGAGGGACACACCTGGAAATTCAAGCTTCGCCTTTCGCGTTTTTACACTCAGTGGCACCGTGACGAATGCGAGGGGGAGATTACTCGCGACTGTCGGCAGATTTGAAATAATACGGCCTCCGTAGGAGTTAAAACGCCCTCGGAATGGGACGGGCTAGAAAGTAATATTCAGTTGGTAGTCATAAACAATTTCACCGCTAGATGGGAGAAAATCCTACACAGTGTAGATTTAAGGTAGTGTAATTGTAAATTACAATGACAGGTGACATTGGCAGAAATGGAATCCATATTTTTTATTATTTATTTATATTTTGGTATAGCTAAACGCTGTGTTTGTGTGAGCGAATGTGAAAGAAAGTGTGTTTATAGATTAGGGCGAGTCCTGGTGTTAAGATGATTGCCAATGACAAAATGTCAGCTTGGGTTTGTTTGTAACATAATGGGAAATCAATATAAAGAAGATGTCAATACAGAATGTTCTACTGCATTTCACTCTTTCTCTCTCTCTCTCACACACACACACACACTCTCTTCCACCATCTCTTGCTCTGATTGATATTCCATGTCGTCACGATGTTCATTTAGTGACAGTACTCCCACAGGTCTTTTAGTTACTGTTAGTTTTGGCAGAGGAGAAATGTGTTTGCATCTGTGTGGGTTGACCTTCTGTAGTGTATTAACACTGACGGCACCCCTTCCCTCATTAGCACTGCTGCTTTTCACTCTGTAAGAAATTCCCTAGAGTTCTTTCCACCCAGTGACCATTACAAACACACACACACACACACACACACACACACACACACATTTGTGCGATTGTGTCTTCATTCTGAGTATATATACAAACAGAAAGACATCTTGAGACTGGTCTCTAAACTTCTGATCAACATTTTGGACTAAACTCTCTCCATCATATATTTAAAGCTTAAAGAGACTCACAAGTGCTTGTAAGGCCGCACTGTATTGATATTCATCAAACATTCTGACTAAATATTAAACTTCTACAAATAATTCAGCAAAAATCCCTAAATGTCCTTTAGTGCAGTACACTCTCAGATTTTTTTTTTTTACAAAAGCTGTCAGAGACAGAACCCTTTCATAAGTTTCTAATACATTTAGGTACTAATATGTACACTTTAGCTACGAATATGTACCTCTGAGGTACTAATATGCAGGTAAATAAGGTACAAAGGAGTATTTTTTGAAAGGTTACCACCCCAGTGACATCTTTTGTACCTTTTTTTCTGAGAGCGTATTATGAACTTAGAAATTAAGAAGGTTGAATTTACAACCTTATAACGATTGTACTTAATAAGCAGTGATGGGTGTAATGCATTATTTAATTACTGTAATTTAATTACTTTTCCCTTTAAAATAAGATTTCTTAGGATTTTTCTGTAATTTAACTACAGTTAGGCTACTTCTGATGTAATTGCATTGACCAATTCTATATAAAACAAGAAAGATTTAACATAAAAATTTAACTTCTAATGATAAAATTTATGTTTTTAATGTAAACTTCTCAAAAATAACAAAAAAATAATAATTTATGCAATTTTATATTTATTTAAAAGAATTTAAAGAGCAGTTTCATGTCTGTTCTTGTATTGTTCAACTGGTCGAAGTTGATATGGGATTTCGAAAGTAATTAGTGATAAGTAATGCAATAATTTTTAGAGAGAGTAATTAGTACAAAAATCTAATTACACTGTTAAAGATGTAATTTGTAGCTAGTAATTGATTCATTTTTTACAGTAACTTACCCAACACTGATAAGAAGCCGTAATCATGTAGCCTAAACATTGTGTTCTTTTGTCACTTCATATACAGTACATAAACAGTTCATGTTTGTTTTAACATCAAGAATTTCAAATTCAGTTAAGTTTTTATAATGAACACATTTTTTTTTGTGCATGAAAACGTACTCATTGGTATAACGACATTCAAAATGTATACTGCACATGAAGAGGTTGTAATTTTGCATACTGGGTGTCTTTTTTTAAAGTTGAACATCGTTTAACTTGAGTGCCATGTATTTAGAATCTGCATCATGCATGGGACACTTCAAAAGATGTAAAACTCGAGCAACGGTCCAACATGAGCATCTAGTCCATGTTTACATAGAAAAACAGTGGACAGCAGAATGGCCCCTTACACCACTGTTTCCAGGAGGCACACCAACAGTACACATTTTGGATGTCCCTCTTATTTGACCCATCAATATCTGGTCTTGGAGTCTCTGCTAATGAGTTTAATCCGGTGATAGTTTGAAAATGTGTACTGTTCGGCTTGCCCTCAGGAAAAGTGTTGGGAAACACTGCCGTACACTGCAGTGATTGTGTTGATTCTTGCGTGCGGTCGGGTAAAAATGACGCATGCAGCCGCAAAGCCGCTGTGGTGCAGCATTACACTTAGACTGTTCTAACCTCACGGAATATTTAACATTATTATTAGTCTCTCTTTCTGGCTCCTCCTCTCTCTTTCTCATACAAAAACACACTCTGGAGGTGTTGGTGGCTACATGATGGCGCAAAAGTAGGAGAATTGTTCAGACAGGCCCTTAATCAACACATCTGTGAGAGACAGCACCTGGTCAATACACCCCCTACCAGTACAGCAGCACTCACACGGATTCTCCACTGCTGTGTTAATTTAGTGTGATTATCTGGCTGCACATGTGTATTTGTGTGTGTATGTGCACATGTGTTGGAGAGGGAGAGAGAGACATTGTTATATACAGAAATGTTGTGTGTGTGTAGATGGATGGAGGGATCGAGACTTGACTGAAAGATGAGCATAAATAGACATGAATGAATGTATTGATATTTTGACATGGCAGGTACATAGTGGCTTTACTGACAAACTGATGTACTGAGAGATATTCAGAATACCGTGTGGGATAATAAGATGGATGGATTGACACAGCAATACACTACTTTTTAAATCTGCCCCCCCTCCTCCGTCCCCCCTTTGATGCTGTTAGGTGAAAAATTGGCTTAAACCAGTGTAATTTGTCCTTTCAGCAGCTGCTGTGTCTGTGTGTGTGTGTGTGTGTGTGTGTGTGTGCACATTTTGACAATAGAGAATGTGTAATAAAAGCTTGCTCTTTGATTATGTCCTTCACTCCTCATGAACAAGCTCAAGACCTAAATCTGTTCTCTTCCTCCATTTCATTTAAGATTTATAGCGATCAAGGTCTCCTGTTCACATGCAGGGCTTTGGGAATTTATTTCAGGGCTTTTTTTTTTACCCTTTTAATGGTCGTAAGGTTGTCTGGTGTTATGTTTTGATGATTAAAAATGCCAATTATTAGTATTATTAATCAGCTAAAATTCAAACAGAATTGTTATCTAAATTATAGGCCATAATCTAATAGATACAGTTTTTAGATTACATTAGTGGCCCACTGTTTCAGTGTAAGTGTTATTTATAATAATACATGCATTAATTGTTTGGCATATTTCTCCCTGGATGCTTTTGAGAAAATATCAGTAAATAAACTGTTAGGGGGTGACTCTTCCTTCTTTGTACCATTCCTTCATCCTTTCATGCCCTTTAGTTTTATTCGTAAGTTTTTTTTTCTTTTGGATCCTGAAGTTCCTTTTTCCCTGAGTACATTATTTACTGTTAAAGGGATATAGTTCACCCAAAAATGGAAAACATTCTGTCATCATTTACTTACCCTCATGTCATTCCAAACCTGTATGCATTTCTTTGTTCTGTGGAACACAAAAGAAGATATTTTGAAGAATGTTGGTTGGTAACCAAATCGTTTTGCTGGCCATTGACTTCTATTGTATGGCCAAAAAATGACAAATAAATAAAAACAAAACACTGAGACGGTGTTCTCAAAATATCTTCTTTTAATGTCCTACAGATGAAAGAAAGTCATGCAGTAATTTTGGGATGAACTATCCTTTTAATCCTCACAAAACAGCACAAGCTGCAGTAAAATTAGGTAACAAATACAGTTTTACCCCACTTACAACCACACACATTTTTAACTGACAACACAAGCCGAAACCACCAGCCACCTACCCGTACAAATCTTGTAATTGGCCACATGCTGCCTTGAGTGACAAGTATGATCATCAATCAAATTAAGATGGAGAGAGGGGAGGGATGGAGCCCGACTCCCCAGACAGGCTCCTGTTAACAGGGTTTCCTTCAATCCGGGTTTATCGATCAATACGTGGCTTGCCAATTTGTACTCTGCACCTGAGTACATAAAATGTCTATTGCATCAGATTACTTTAAGTTTATATCCATTATGCAGCATGTTCTCATCACTTCTTTAAGAGAAAATCGTTTCCATTCACTTGCTGTAGTAAAAAGCCTCCAAAATACAGAGAAGTTTCGGCTTTAATTGGACAACCTTACTTGTACCCTACATGCTTTGATGAGATAATTGTGTTCCCCGAAAGCAATTTGCACTGTGAGTTTATTACCATCAATGCATACTAGCTTGATTGGTGTCCAGCATCTGATGATGCAGATGGACATTAAACCAGGAATGTACCGTATCCGAGGAGACGTACAATGAGGGAGCTTAGGCAACATAGCAGAAATGATTAAAGTCGTAAAAATAGGTTGAACTGCAGATTTTACACTCTCAGAAAAAAATGGTACAAAAGATGTCACTGGGGCGGTACCCTTTCAAAAGGTACATCCAAAGGTACATATTACAACTTCTTTTAAAGTGTACCGTTTCACTGACAGCTTTTGTACCATTTTTTTCTGAGAGTGTATGAAGAACTATTTTATGGTTCTCCGAAATACTACATTCTGACGTTGATCATGACATTCAGTGGTCTGATATTTCCTAATGTTCGCCGTCATCCATGGCAACGCTGTGACCAGAAAACTGAAACCAGTGCTACTTTTATTTCTCTCGTATCACATCGCGTACTCGCAATCTCTCGCTGCGGCTCAGTTAACGATTGCGGTGAAAATAATCTCAGATGACTTAAAGGGATAGTTCACCCAAAAAAGAAAGTTTACTCAGCCTCATGTCGTTCCAAACCTGTGTCATTTTCTTTCCTCTGTGGAATATTGAATAGTGAAACTCAATATTAACCAAAACTGTTTGATTACCAACATTCTTCAAAATATCTTCTTTTTTATTAATATACAGTCATACAGGTTTGGAATGACGAACTTATCCTTTAAATATTAATATTACTGAAATGTTGTTGCATTGTTTGTCTGAGCTAGGCTGATTGTTTTGTACGTTGTATAGTGGATTGTTTTTATTTTTTTAGAGGAAGCTACTATGCAGGTAATATTATAAAACCATTTCAACTCAATTTAATATTCCATATCTACATATTTCTTTATATATTTTATTGCTGATAGTCTCCCTGCGTCGTGGCCCTTATTTTCCGATAATAGCCGTCTGTCTGTTCATTATCCCTTTCAGACAATAATGTGATTTCTAAATGGTGTCCCTCACAAATGCAGTTTGCCCTGTTTGTCTGTTCTCTCTTTATTGTTTTGATGTTACGGTGTGGGATGCTTAATGGGGTTTCTTTATACAGGCTTATCTTCTACCCTCTGTCCTTCTCTCCGTATCTCTTGCTCTCTCTCCTCCAGTCTTGGTGTGGCATGATGGAGGGATTTTTAAGGAGATTTTTTTCCGTGTTCATTGGACGTTGATGAGCTCCTCTGTCTGTCGCTGCTGGCCTGTCATAGCCTCAGCACTGCTTATAGCAAAATCAATCGGTCTCAGTCACAGAGGGTGAAAGAGACGAGAGCGTTAGCTAGCGCTCCGTTCACACACACACATTCATGTATCCAAAGTTTATAGCCAACAAACACACACTTGCTTCAACTCATGCCCTCCCTCACATCTTGAAGAGAAGAAGATGGGATGAAGGGATGGAGGGAAAACGCATGAAAGGAAAGGATGACAGAGGAAGAGAGGGAGCTATAGAGCGAGGGAGAGATAGTAGCATTAAAATTCATGGCTTTTTTTACTCTCTGTGCTGAAAAATCAATAGTGTTTACTATGAATGAGAGGAGCGCTGGACAGCAGAGCTGGGGGCAGATAGACGGGGGGAGAGAGGGAATGGGGAGCGGGGGGGTTGACTTCATTACTGGAGGCAGAGGCACGAGAGGTCAAGGTTAAAGACTCAACCTAGCGGGTAGAAGGTGGGGGTAGTCTACCATTTACCCACAATGCTGCAATAGTATTGAGGAGTCAGATACAACAGCCCTATCAGTATAAATGAGAACATGTCGGTTTGGGATCCCTGCTTTCTCTATCTCATGCACCCACCGCATACACTCGTGTTCGCGTGGATAAGCATCTGTAAATTCACATTTGGATGGTCCTGGAACTAGTTGGATGTTTTGTACCCAGCTGTGTTGCAGCTGATAGCGGCATCTGCCACTTTTGTAAGTTTTAACGAACCTTAACGCCTCATGCGATGCGAAACACTCCGAAAAGCTAAGGGGGAAAGTCACATACCCTCTATTGAAGAGCCTGGAAAAGGTTGATTCTTCATCAGCCTCTAGTTTGGAATAAATATAGACAGTTAAGGGCCGTTCACACCAAGAACGATAACTATAAAATAACTATATTAGCGCCCACACCAGCTGATGATATCGTTCTGTTTATTCTAATTATGGGTGCTTGTCTGCCACTTTAAATACAGAAAAATGGATTCTGATTGGCTGTCAATGTTTTTATCGTTCATCAGCTGGATAAAATCGTTTCTCTGTGCCGTTATCGTTATAGCTGAGGACGTGTGAACTCTGCTATTCTTTAATATTGAGAGCGATTTTTAGAACTATGTCTTTATCTTTATAGTTATCGTTCTTAATGTGAACGGGCTTTTAGACTGATTTAAATCTCTGGTGTGGGTTTGAATGCGTGTATATTTCAGTTTAAAGGAATATTTCGGGTTTAGTACAAGTTAAGGTCAATCGACAGCACTTGAGGCATAATGTTGATTAAATCAAACTGATTACATCACTTAAAAAAAAAATCTAAAATCTTACAGTGAGGCACTTCAATCAGTAAACGTTAGAATACTCACTGTTTCAAAAGTACAGACACAAGGCAAACAATATGAGTGTTAACATCACCATTCACACGTAACGTGTTTTTGCGATTAAAAACATGAGATGAAATACAAGGTCTAGAGATGCATGAAAGCGCTGAACTTCTTTTAACTTGAGCACTGAGTCATGCACGAGACGCTGCAAAAGATGCCAGCGCAACAGTCAAACACGTCCGTCTAGTATGTTTTCAGAAAACAATGGAAAAGCAGCGCAGTGGACTGCAAAAAGGTTTTCTGTGTGAATGGCCCCTTACTGTAGGTGCTTTCATAAATGATAACCTTCACAGTTCTGCTTTTAAATTCTCCAAAAACTGGTCTGCATTTACTACCATTGTAAGTGTCTCGCCATAGCCTTGATCTTTCTGGTATCAACATTATGCTACAAATACTGTTGACTGGGCTTAACTTGTATTGAACCCAGAGTAATACTTTTAAGTATGAGATGAAGGGTTATTTTCTTGGAGGTGAGATGGCTACTGGAGTCTGCTAGGTCTAATGGCCTTGCAAATCTCCACCCTTTTATTTTTCTCATTTGGTGGAGAGTATGTGTTTTCATGGTGATATATACAGTACTCAAGCAGTTTGATATTGAAGGAGACTCATGAATGATGTAACAGGAGATGCCTGTCACGGTGGATGTGGCTGCAGGAGTATATGGGATATAAATGGAAATGTGAACTTTTACATCAGCATACATTTACATTAAAGCCATATGATTGGAGAACATAGCACTGAATAATTTCCTCTATGATGGCTGTCAAATCTTTATTAATCAGTTTTCACATTAGTCAGATAGTGTGTGAGTTTTACAGATACTGAGATTAATATCAAATGCATTAGAAGCCCAGCGGCTCATTTCTTTCATTATTTTGTATTAGTAGACAGTAAGATGGATGTGTAGAACAGGTGAACAGGCACACATGCTGCTCTGCAGGCCTTGACTTATATGCCACTGCTGCTGCCTTAAATAATGTAATAATCTAATATTCAGAATGTCATAATGTCTCATTTAGTTACCTTTACTTGCCTGAGCACATTATCCAATGAGCTGTATTTAATATGACTTATGTAATGTTGTTTATAATGTTCATAAGATACTATATTGTGTGTTACTATCTGCTCTTATGTCTCATCCTCTCTTTCTCTCCCTCTCTTTTGGGGCTTTCCACTTTTTTTCCTTTGCACGGCAGCACAGGATGCTTTCTTATTCTCTTTTACTTCCGCTTTTTTTCACCTTCTCTCTCTCTCTCCCTCCCTCTCTTTCTTCGTCGTCTGTTCCCTTAGCGACCGTTTCCAAGGCACCCACTCCCAGTGGCTGGGGGAGGGGACCTGTGATGTCATGCATGCATAACTATACACACCTGAATTCTCCTGTTTTTAATCTTTCTGCTGGACTCTCTTCCTTTTCTTTTTCAACGCTTTAGTATTTCAGACCCAGATGGTTCTTCAAATGTTGTATTTATAGCCTCTATTTATAAATTCCGTACACAAACTGCGAGATTATAGTTATTTGACCGAGTGTTTGTTTGTGCTATATACATATAAATAAGTATTTACTCTGGTACATTACAATGCACGCAGACTCTGTGTCCTTGCCGTATCCGTTGAGATCTGATTCATATTAAACAGGCCTTTATCAGTGCGGGTGCTATAGTGTGTGTGTGTGTGTGTGTGTGTGCTCATTCGCTTAACCTTGCCTCATCTTAGGCTAAGGTTTGTCCCCATGATGCAATCTGATCTCATGTCTAAGTAACCTTTAAATTATTTAGAGAAAAAAATAATACTTTTCTTTAATTAGTATGAAAAGAGTAAGCTGTATTTGAATAGACTAAATGTAAACACCTAGGCTAATTCTGGCAATCACAACAGCTGTAAATGGCTGATTTAATGGGATAGTTCAGCCAAAAAATACAATTCTTTCATCATTTACTCACCCTCAAGTTGTTTCAAACATGTATGAATTTCTTTCTTCTGCTGAACACTAAAGAAGATATTTTGAAGAATGTCGGTAACCAAAAAGTTGACTTCCCATTCACTTCTATAGTATTTCTTTCCATACAGTGGAAGTCAATGGGGTCCATCAACTGTTTGATTACCGACATTCTTCAAAATATCTTCTTTAGTGTTCAGCAGAAGAAAGAAATTCATACATGTTTGAAACAACTTGAGGGTGAGTAAATGATGAAAGAATTTTATTTTTTGGGTGAACTATCCCTTGACATCGCTCCACCACCCCACCTTCCACTTTTTTTTTCTGTTAGTTCTTAATTATCTTTTGGTCGGCACCCAACAATGCCGTTAAACAAGAATGTGTGTTTCAGTCAAAGTACATTAATGCACTTTTAAAATTCTCAAGTGAGGAATGTATAACATGTTTACAGCTAGACTGCCTATAGAACAAGGAATAAATAATTCAGAAATATTTTTATTAGCATCTATTTAGATAGCTCTATAATAAATAATAAAAGTATGAAATATGATATGCATATGGATATTATGTGTTGTTTGTTGTTGTCTGATGATTCTGAATTTATTATCAAAAAGTAGAAATAAAACAACTTAGAATTGTTTCTGCATACTGATTATCTGGCACTTAAATATAATAATAATAACTTGTATCAGTATTAGTTGTGAATTTCTTTTTTTAATCAGTAACAATGTAAAACAAACAGTTTTAACAAAAAACATCAGTAAACAAAAATAAAAGTTCAAATAATAGACAATAATCAACACTTCTGTATTATTTGTTTTTAAACATGCATTTAATGCATTGCGTGAACTAATGCATTAAAATGTTCATGTTTTAATAGACTTAACCTGAAAACGCTCTCATTGTTTAAAACTTTGCTTTTAAAACTCCAGCTAAGTTGCACTAATACATGCTTTTTGGACAATGTTACATTACTAAGCAACAACTGAGTCAGAGGATGTAATGAATGTTGTGTTGTTTCTGGTGTTAGCTGATGAGGGTCACGGTTACTAGGCAACGGCCAGCACAGTCCGTAGATATGCATTCAACTCCTAATGGGAGCGGAAAAGGGGAGTGTGTGTGTGTTGGGGGTCAAGTTTGTCTGAAAGGGGATTAATATTTTGAGAAGGGGCAAGCAGTGGCTCTGTCTGCACGGCTTGTGTCTACACAGTTCATTTGATGTTACTCCTCTTTGAAGCTTTTGTCCCGGTGTTTCACGCATTTCCGAGGAAGAGAAGTGGCCTTGGCTACAAAGTGCCCAACTTATATTCAAACTCAACTCAGACATTCAGTCTGTATAATTTTCACACAAGTTAATGATAATCATGCACCAGTATTTTTAATGTAGGCAAAATAATACATGACCAAAGCCTGGCTAACGTCAGACCTCGTCTCATTGAGACGTGGTCTGGGAACCACATGTTCATTTTCTCGTATTTGAGGCGTGGTTTACGAATGCCCAGAGCCGTTTATTGAATGTCTATCAAATGCGCCTGTACGTAGCTCATAGCCAATCGTTTCAATTATACCAGATGACGTATGTAGAGCGACAGAAATTCGACGAGGAAGAAGACGATGGGTCAAAGATTTATGTGTACACGATGGCGTTCAGCGAATATTGCCGTTTGTGCAAGACAAACATGAGGGTAGAAGGTACATATAAACTCTCTACAGACATGTTTTTTTTGCCTCAGCCACTAACGGGGCTAGTTGATATATGAGGCTTTTGCCAAAGCCTGTTGGTAGCAGGGCAAAAACATCCTTCTTGGTTATGAAATGGTTTAACGCCAAAAGTTGCTCTTTTTTCAAAATAAACTTGCGTTCTAAACTACTTAGAACACTATCTAAGGCTGCATCGAAAGGTAACTTCGCGTCTGATGCCATGTTGGATCCATAGATATAAAGAAACTGCTTCGGTGTGTCGCATAGACGTCGTCATCGTCTTGCTGCTCCCTCCCCGTTCTGTGATTGGTTCCCTTTTTGAGGGGAAAATCGCGCTGCGCGCAAGGCAACATGAGGAAACCCAGGCTAACATGACCAAAGAAAAAAGAATTTATTGATTTTTAAAACAAGTTCATTTTGTAACTGTAAAATGTGTTAGGCCTAGTGGTAATTTTTGTTTATTGTATAAGGGCGTAATGTCAGGTTAATCAGTAATCTGAACATGACAGCCAAATTTAGACATTTGAATGCATGTGCTGGACGCTTATAATCAGTATGATGTCAATAAGAATTCTAAAACCTTAATACAGATCTTTTTATTTCATGCAATAAAAAGTATCATAAATATCATAAGATATTATAAATATCATTTTTTTAACCTAACTCGCACATGTTCTCGTTTTCACACTTGATTTTGTCCCTATCTCGTTCCCACCCTATTGACCCTCTTTCCCCAAACAATTCCCTCTCTCTCTCTGTCTCTCTCTCTATTGATCGACACATAGTGAGCTCTGTTCTTCACTGTGCTGCCTCCCTTTAATCAATACAGATAATTGTCTGCTCTCTCTCTTTGCCAAATACTCTCTCTCTCTCTTTCTCTCTCTATCAATGAACCCCCTAACCAGCCTAAGTCTGGGATTCCCCCTGTCTTAATGACCAAAGGTAACCTGTTCTCTCTCTCTTTCCATCGATTGGCGTGGGAGCGATTGACTCACATGTGTAAACATGGTGCACGATTGTGCTGCGTTGAAGTCTCTTCAACTATTCCCATGTGGTGGTTATAGAGACAGACTTTTCAATGTTTGTCAGGCTAAAATCATGTAATCAGATTCATATTGGAAGGTCACACCATAGTGATACTCTATGACTAGAAAAGAAGAAATATCAAATATAAACCGTTATTAAAGATTTATATTTATAAAGTTTTAAACTTCAGTAGTCACTCTGATCATGCTGTTGCAAATAAACATGTTTAATATATTTTAATGTATCACTTTTTGTGGATAGAAATAGTATTGATTAGAATGAGATCAGGACATGTTGCATGTCAGATTTGAATCTGCATTTCCCACATGAGTAGGCTAAAACTTGATCGTTAATGCAGTTGCAAATTTTATTTTGATTTAATGTTGTTTTGTTTTAATAATATATTTTAGCACTTTTTATTGATAGTGTTAATAGAGATGAGAAGAAATTATTCTGGAGACTGGGATCCTGACATGTTGCAGGCCCGATTTGAATCTGCATTTCCCACAAGATCACCAAGGTTCAAAGTTGAGGAGTCACTTTGATCATGCTGTTGCAATTATTTTTAGATTTTATACACACACACACACACACACACACACACACACACACACGCGCACACACACACACACACACACACACACACACACACACACACACACACACACACACACACACACACACACATATAATTATGTCACTTTGTATTGATAGATACAGAATGAGAGGAAATGACTTGGGAGACTGGGACCAGGACTTATTGCCAGCCAGATTCAAATCTCCATTTTCCACATGAACAGCGAGGCTCAATTTCTGGAATATGTGCACTAGACCACTGTATCTTTTAACTCAACTCTATAAGGACAGAGGAGATGTGCAGATATAACTTTAAATTCCCCAAGGTCAAAGTTTAGTCTCTGCAGGTCAGGCTTTTTCTGCAAGGTAATAGAGAATTAATATTTATAGTGTACTATGTGTGATTTTGGATAGCCATGGAGGTACCAGAAAGCATTTTCTTCGTGATGGCAGTGTGGTTTTGTTTGGTCGAGGTGTGAGAGAGAGAGCAAGAAGGGGTGAATAGGAAGGTGAGATTCTTGTCTTGCCAAACTCTGATTCAAAATGAGGAAATCTGTGAAGAGGGAGATTACAGGTGATATAGGCCTCATTCCACAGTGTGACATCCCACTGGGATCTGAACGCATAAACATTGTAGAAAGGTATTTCTTTGGTGTTAGACACAATTCAAAGGACCAGTGTACTGTCTTTGTTGTGCATCCTTGTGTTTTCACGGTTTATGTGAACTATATAGTGCTGGACTTACACATGAAATCACTGATTTCGACCAACATATTTTCATGTGCTATTAAGAATATAGAAGATGTGGAATAACAGTGAGCTGAAAGGGGGATAAGAGAAATGTAGCACTTCATATGTATTCATAGGCTATTGAAATATTGATATATTTTCTTTGCTTTGTGTCTCTGTTGCCTCTTTCTTTATCAGATTACGTCTCCTCTCGCTTTCTCTCCCTCTTTCCCAGTCAAGCCTCAAGGATAGAAACCTTGAATTAGAATTTCAGAGGCAAAGAAAGAGAAAGAAGGGGGTAGGGTGGGGTTGTGCTCTTAGGGAGCGGTCGTTGAGAAAGTGCCTCTAATGGGCGTCTGTGCGCTCCCCCCTGCCTAGGGCCCCGATCGATACCGACTCAGAGCAATAAAGCTTTCCCCTGTCATCTCCACAGAATACAAAGCAGTATGGGGAAAGAGAGAGAGAAAGAGAGAGATAGGTGAAAAGCTGTTCCGCTAGCCAGACCGATTTCCTACACCCCCCCAGCCCATCTACCCCCATCTAAGAACAGTAGAGCCCCTACCCCCTCTCGTTCCCTCTCTCTCCATCTCATAGTCCACCTCTCCTTTCCCCAAATGTAGCACGGGTCCCCTGTGCCGGCTCTGACTAGGTTTTGATATCTCCCTTCGCTCGGGAGGAGAGAAATAAATAATGGCAGAAGAAACTCTTATTTTAGTTATTATCACAAACACAGAGACAAGGACGGATAGAGAGAGACGTCCAAGTGGGGCATAAAAAGGAAAGGAAATTAAACAATAAAAGAGGTAAGAAATGGCAGCTGGAAATGTATGGATAGACAAAGAGAGAGAGAGAGAGTGATGTAGTTTAGGAAGTGAAATTGGATGAGAAGAGAACGAAAGGGGGAATGAAGTGATACAAAAAGGAGGGGGGCGGAAAGCGAAGGAGAAGGGGATTATGGGAGAGAGAAAGATGGATGTTGTGATAAAGATGGAAGGTGAGTGGGAATATTGATGAGTTGATGAGTAAGAACGATAGACATGAGACCGTGTGAAGAGGAAAACGTGCACTAAATAAAACTTTTTACAAAGAAAAATCGAATAAAAAAATCTAGGTATACCAGCCAACCTCACTAGTTGACCATCGTGACCCGTCCTTCATGTCAAAGCAAACGGTTCCTCTTGAAAGTGACAGTGTAGGTGTGAACGTGTGTGTGTTTGTCCTCCATCACCGTGCGGTTGTGCTTTTTCTGTGTGACAGCTCTGGAGTTGCTCCGTCATTACGCCGCTGTCAACCTAATAACATCTCTTCCTCATCTCTCAAAAACAACACTTTCTGTGTGAATGTGCGTCTCATCTCTTTTGTTGTACCCTCGCCCCCCATCCTCCCCAATTCAATCCCTCATTTCTTCTTTTATTGGAAAAAGATGGGATGAATCCTTCATCTCTCTTGCAATGCTCTTCTGTTATTATGCTGCAGTATAGGGCCGGGCGAGATAGCTAAAAATATTATAGTGGTCAATTTCAGGATTTTGACGTTATTTGATATACATCTCAAAATGTGTGTAATTGCTCTGAAATCTGTTTATGGTTCAGAGGACCCATAGTTTCACCAAAAAATCACTGTAGCCAATTAGATTAAAAATATTTAGTGCAAAAAAAGGTCAAATAAAGTAAAAAGTTAAAATAATGAAGGTTTTCCAAACTGTTTTTGATTAAATCCATTTTTAATATATAAATATAAAATATCTAATTACTTTCATTTCTATGCACAGTATAGCAACATTATATAACAAATATAACAATACAGCACTATTTGACTAATTCATATTTAATACATTAATAAGAAACTAATCAATACTAAACAAATAACTAAAATTAATATATTATATACCAACTTGTTACTGAATTCAAGGCAAACCAAAAATTATGCAAATTAATCATTACATTTTGAATGAAGCATCATCAATTCATTGAAATGGAAAGTTTAAACTGATTCACAGAAATGAATCAAACTTTCCAAATCAAAAGGTTTTGTGAGGTTTAAATCAGAGTTTTATATATATATATACTGTACATATTACATTGTGAAAGTAAAATCGTTGTATAGATATTGTGAATATTTGATAAACTGTAACTGTAACTGTGAACGTTGCCAGTTTGATTCAATATTGCACCAATAAATAGTTCAGTTCCGTTTGACCGGCCATTTGTAGAGACCAAGAGCACGGGATTGGTGGCACTTTTTTTCCGCTAACACACATTTCCTTCTACTTTCTAGTCTTATCTTCCAAGTTTTTCATTTATTTTCTCATCTCTCTTCATCTCCCCCATGTCCTTTTCTTTCCCTGTGAGATTTTACTATCAATTCTCCCACTGTGCACTTCTTTTTCAAGTGGCCTGACTCTCTCCTACATCCGCGTTCTTTCCTGTTCTGCCATATGAATTCCTCTTAGCTCCCCTTATTTCCCCCTTTACCTCTCTGCACAGTAATAATGCTACTGATAGAAAGAGGCCCAAGTGTGTGTGTGTGTGCGTGCGCGATTATTGTCGTGTCGGGAGTCAGAGGAATCGATCGATGCAGAAATATGAGGGTCTGTGTCAAAAACAATAACCACCTTTTCCCCAGACACACACTTTCTCACACACAGCTGCGTTCACACACAGATATAAGCCTAAATATTAAACATGCACACATTCATTCAGGGGAAACGATACTCAGCCCTCACATTACAGGAATAATGCTCCATTTCAGATAGGAAAACTTATCAGCACAAGAGCTGCTCTCCGTTTACCATTTCACTGTCTGTCACAGGGGTAAAAACATACACATAAGCACAGACACACACACACACACACACACACACACACACACACACACACACACACACAAGAGACCTTTCACTGCTGTTGCCTGGCAACGTGGGCCAGTGACCAATCACAGTGCAGAGCAGTGTCCAGTGATGTCACAGCGTCTGCTGACCAGCAGGGGAGAAAGACAGAAAGAGGGAAAGAAAGAGCAAATGTCTGGAAACAATTTAAAAAGAGCATTTTTATCATTACATTACGGGACACGCTGATAGTTTAACAGCTGGAGGAGCGAGTGGGAAGTGGAGGGAATGGACATTTGTGTTTATGGAGGTGAAGAGGTGGACGTATCAGCCTGGAACGGTGGACGGGAAGAAAGCGTCTCTGTAACTTTATCAGCATTAAAGACTAAGACACATTTGTGTTGGAGTGAACGCGATTGCATCTACAGCGCGAAGAGTGTTTGCTGTGTGAAATAGTTAGTATCTAATCACTCACACACATACGCACGCATGCGGCTCCGAGCTTTGACAGCTGTGAGATTGATGGCTCTCTTGAGGCCTGGAGCTTGCACTCTTAAACAGACAGCTGATCAGATAAACATGGAGGGAAGGAGAGCGAGAGGAACGGACGAAGAATCATACTAGCTTTTAAAAATCATAGGGGCACATTTGCTGGTGGATCATGAGATGCTCCTGTTTGTTTCACACATGCATCAGGCTGCAAGTCATCACGTAAACTAAAACTGATGTCATTACGAGGAGTGACGTTTCCACGTAAGCCATGTGATGAGGGGCCGGCCAAACGGCCTGAGACCCCCTTGACATATGCAGACATGTCTGTGGTGTGTGACCTCGGGGTCATGAACTCTAACCCCACCAGCCGCACTGCAAACGCACAGACTCTCGATGACCGTGAACCTGACACTCTGCTCTCTTTGTGTGAAACCACAAAACACATAAGCTACCATCTGTATCCGTTTGAAAATATATCTATATTTATACAGAGAGAATAAATGCAGAGAGTATAACCAAAAAAACTGTTATTTCAGGCCTGTAATATAAGGTTATACAGCTGTCTTTTGTTATATTTGTCTTTGAGTGTGTGTCTGTATATTAATGAGAATCTAAACTAGATATGTTGTTTTCACTTTAATGTTTCTTTGAAATAACCAGTCAATTTGAAATGGAGCGCTTATCAACTGGGAGATTCCAGAAAAACTATTCCCAACATTCATAATAAAGTGGGGCAATGCCGCCTCTTAGTGTTGAACATACAGTACTGCAGTCTTTTATATCACCTCGTATGTCCTGGACTTGGACTTTACCTTGACTGTAAATAATTTCAGACTTTTTCTTAAATCCCCAGAAAGAACGAGTCATTACATCTTGTTCTTTTTAACTGTTTTATGTTTAATAAACATTCAGTATTTAAATATATCTAATAGTGATGAATCTTCAGGCATAAATGTAAATGCTCAGATGTACTAATGCTTTTACATCACTCCATCTACATTATCTTTGCCTTAACGTTTAAACAAAATATACAATATCATATTGTGTATATGTACATGCTAAAATCTCAGCTTTTTCAATATATATATTGCATTAGGATTTTTTGTATTAATATTCTATCTTTATTTAATGTTCAAATTAGTGTTATTAAATAGTCTTAAAATCGTATAAATTTCAGAAAATGCAAATACTTGTGAAAACTAAATGAAGACATGCAGGAGCAGTAAAATGTGACTGTTTCTCATGAACTTTTGTTTAAAATGCTCATGCTTAAATGAATTTTCTAGACAAATTGATTGAGTCGACGTATTATTTTCTTTACAAAAAGATTTTTTTAGTGATTTGAATTGGACCAAATAGTGAAAAGTATCTTCAACACTTCAAAAAAGCATCCCAGGATGTACCCTCTACTTGTGTTGTTTCATAGCATATAATAACTTTACTAATTTTCTCAAATGTGAAAAAAAATAAATAATAATAATTAAATAAAAATAATTATGTCCACACTATTCTTTGATATGTAGTTAGGACAGTTTAGACATTTCTATTTCCAGTCACTGAACAGTACAGCTTGTGATCCATCCCTGCTTCCTGCTTCAGACACATTACAGTTTTACATCACAAATGTTTTGCTTTTTCTGCTTTGTTTTGGGCTCCTACGGGGTGATTCATGCCCCAGTGTGGACGTGTGAGGTTGGAAAAAAGGCCGTGTGAGCAAAGCGTCCTCATTCTATATTTTCTGATGGAGGCTTGTGTTGTGACAGATGTGTTGATATACAGTAGAGATACGGCGTGACACGGGTGAGCGAGAGAGACAGAGAGAGTCACCGCAGGACTCGTGAGCGACTCTTTCCAGCAACCCCAGCACTTTCCAGCGGCACAACTCTCCCCCTCTTTTCACCTCTATCTCAACATCTGCTTATTTTTCATCTCTCACTCCTCACTGCTGCCTTCCCACTCTCAACCTCTTTCATCCTCTCTCAGTTCACCTGACCCCACTCTTCAGCCCACCGATCGACAGTGCTTCACTTCCTCCTTCGCTCGCTCAGCATCCTGCCCGCCTTCCTCAGACCTTTATCCTCCAAAAGCGACCGTCACGTAAATCCGCCCGACGAACCGACCTGTAACACACTCACGAGTTTAAAATGCATTGTATTGTAAATGCAAATGTGGCGTGTCTGCTCTGACCCGCTCCGTTCTCGCTCTCTCGGGGTCAGGAAGTGGGCAAGGAGGGGGCGGAGGTGTGGGTGGGTACAGCGTAGAGAGGAGGTGACGGAGGGAGGAGAGAAGGAGGAGTGGAGAGTTCCCCCCCACTTGTTATCAGTTTGTTCCTCCTCCTTGGCCGCCAAAGAGAAGCGGAGAGAGTGAGACAGAGAACGAGTGTGTGCATGTGTGAGAGAGGAAGAGGACCTCACTGAACGAGTGCACACATATTCATCAACATGACAAAGACCGGTCCTGTTGCATCCATGGATTATTCCCATATGTGGTTGCCAGGTATGTGTCCAGAGCATCTGTGTGGTTGCCAGGTTGGTCTCTTCTGAGTTTTATTGATGGATTCGTTAGAAATGCAGGGTCGTTTGTGGCCATCAGACCAAGAAGGTCAGCTTGTAGAAACTGAAAGGAAGTGCTATGCAAAGTTACACAAAGTCTGAAATTCCAAAATATACAGTATGTCTTGAATTTCAGAGTGTGTGTTTTTTTCTAGAAATAGAGGAGTTTATGTTACAATGCTTTGCGAATGGATTCAGATGCGTTATCTGTGATTATTTTATTTAAAATTTTGTATAAATTGTTTCGTTAAATATTTTTAGTTTGATTATTATTAAAAATGAATTACATTTTATTATAAATGTGACTGTGAGACATTTGGCATGCGTGGCGTCAGTGTTCGAATACTTTTTGGAGCCATTGTGAATCTCTTTTTCTAAGAACGTTCCCAGACTTCAGGCTTTTCGGGTAGTCAGATGATGTTTATGCGCTGCAGTTTTCACACAATTTGAATTTGAGTTGAAATCTGGGCCAATGTCGGACATTCACCTTCATGTTCGATCATCGTCCTGCTGAAAGTTCAGTTCAGCGGACAGAATACGATTTTTGTGCTGTATTTCTCTGCTTTTTGTGCCATATATTTTATGTACTTTAAGATGCCCAGCGCCACAGCATGATGCTTCCACCACCCTCTTCACTGTGAGGATGGTGTTTTTTAAAGTGTGGCCAGTATTAAATTTGCACAACATATAGGCCTATAACGTTTAGCTTTTTGGCAGACCCAAGGTTTTCTTGTACATATTTTTTTGGGAGTAATGACATAGCTACTGAACTCTGTGGCTTTTCTCGCGAGTCTCTTGTTGCCACAGTGAGGTTTAGTGGGCATTTTTAAACTATGCAATCTAATGCTCTCATTGTAGCATTTGTAATTGAGTAAAATGTGAGAACTGGTCAATGATCTGATTTTGACTAAGCACTGCTTATTAACTGGTCTTCCTCTGATTTCTGTAATGCAATCCTCAGATTAATTTACATATCTCTGCATTCAAAGGCACAATTGTTAATATTGTTAAAAAAAATATATTTTAATACCACATACACAAAAAAAATAGTTTTTCCTCTTCTGAAATCTAGCTTTTAAGTGCTTTACATCAACTCTAATTTGTGGTATTATGTGCATAAAATCTTCAGGTTATTAGACTACCATTATGTATATCTATTATTTTATATATATATAAAAAAAAAAATGCTGATCCATCAGGAAAATTAGCACATTTAAGTACTGAAGAGTTGATGAAATCATATTTGTTGCCTGGAAGTGCGAGGAAACCTCTGGGAAACCCAGTGTGAAGTTCTTCATGGGGTTTCCCCCCTTCCTCCCAGATCCCAACCGACACTTGATCTTATTTGCACGCAGTACAGTACAAAACTATACACACTATTCTAAAACAGGTTATGAGAAGCCGTTAGGATGCTTCTTTGAGGATTGTTGCCTTCACTTGCTGTGAAGAGTCCAGCAGGTTGAAACCAGTATCATGTTCCTAAAGAAATCTTGCATTATCATTACTGATTATCTGACCTTTCAAACAGACCAGAAATCAGCAGTCAGAAGACTGGAACTCAGATACCTTTCTATTATTAATTTGTATCTAAATGCATACAGCGATGGAGATTTGAGATTGCCCCAATTATTGTCACAAGATAGCTCTTCTTCTTTGCATGTGGCATCTTCATCTTTCAGTATAGCTGAAAATCATGTAAAACATAATTTCCAGTATGTGCAAGCAGTGTAAGCGTATTTATTTCAGTTTTATAATAAAAATAGAGATCTTTGTAATACAGAAGTTATGAAATGGAGAAGTCTGGAAAATAGTAAGAAATAGATCTGTGTGTGTCAGCTACTGTATAAGGACTGTATATGATAGGGGCAATTACATTCAAGCGTGTGCGTGTGTGTGTGTGTACACTGCAAAAAAATGCTTTTCTTACTTAGTATTTTTGTCTTGTTTCCAGTCCAAATATCAAAAAAATTCTTAAATCAAGATGCATTTACTAAAGTAGTAAAATGCCATAAGAGATTATGTCTTGTTTTCTGGGGAAATAAATCAAAATGAAGTGAGTTTTTGCTTAAAACAAGTAAGAAAAGAATATGGGGTTCTTATGGGGTAAGAAAAATAATCTTGTTTCTGTTTGAATATTAAGATTATTTTTCTTACCCCATGGACAGACAATTTTGCTTGTTTTAAGCAAAAACTCACTTCATTTTGATTAATTCCCCCAGAAAACAAGACATAATATCTTATCTAATTTTACTTATCTAGTAAATGCTTCTTGATTTAAGAATTTTTTGATATTTGGACTGGAAACCAGACAAAAATACTAAATAAGCATTGTGTCTGTGAGACTATTAATAGCTGGCCCGACAGTAAGTGTTTGGTTTAACACGTTGTGTTTGCCCCAGCCTGAGGGGAAACAGAGAGGGAAGTGAGACATTAACACCAAAACCCTCTCTTTCATATTAACTTCATATGAATGATGAACTGCACATGTAGTTCATATAAGACTAAATTTGAATTCTAGATCTGATCATTAAAAACTGTTGTGGTGAATGTATATCAAATAAGCTATCATAGACTGCAAGGTGTCAAATAAGTTTGTGATGATTCACTAAAATTAATCCATAATTAAAAACATTTCTTTGACCTTTTTGCTTTAAATTAACAATACATGCCTCTCTGAAGGCCTCTAGGCAGCTTAAAAGACCCTTTATATTTTTCATTCAAATGAATTATGAAACTGAATCTTACTAAATATAGTCAGAACTTGTGTGAGGCAATCTGAAAATATTCTCAAACTTTTACCCTGAGCTATCAGAGCACCATTTTACCAACAGGCCGTTCTGTGGAAACCCTGAACTCTACGGCCCGCTCGCTGACGGGCCTCAAGAGGGGCTTTCCTTCCTTTTTACTTCCTTTCACCAACCACTGTGGCTGGACCACGGATTTGATCGCCTGAGGAAGTCGGCAATTCATCAGCTTTTTGGTGGCTTTTACACGAGTGACACAACTGATACAAGTGAAACTGGTTTCCTGTGTATCTTTCTCTGGGATTATTACCGGGATTCTTATTTTTAAGTTGTACTTCCCCCTGGAGGAGCCAGATATTAATTATCAGTATCTGATAAAGGCCTCATTGATTCATGTAGTTGGCAGGAATGAAATATTGATGAAAGGAAGTCTGAAAGTGTGAGAAATGAAGGGTGAAATGTGAGTGTTGAGATAAAGAGGATCGGACGAGATAGTGGTATATGCAGGTGGGTGATATTATTAGTCAGTCGTTGGCTTTATTTGCATTTTTCACAAAAGGGAAGTGAGTGTTTCTGTGTGTGAGTGAGCATGTGTGTGTGTGTTTTTATGCACGTCTATTTGAGAGATTCTTTTTTTGCTACATCTGATGCTGCTTAGCTCCTTTGAACAATGTGTATTGTAAAAAGTGCCATACAAATAAACTGAATTGGCTTGAGTGCATCAGAAACATACACACATGTTCAATTGTGTGTTCTGACTTTGAAGAATATATGTATGTGAATCTACCTGCTTCAATGTAGACCAGAACTTCATAAAACTCTCAATTTTTGTTTTTATTCGAATTCTTAGAAGATATATTTCACACACGTTAACTTTGCACACTCTGTTTCTCTCTCCGCTGAGGATCTGGGACAGTCCCATTTGGCTCGGTTACAGTTAAATTTGAAGTGATACATCTGCGGTGATGTAATAGTTGTTTGTTGGATTAATCACGTCTCCACTTGTTTGAGAATGAAGGAATCTAGACCTGATGCTGCTCTATCATCAAAAATGTTTTTATTCCAAATATAACTTGTGTTTGTTAAACTTCCGTTCATCATCATCAAAACTAATAGTAAATTGAATAATATATCATATTATTTCATTACTCTTGTGTTAAACAGAAATGCATCAGCTCATGACTAATTTTATACCTCTCTGTCTTTTTTTTTCAGATATCAGAATGTCAAAGCCAGTAGAGGTTGAGAATCCAGCGGCAGACTCTCCGATGGAGAGCACAGGTATGGAGCTATATTATATTTCTGTATGTCTGAAACAGGGCTCAACAAAAAAGTTTTTCCTGCTCAGATATTTACTTGCCCTGATAACATCTTCACTGGCCCTATAACAAATGTGATAAAAGTATTTTAGCAGCATATTTTTATGTTAACATTTTAAATAAATCAAATAATATATATTAACTCTTATAATGTTGTAACATTATATTGAATGAAAATTATACATGTATTTTATTATGTTTGTAGCCAAGTCTTCTAATGTCAAACTAACTCAATTTAACAAACCAACTAACTTAAACAAATCACGTTGCCTTCTCTTATTGTGTTTCTCAGACTCAGAAAGAAATGGCTCAGATTCAACTAATCAGGTAAGTGACTGGTACCAGTGTTATCTTTTATCTGAATACAGCGTTCAAAAAATGAATCATATTTTCAATGTGTTTCCCTCCAACAGGTTCAGCTGATGAAAATCAACCCTTTCTCCCTTTCACCCACACTGAGTAGCGGCAACAAAGTGAGTAGATGTGTGTAAATGAATGTGAATTACTGAGTGTTTTAAGTGAGTCTGCACAGGTCTGCACATTTTCTTGTTCGTGGGTTATGGCCAATTTAAAACCGGTTCTGAAGACAATTAGACTAAAAGTTTATTTTGATGGTCCCTTTTGAACACTCTGTTGACTATAAGTAACTTTGCAACTGCATGTCAACTAACTCTCATTAGACTATTAGTAGACTGTCCGCTCAATATCTGCTCAAATTTATTTTGATGCTCCCCAACAGACATTCTACTGACTATAAGTAACTTTGCAAATACAAGTCAAACTTATTCTAACCCTTCTAGTCTACTAATACTCTACCAACACTCTAATGAGAGTCAACAGAAGTGTCAAAATAAAGTGAAACCAAAGTTAGTTTTTACAGGTTTTTTTTTTTTAACAGTTTACAGTTTTTCCACCTCTTTTTATTATTTCATTATCCTCCCTTTGTCACCCTCATTTAAATACCCCCACTTCCCGTGTCTCTTTTAACCCATGAATTCATCATTGATGTTTCCCTGTCTCTATGTCTCAGGCTAAGGTGGAGGATTGTGGCGAGATGTCTCCCGCTGCACCCGCTCAGACGGCCCTTTCCCACACACAGCTGATGCTAACGGGTGGCCAGCTCGCAGGGGTGAGACAAACACACACTTACTTTTTACATGTGCTGCTTGTGTGTGTCTGTGTGGGTTCCTGCGTGAGCTTGCTTGCCTTGCTTAACATGTGCTTTCTTTCATTCACTTTTCTAACTCTTATTTTCACCACATTTTCCTTCTCTGCTGCTCTTTCTCTCTCTCTCTCTCTAGTTGACTGCACTTTTGCCTGCACAGCAACAGCTGCTCTTACAGCAGGCGCAGCTCCTCGCTGCAGCTGTGCAGCAGTCACATGTGGCCCACGCAGCCAATCAACAGCAGGCCCAGCAGCAGGCCAATCAGCAGGCAGCTCAGCAGCAGTCACATGGCCAATCGCAGAGCACACAAGAACAAACCGCCACCCCCGTCCCACCTCCTCCTCACCAGCTCCCTCTTTCTCAGCCAATCCAGCTCACTGCCCAGGTACAGCCAATCAGTGCTGAGCAGCACCTGAGGTGATACAAGGGACGAATTCACCAAACAGTCAAAATCCTGCATCTTATTTGCTTATTCTCAGTGAATTCCCTCCTCAGACCACCTCAGATCAGAGCGAAACCATCATGTCCTCTCAGCATCTGTTTCTTTTCTCTCTTTCAGGACATTCAGCAGTTGTTACAGCTGCAGCAGTTAGTCCTCGTTCCAGGACACACTCTGCCTTCACAGTTTATTTTACCACAAACGCAGCAAGGGCAGCAAGGTAGCTCATTCACTATTTGTATTCTCACGCTGTGTCCTAAATACGTTTCCTATGTCAGGTCATTTGTCCCTCTTCACTTAAAGCCAGACTTGTTGCATGTCAGTTGTCATGATCCAGCTGGTCAAAACAAAACATAGACAAGAATTTATTATTATCACTTTATTTTATAATGTTTTCAGGGCATAGTGATTGGATTAAAAAAACGTGGTTGTCATTCAGATTCCATTTATGGGTAATAAATATAATCATATGGTTGTGTATGTTTCAGGGCTGCTATCAGCACCAAATCTAATTCCACTACCTCAGCAAAACCAAGGAAGCCTGCTGGCCGGTCCACCCAGACTTAGTCTTCAAGCACAGGTACATCGTCTAATGAAAGACCCATATATTTGGGAGGTAAACATATGTCAGAGGGCACATAAACAGGTTCCAAGGGGTTTTTGCAAAGATATTTCAAGTTGTTACAAACCTGAATGAACTTCTTTATTCTGCAAGTATAGGTACCAAACCGTTGATGATAACCATTAACTTCCATAGTATAGAAAAAATATATTAGTGCTTTTATTATGCCTTTACAAATATTAGTGTTGTCAACAGAATAAAATAACTGATAAAGTAACTGTAAAAGAATTGTCATTATTTTCAGTTCCTTTTTAAACAAGAAAAACACAATAATGTCTGTAAACTTTGTAAATTTGTGTGGATTACAGTTGTAGTAAAATAAGCACAACTGTTCAAAAGATTGGGTTTAAAAAAAAAAAAATAATAACTTAATACTTTTATTCAGCCAGGATGCATTAATTGTTCAAAAGTGACAATCTTTTTGACCTTTCTATCCATCAAAGAATCCTGAAAATAAATCACAGCTCTACATAAATATTAAGCATACTTATTAATAGATATTAATATTATTAACTGTAATAATAAACGTTTCTTGATTTCTGAAGGATCATGTGACTCTAAAGACTGGAGTAATGATGCTGAAAATTCAGCTTAATAAATAACATTTTAAAGTATATAAAAATAGTTTTGCACTAATATTTCACAATATTACTGTTTTTACAGTATTTTTGATCAAATAAATGCAGCCTTAGTCAGCATTAAAGACGTCTTTCATAAACCTTCTTACCCACCCCATACAAATATCTTACCAAACCCAAACTTTTGAATAGTAGTGTATGTGCACAACACTATATTCTGTGCTATTCTCTCATGTTTGAGTCTTGATGTGTGTCTGGTTGGTGGCAGAGAGAAAAGGTTGCAGAGAGCAGCGTGAACACAGTGACATCTCACCCTGAGGAGCCCAGTGACCTGGAGGAACTGGAGCAATTTGCCCGCACTTTCAAGCAGAGAAGGATCAAATTGGGCTTCACACAGGTACACACACACACACACACACACACACACACACACACACACACACACACACACACACACACACACACACACACACACACACACACACGCGCACAAATAAGATTTGTATTTCCTTGTAAAGTCATGTTTGGTCTCTGTTTCCCTCTACAGGGTGATGTGGGAATGGCCATGGGGAAACTCTATGGGAATGATTTCAGTCAGACCACCATCTCTCGATTTGAGGCGCTCAATCTCAGCTTCAAGAACATGTGCAAACTCAAACCTCTGTTGGAGAAGTGGCTGAATGACGCAGGTAACCATCACAAAGAGCTCCATCAGATTTAACAGCTATCAATCTAATCATACACAATCCAAAAAGTTTCCAGCAGTCTCGAACGCATGTCCTGTGCATACAATAATACTACAGATTAAGTGGCATTTTGGCTACTTTATAATTGAAAAATAGAATGTAAAAATAGACTGTCAACCACAAAATGTTTTATATAACATTTTTCAGTTGAATCAACTGAAAAATTGAAATATCTTTTTGGTTTACTCAGAAACAATGTCGATGGACTGCACCTTGCCGAGTCCCAGTTCTCTCTCCTCTCCCTCGCTGGGGTTTGAGGGCCTGCCTGGCCGCCGCAGGAAGAAACGCACCAGCATTGAGACCAACGTCCGCATCGCTCTGGAACGCAGCTTCATCACGGTCAGAACACGTGATTACAAAACCATTGCACAACATAAACTACCGTTCAAAAGTATGTTTTTTTTAAGAAGTCTCGTATGCTCACCAAAGCAGTAGAAAATATAATAATTATTTATTTAAAATGCCATTTATTCCTGTGACGGCAAAGCTGAATTTTTAGCAGCCATTACTCCAGTCTTCAGTATCTTTTTTTTTAAAATTAATTTCTAATATATATATATAAAACACTGACCCCAAACTTTTAAACGGTAGAGTATAACCAAATAAACATTCATATACACTTTCGAAATGAATGTCCTCAAATAATCCCATCTGAAACCTCTGAATCGGTCGTGTTTTCTGCATTCAGAACCAGAAGCCTACCTCAGAGGAGATCCTGCTCATCTCAGAGAAGCTCAGCATGGAGAAGGAGGTGATCCGCGTCTGGTTCTGCAACCGCCGACAGAAAGAGAAACGTATTAACCCCTCCAGTGCCACCCCTCCCTTGCCCAGCCAACCCCAGCCCACCTCGCACAAACCCCCCTGCTACAGCCCACACATGGTACGACCTGGCTTGCTCCCTTGGCTCATACCCCCATCTCAAATGACCCTGTGCCACAACACTCTACTAGTTTCTCCTGCATGAGCAGTTGATAATAATCATTCCCATAATGGCACATCCATTCATTCCTGAATGTGGTTTCACCCGTCCTGCATTGCTTTGCATTTTAATGTGAAATAATCGTAATCCATTTCTTCATAGCCAATTTATGCACTGTCATTGTTGTAATACTACAGGAGGATTGAACCTCTGTTACTTACACATGTTTTTTGGAGGAATATTGCATGTATTCACTAACTTTGAAACTCAGTATTTTTCTCTGTAATTGAGGTTTTGTATAACTGAGTGAGTAGCATCTACAAACAGAGCACAAGCCTTCCAGTGTTTGACACCGGCCTCTCTCCTTTTCCTCTTTTTCACCCTTCAATACTCTCTGTCCATCATGTTTCCCTTTTGACCTGTGACATCATATCCACATCTTCCTTACAGATGTCCAGTCAGGGACTATCCCAGACAGTGAGCAGTCTCAGCACAGCAGGTAGGGTGCACAAGTGGACATCTGTTGATCAGAGACAAATATAATTGTTTAGTATATATATATGATGGATGTTCTTTCTGTTATTATTTACTTCTGTCAGTGACCACCATGTCATCAGTTTGCCCTTTGACCTCAAGCGGGCCCACCTTAAGCTCCGCCTCATCACCTGTAACCCCGCCTTCACGTGGTGATGCCAGCCCCGCCCCTCCAACTCACAGTACGCTAAGTCTGAACACAGGGTGAGTTGATTTCTCTCTCATGTTCACACACACACACACACACTTACTCATCACCTTTTACTCCCTCTGGCTCAGCAAATATAGGTACCTGCAGTGTTTGTGTGTGTGCAAATGTATTTTTGTGTGTGGTTTTGTTATCCGCAGTTCATGGCATAAAAAGAATGGTGACGTTTCTAACTACATCACTGACTTTGCTGCAAGTTTGAGGTGAATACAACCAGCAGAGTCTGTGTTCTTACACACACACACACACACACGTCTGGTTCAATATCTTTGTGGGGACTCTCCATAGACTTAATGGTTTTTATACTGTACAAACTGTATATTCTATCTCCTTACACTAACCCTACCCCTAAACCTACCCATCACAGAAAACTTCCAAAAAAACTCATTCTGTATGATTTAGAAGCTTGTGTACCCATGGGGACCTAAATTTAGGTCCCCACTGTGACACCAGTACCCATGAGTCTGTGTGCATTCAGGTTGAAGTCCCCACCAGGATAGAAAAACATGTACACACACACACACACACACATTCACATAACATTTGTCATTGCCAAGTATAGGGAAATGTGGATTAGGGCATAGGGTGAATTCTGGTAAATTGGCTTTGTTTTTGATATTGACTTGACCATTTATGACAACATACACACAGTGAGCACCAGTGTTGTCACAATATCATCATACGATTTTAGCAAATTACAGTGAAATATAATGTTCAAGAGAACAGCATTTATTTTATAGAAATATATATTTTGTAACAATGTAAAAATGTTATATAATTTTTTTTAAATCTTTACTTTCACTTTTGATAATTTGCTTTATAAAAGCATTAATTTCTTTTTTTTTTTAAATTACTGACCCCTAACTTTTTGAGTAGTAGTGCAAATATAGGCCTTACCTTGTTGTAAAGTAAACATTCCTTTATTTAAATAGTTATCAATTTAATATATTACATTAAAAAATATTAATTATAAATTGTTTTACTACTACAAAAAATTATATTTATATATTTTGATTTTAGTATCCACTCAGTACACAAAAGTGCTAGTATGTTTTGCATATTTGTTCAGGGATTTTCATATTTATTCAAAAGATTTAGTAAAATCCCACAACTATCTTAGTGTACGGGTTGTTATGGACTGATGCGTCACTGAGTTCTGCTGGTATGCGACCTGCATTGTATTACAAGAAAAGCCATGTTTATTCTGCAAAGATTTGTCTTCTTGCACTGTTTTTCCAGCTCTTAACTATGCTTCGAAATGTTTTCTCTTTTTCCCTTCATTCCTTTCTGTTTTCTGTTTCTTTCTGTGTGTTTTGTGGGATGGTTATTTGTTTGTGTGACTCAGGAATACGATGAGGAGCATTAACACAGGAATGAACCAAGCTCTACTTGGCAGCAACCCACTTGCTACTATTCAAGGTTTGTGCGAAAGGAAGGGCGAGAAAGACGCTGATGACTTTGCCTCATATCAGTCATGTTACTTTGTCCTCTCTGTTTGAGTGTTTGTTTACGTCCTACCACTCCTATTCTTCTTTGCTCCCATTGTTCTTATGTTCACACGGCACTAGTGCATCCTGTTTATCGTGTGTGTCACATATTATTGTTGTTGATGTTTGTGAGTAACACTCCGTCTCTTCCACAGCTCTAGCAGCCAGTGGTGGCCAGCTGCCCATTTCCAGTCTTGAAGGCAGCAGCAAGGTGTTAATTGGTGGTTCTGGGGCCCAAGGAGCAGGTCTTACCTCTTCCCTCTTCCTCAACCACTCCTCTTTGTTGCCCATGGCAACAGGCCCCGGCATGGGATTGGGCGGTTCAGCTGTTGGCAAAACCTCATTTCCTGTCGCAGGCGGCATGAGTCCCTCCCCTTGCTCGAGCCCAGTCTCTTCCTGCTCTTCCGGTGAATTGCTGCACAGCCCGCACTCAATCGGAGGGTCTAAAATCGAGTGATGTCGCCCAAGTCCAATCACAAACGGAGGAGAAGGAGGAGGTGAAACCTTACCTGTCAACCAAAGCATCTCTTGATCCCCTCGCTCCCTTTCGTTTCCTCTCGTTCATACTCTCTCTCTTCCGCTCTCCCACTCTACTGATGCCAAAAATACACAAGAGTAGAAGAGGGGAGAGATGGAGAGACAGAGTTGAAGGAGGAAGGAAGAAGAGAAGAGGGAAAATGAAACCAAAAAAACACCATGAGGCTTAGCGGGACACAGCCAAATACGTAAATTAAAGGAGAAGAAAAAACTATGTGAGAAGTGAAGTGAGACAAGAGGACAAAAGGAGATCCTTGAGCACCAAAAACAACAAAAAGTACAAACTTTACTGTGTTGTAGAACAACTCTTTTAAGAAAACGTGGAATACTGAATACCAAAAAGTATAAAGGAACTTTGAGAGACTCACTATGACAAAGAAATACAAGCATACCAAAATCTCAAATACCAAAAACAAACACCAAAAAATACGGATGGAAAAGCTTTATCCAAAGGACCTGTAAATAGCCAACCGTCCAGGACCAGACCCAGTGACAACAATCCAGCCATCTCTGAGCTCTTCATCTCATTTTCCATTAAATCATACCGTTTTCTTTCACGGTTTCTATGATTCAATGTTTCAGCATAAAAGATGAGCAAGTCGAGCTCAAACGTTCTTGTGTTTCTCTGGTTCTTCCTCGTTCTAGTCAATTTTTTTTCACACAAGTAGCAGATTTTCCATCTGTCTTTATTAAATGTTTCAGTACATCAGTGTTCTATTATCATCATCATCATCATTACATGTCTTAACGAGCGTATAGAGAGAATTGGGTGTTTGGTCTTTGATGTTCATCATATTAGCACTGCATAGCTTGATGCACTTGTTTGTCCAATGACATGAATGTCGTAAAGTGTAATAAAAGTGAGACCAAGCTCCTCTCTCTAGCTTTCACTGCTCTAAGTGTAAATACTCTCATTTCTCAAGTGCTTGCATGCTTCCCTCACTCACTTTGTCCCTTTTGAATACCAAAGCGATTCATTCATACATGATCAGTTCATCATTCACATGATGCAGAAAGAGATCGGGGACCCAAACCTTGACAAGGCCGCTCTGGTAAGACAGCATGGTGTGGGATCTGTAGCGGTGAAAGGGCTCCTATCCTCTCTGCTTCTTCTACAAGCCAAAAAATGAAGTGAAACTTCACAGCCAGCCAAACTTCCCAGAAAGGAAAACCAAAAACAAACCAAGCCAAAAACGAATCGAGGAGCAAAACGAGTCACTGTACAGAAAAAAAACAGCATCCCTTCATGCATCTCTGGACCGAGGTCACCCAGAACCATGTAGCAAGGGATCTGGCTCCGCCTCCTGTCATTCAAACTCTTTCTGGTCCTGGGTGGCGGGATCTTTGATGACCTCACTGGACTCATCTAAAGATGAAGATGTTTCGGGTTCGTTTGGGGGTTGGGAGGGTTGTTTCTTTCGTTCTGTCTGTCTGTTTTGTGGGGCTTTTTCTCAGCTGTGTGTGTAGATTTGTGTGCTTTCATTTGGGGAAAAAATCTCATTTTTTACGTTCCTTACTTGTTCCTATCTAGTTGTGTTAGAGACTCTAATCAGGTGGTTGAAACAATACTGTGAAATCAGTTCAACAGACAAGAAACCAGGATAAACACGCTCAAGTACATCCAAAGAACCAAAGTCAAATATAAACAAGCTTTAAAGAGAACCAAATATCCCATACACAACTATTCACATGCTCTCATCCACCTTACCGTTGTATTTATATCGTGCTGAAACCTGTAGTCGGTGAGCGCTGCAGGTTCAACGATGGATAGATACAAGATACATCAGTTCTCTACGTTACTGTATAGTCCGAATGGGTCAGTTAGTGCTTCTCTAGATTTTGTAGTAAATGATCTATGTTATAATGCTTACTAATTGCTTATGTATGGAAGAAAACAATGTGAAAAGATAAAAAAAAAAAAATGTTGATATTTACTTAGACCAAAAATTCACACTATCTCTCTTTTGGGTTTTTCTGTTTTCTTCCATCCCCGTTTTAAAGAAATTGATTTTGTTATTTATCCTCCTCTTGCTCGTTTGTGAATTTTCTTAACAGACCTTTTTTATTATTAATATTATTATTATTTATTTAATATATTCCAAATGCTGTTTTGTAGTGGGTGTGTTTGAGGCACCAGATTGTATTCAAATGTAAACTTCCTTTGCCAAGGCGACCTTTCAAACCAAATCCATCGACAAATGCAACCGTCGGTCCGAATGGACCGGCCACTAATCGACAGTGTAGGGGCAGACACTTGTCTTCTCGACCTCTTAGCTGTTCCTTACTGGACAGAGCCTGTGGAGGGAAACCTATCAGGGGAAAAAGCAGCACTGTGGTTCTTCTGCTCAAATGTTTCGGTAGTATTCATTCAACGCTGAAGTAACCTTCCAGAGTAAAAGCACGCACTGCCATGGCTCAGAAGGGATACGGTTCTGTAGGAACCTGCATTGTGTATGAACGTACAGTACCTGTCTCACCACTGCTGATGTTACCGATCGTGTTGCTATGGTTACTGTCGTGATGGCTACCGTGTGTGTGTGTGTGTGTGTGTGTGTGCGTGTGTGTGATGGCGTTGAGCGCAGTGCTGCTGTGAGCCTTGACCTGAAAGCTTTAAACAGCTACAAAACCAAAAACTTTAGGAGAGAAAAGATGGGGGCATTTGGGGTTCCTGGAGAGAAAATACAGCAAAATGTATGTATTGTATGATAGCGGAAATGTATCAGTGCTCCATCTTCCTCTCTGCCTCACTCCTCCTCCTCTTTGTCCTACTTCTATTCCTGCTTTTTGTATTTATTTTTTAGCGTGTCTGTCGTTCTGTCTCCTGGCTATGGAGGTGTAGAAGAGAGATAGTTCCTCATATACCTCACTCTCTTAACAACAAACCAAATAGATGAATGTTTTAAAACGGAGAAGCGGGCTCCATCCGTCTGTAGGGGCCGGAGACGTGTGTTCGGATTGGCCAGGGAATGTTTAGATGAAAGATCAGCAGGGGCCAGTTGTATAAACATAGCCATTATGTTAAGACTGTGTCTTAAGAACTAGTATGACCAACTAGCAGTTAAGTTAGGGGTAATCAGTCTTACTGTTCGGTATCAAATTAGACCAATCTACATTTTTATGTAACTGACTTAAAAAAAGTTATGAACAGTCTTAAAGAGAAAAATGTAATGACTAAAGGCCAATTTATGCTTCTGCGTCGAGTGTATGTCGTAGGCTAGGCCGACACCGAGCATTTATACTTCTGTGTTAACCCGGTGTTTCACATGGGGTGGCCGCCAAGACAGAAAGAAATTAAACGGCGGGACTTTTTTCCCGCCTGGGTCCCCACTCCTTGTGGCGACTTTTTTACGGAGGCGAACGTACTTGTCCCTGGAGTTCTTCCATCGCTTCATACATTCCGCTACCTCCAAAACAACGTCTCTCTCCACGAATTCGCCACCATCTGGCAGTGTTTGTATTCGGCTGAAGATGAGTAATACAGATGCCTGTATTTTCGCACCTCTTCAATTAATCGCTCGCTCACTTGGTCCATGTCCATGTTCGCCATATTCTTCACTGAACTTAAAAATGGCGGCGCAGAAGAACGCGCCTGAAGTGCATAGGAGGAAATGCGATGCTACCAAGCCGACCAATCACAGATCTTGCGTCTGCGATGTGTAGTTACTAGTTAGCCTACATTTTTGGGGATGTGCGCGTTAGGGTACGGCGTAGGGTACACGACTATGTGTAGGCTACGCCGTACCTCCTGCGTACACTCGATGCAGAAGTATAAATTGGGCTTAACTTGTAAAACTAGTCAGTTTATGCAACCGACTCCAGGGATGAAGATGAAAGCACTCAAAGAACTTAATTATAAGATTGATGCTCTGCCATGTTCACTCTCCCTCGTCCCTTGGGACCACTTTTCCAGTCACCAAACACAGGGCAGGACACAAACACACACCTTTATAATATATACACACAGTTAATGTGCATGTATGTATATAAGATAGGTGACTGAGAGCAGGCGGTGACTGTTGTTGCTAGGTGACAAATATTATGTCTTAAAACGCAGGAGATGTTGAAGAGGAAAATAAGGAGAAAGCTTTCAATCTTGCTTTATATTTTCTATAGCTTTCGTTCTTACCGCAGTTAAGGACGTCTTAAAAACTTCACGATGTTGATATGCAAGTAATAACAGCAGCGTAAGGGACCGTGTTCAAAGTGTAAAAGTCTCTCACTGGCGTGAATCTCCTGAGAATGATACCAAAGCAACACGACAGTCGAGGTCCTAACACAACACACACGCTCCCTAAAGTCTGTACACAATCCTTGAGTTTGATTCGCATCGGTTTTCACTTTATTAATTAGTAACAATCGGATATGGGTGAAAAAGAAAAAAAGCATACCTGACCAAGATAACTGCAAGTCTGCGAGTCTTTTCCTTCTCACTTCACTCTCTGATTTATCTCTGTCTATATATTATACATAAAAAAATAAAATAAAATAAAAATACCAGCTTCAGTCCAAAGGTGTTTGAAAAGATTTTTTTTTTTTTAAATAGCAAAGAACTTAAACACATCTAGTTAAACCAAAGAGCTACACTAACACATCCTCAGCTGTTTTCTTTTGTCTCTTTCCCTGGTCACCTAGCAACCCAGTTTCTGAAGGTAAAACCTCAACTATCCAAAGTAACATACGATGAAGATAATGATGAAATGTATATTTTTAATTATTCATTATTTAGGGACAAATCCTTATGATGATAACGATGATCTTAAAGAAAAGACTTAGTATGTATGTGAATCTTTTTTGATTCTTTTTGGGGGGGTTAGTGATGTTGATCTGTCCCCTGAATCTTCTCCCTGATTTCACGTTCACTGCTCAATCTGCGTAATTGAGAGCGCGTGATTGCGTCATTTTCTGTGCGTACATGTTCATGTGCGCGTGAACGTATTTTACACTCTAAAACGGAACAGATATGCGGTTATTTTGGCAGTGTGGATATGTGCGTGAACGTGTAGTACGTCTCTTTTGCTTGTTGATGTGCGTTGCCATGTTTTTACCCTTTCCATCCTTGTTTTTTTTTTTCTCCTTTGAGTTGAGCAATTCCTTTTTCTTCTCTTCTGTCCTCCGTGTCTCTTTTCCTCCTTATGGTGACAGGTTAGCCTTTCGGTGTAATTATCTCTGAAACCAAAAAATAGTTGACAAATAACTCGCTTGTTCATTGTACAGTGTTGTTCATTTAAAGTCATTTTTGTAACTGGAAGTGTTTCACTCATCTGAATAAAAACGGTAGAGAAAAAAAAAACAGTGCATGAAAATGTTGTCTTTTTCTTGTGAGTTCATTTAATCGATGTGTGACAACGATCTGTAGGACTGTGATGCTGTCTCTCCGCCTTTGGCCGCTGGGTGGCAGCAACAGCCACATACTCTTCTCATTCACACGAATGAATCATCCGTAGGAGCTTCTGCCTCCACATGGTGCCTCAACTTAGTCACCTTCTCTTCCCCTTCCTTCTTTCACTCTCTCTAGATCTGTTAGTTTCTCTATTTCTCCCTCTTTTTCCACTTTTCACAGCTCTCATTTGCTCATCTGACTCATGGGACATCTGGTCTTTGCCAGACAGCTTGTCCTTTACTCATGTTCTACTCTCCACTGTAGACGATTAAAAATCTCACCTTAAGATTTTCATGTCCTCACATCTGCTACTGAAAAAAATTAGAACATTAAGTTAACATCAACTTTATTAACAAAGCTAAAGCTCAGCTACATGATCAAATGGCCCTCCCGCATTCAAATGTAAATTTCATACCTGCAAACTCACTGACTTTTTGAGAAATTAGCTTCTGACAGTAGACATGCAATAAATGTAGGCCTACAAGAAATGTTTTTTTTTGTTGCAATAAATTTAAAATATATTCTTTCTATATACATAATCAACATCTTTAAATCAGTAGTTTTATATCTCCACCATTTATTTTGATATCATTAGCAATGCTTCATGGCCATGGGATTGTAGTTGTTGTTGTTTTTTATGTTTTTTTTTTTTATGTTTTTTTTTGTGGCTTCAAATCAAAATCTGTAATGTGATTCATCTTGTTGCTGGTTTGTTTGGTTCCTGGCTTTTTAACTCTTTAATAAAGACTGTTTTAAGTTAAAATGAATAGGAAAAATACTTCCAGAACCAAGGCTGCTGAAAAAATTGTTCCACTCTATTGATTAGTCACATGACATTTACCCCGGTTTCACAGACGAGGCTTAAAGGGATAGTTCACCCAAAAATGAAAATTCTGTCAGTAATTACTCACCCTCATGTTGTTCCAACCCCGTAAGACTTTCGTTCATCTTCGGAACACAAATTAAGATATGTTTGATTAAATCTGAGAGCTGGCTCACTCCTCCATAGACTTCTATGTTATTGAAACTTGCCGGCCCAGAAAAGTTAGTAAAGACGTTGTTAATATAGTCCAAGTGACTACAGTGGCTCAATCTTAAGTTTATCAAGCGTCGAGAATACTTTTTGTGCGCAAAAAACAAACAAAAATAACGATTTTATTCAGCTATTCATTTTCTTCTGTGTGGGCCTCTGAGAGAGTTCACGGAGTGTAGCAGCGCAGCACAACGTCAGAACGTAGACTCACTATTGGCCAGCATCACACACATGACCAGCGTCGGCCAATAGTGAGCCTACGTTCTGACGTTGGTTTTTTTTGCGTACAAAAAGCATTCTCGCCGCTTGATAAACTTATGGTTGAGCCACTGTAGTCACTTGGACTATTTTAAACTAACTTTCTGGGCCGGCAAGTTTCAATAACATAGAAGCCTATGGAGGAGTGAGCCAGCTCTCAGATTTCATCAAAAATATCTTAATTTGTGTTCCGAAGATGAACAAAAGTCTTACGGGGTTGGAACAACATGAGGGTGAGTAATTACTGACAGAATTTTCCTTTTTGGGTGAACTAACCCTTTAAGCCTAGTCCCAGACTACAATGCACGTTTGAGCTGTTTTAACCAAAAGCAACTTGCACTGACATTATCTTAAAATATGTCAGTGCCACTGTTTTGTCTCAAGATGGACACCAGTATTTCTTTACTTAAATTCCCTAATTGAACTAAGGCCTAATCCTGTGAAGCCCAGCCTTACTGTTCAGGTGATAGGCTCTAAAAAGTGTTTGGCATTTTCAAATTGCGGATTTCCATTGAGAATGCTAACAGCTAATCAGTCTGCAGAAGCTGTGAGATGTGTACAGATTGGTCACAGGATGCGTCAGTCATCTCTGCTCCCACTCACAATCTGCCTCAGTCTGCACCCGCCCACTCACGCAGACAGGTGGCCAATCTGTTGCTTTCAGTGCCACAGGTGTGTGTTTGCATGAGTGTGTAACAGTGGTCCAAGATGGAACAGATGATGGTGGCATTTCAGGTGTGTAACAGGAGCACAGTAAATTCCACAAACATGGGGCAGGAGCATATGCTCTTTTGTTTATGTTAGATTATCAACCAATAACACTGTATCTTTGTCATGAAATCCTGCAACAGTGATTCAAACCTAAACAAATGCAGATGTCAGCGTGGAACTCATCTGATGCCAGAAGACGTTGGAGGACATTCTCACACAGACAGACAAGGAAATTCCCTTCCTCTACCTGTTTTCACACCCTGCCCTGAGCTGCCGCACCTGAACAGAGCAAACAAAGCGTCGAAAACTATTCAACACATGACACGACTCTTAAGCAGCCATTGTCATTCAGTCTGAACACACAAATGGTCAGTGATCAGCTCTATTAGTCAAACCTGTGACCTTTGTGAGGAATGTGTGCTCATGATTTAGACATAGCAGAACATTCAAAACCTCCCAATTGATTTATGACAGGGTTTCATGAAGCAAATTTAGCAGAAACAAACAGCGTCGACTGTTTAATACAGCATTTACAAGGTAACCTTTAATGATGTCCACAATACCTGCAAATCTCAATGGTAATTGCTCTGTGTGTCTTTTGATGGATCCCATTATCTGAATTCTGTTCAGTGCCTGACTGTAAATCCTACAGCATTATTTTATGTTAATTTGAACAGTTTTACACATTAAAAAATAAATTATGTTTACGTGAAGATTCATTTGAATGGTGTACACTCTCATAAGAGTAAAATGTACTCATCATAATAGTTTTCTATAAAAAGTGTTTTAATTATATATGGTGCGGATCGCCCCCTCACTGTAATTTACCATGTTTAAATTACATGACCCGCAGTGTTTCACTAAATGTTAGAGACAATCCTTATGCTTATTGGCTGCCGCTTCTGTAGATGCTAGTGGCGTATTTGGTGATGTGAAAAATAGACAATGGACTCTAAATACACTGGTAAACTTCATAGATCATCCCTTCCTGAGACTGAACTGGGGAGTTTTGTGTTACTGCCATCTATCTTGAACACACCACCACCTCTTGTCAGTTAATACAGATCCTAAGAGCATGAAACGCAAAAATCTGAGAAAATATGGGGGTGTCCCACATTACACATGGACTTGGTGAGTCATTAGGAACATCTAGTGCCCACAGTATGAATTTGGTACCTACACAGATTTCCTATCTTTGTGATTTGCCCACACACAGAGAGAATAATGTACATCTGTCATTGCATGTTACAGCAGAAATGTCTAATGTCTAAACTCTTCAGCTTCACATGCCTCTTAAAGTCAATAGATTAATAGTCGTATTTTGTTTTTAGGTAGTAGCTTGATGTGACTAAATGCTGAACGGATTTGAAATGATCAGAAAATGTTTTAGCAACAGTTCTTGGAGCTCAGGAAATGCTATTAGAGGAAAGGATCAATCAAAAATGAACATAAAATAAATCATTATTTACTCACCCTCATGTCGTTCTATTCCAGTATGCAGGTTTTTTTTTTTTTTTTTTTTTGTAGAACACAAAAGTCGTTTTTGAGAATTCAATACAAGTCAAACCCCAAAATGTACCTTAAAAAACAAAAAGGTTGTGTCACGTATTGGTGCTGCAATTATCGCAAGATGCAGGAAATTCAATAACAAAGTCTTTACTTTAACATTACCACACAAACGTTACCGAACAAAGAATTGAGGCTGAAATACACAGGTTTAAATACAGTGAGGCTGAAATACACAGTTAAAGAGGGAACTAAATGAACCACAGGTGAGCGTAATCAGTCACTAAGGAAACTAACTAGCAAACAGGAATCAGGCAAAGCAGAACAGGGAACAGAATGAAAACTAAACCAAACCAGAAACATAGCTGCAAGCAGTGCAGCAAGCAATCCACCTTCTGCCAGTTGGTGGCACTATCACTGACTCATCCATGTGATCAGCCTCCTACAATGAACATGCAGCTGAGGTTTCCTCAAAATCAGTCAATGTATGCAAAAGTTATAACACACTTCTTCCCTTTTCTCGCCATAAATTAGTTGCCTTCCTGTTGAGCTGGCGTATGACTATGACTATGAGTGCTTGTTTGGCCCGAAGAGATCTATAAGTGTATGAAGTTTGGTCACCGTAGGTGAAAAGGGATGCGCCACAGAGCCCCTCAAAAACAACCATATAAAAGGGTGCGCCACCCAAATTTCATCTTGTATTTGCAACTCAACAAAACAGGTAATGCATTCTGGGAAATGCAGAGTTCTTTTCTAGTTAAAAATGACATGAATGTCTTTAAATTTCAATTAATTTCAATTCTACTTCCTTACATTCAATTTCAATACCATAACCTGTTGTGCGCCTCAATTCAAATTCAATTCTGAATGGTGCAAAACGCTGCTGTATAGAGACATGCTTAAAGGGGTCATCGAATGCCCATTTTCCACAAGTTGGTATGATTCTTTAGGGTCTTCATGTAAAGTTTGTAACATACTTTGGTTAAAATTCCTCAATGGTTGAGTAAAACAACACCCTTTTTACCTCCTCAAAAACAGCTCTGTTCACAGCGACCCGTTTCGGTGCATGTCTCTTTAAATGATAATGAGCAACTGCTCACCCCACCCTCTCTTCAGTGGGGCATGTTGACACAAGACATGTAAAGTGCTGCCTTGGCAGACAGCATACAAATGGCTGAGGGCAGAAATATGCTAATACGGGACAGTCCGTATTGTTCAGCGAATCCAAACGGCTTGATTCTTGAGAGTGTTTAGGCTTTTTGAGGATTAAAAAATAAGGAGTGAATGGATTTCTTTCATTGTATGGTGGTTGTGTCCACACACAGCAAAGACACATTTATATGCAAACACCATATAAAAGTGTATTTCGCATCCGATGAAAACAGCTTACAGCAAGTTCTTCAGATATTTGTAAAACAGAAGTCCATTTCTGTTATCTGTGGTATGTCGTGTAGTGATTTGAGAGCTTGAGTTACATGAAGTTCAGCAGCTGGCATACTATCGGCAGCAGCGAGTAGCAGCCCTGTCGTGACCCCAGTTTAGGCCTGTCATGCTGCTAAATCGGACCTCAGATTAGCTCCTCGCCTCTGAAATGACAGCTGTACCGGATACAGATCCATTTCGCGGGAATGAAGGTATGGAAGCTTCAGAGAGACAAGTGATAGTGGAAACAGTGACCTGTGCCAATAGGAAGAGTTTGATCCTAAGCAAGATACTGGAGACACTATCAACACACACTGTGTGCTTAATATAGCAACTGACATAGTGCAAGACATACCTCTCTCTCACTGCTCAAATATCACAGGCCTGTTACTCTGAGGGGCTTCAGGGAGGGTGTGCACCGACATCGCATTCTGTTCTTCAGCTTGTACTCTTTCATTTCCCGCTCCTCTCTCTCTTTCTCTCTTCATCCCCCTCTTTAACCTGTCCTCCTGTCTCCCCCTCCAGTCTCTGTCCTTGGCAGAGCAGTGTGTGGTAATCCTATTACTCTTGTGTGAAAGCCAGCTGAGAGAAAGAGAGGGAGATGGAGAGAGAGGGAGAGTGGGAGAGAGGGATTGTCAGTTCTGTTATAGTGGTGAGCAGACAAAAAGCGCTTTAAACTATGGAACATGACCCTAAAGACTGAGGGAAGAATACAGAGAAGAGAGAGGAGGGGCACTAAAGGGAGATGATGAGATTCCTGACAGTTGGAGCGCCAAACTTGAAAATAAACATGTTCTTTGATGACAGAGCCCATTGACATGCTCTCTCGTCCTTTCACTCTCACACAGACACACAGATAGAGAAACGCAAGAAGACAGGCCCATCTAAAACAGTTGTACATTTTCAAATTATAATTCTTCATCTGTGATCATCAGTACACATATGGCTAAGTCTCCAGGAGAAATGCCTTCTTGTCTAATAACATTCAGGACAAAATAAATAAAATATTCTGGCCATATGGCAACAGTTATGTTGTCTGCTTGACTTCTTTCTGTTTCTACACAATTCTTATATCATGTTATTTGGTCATTTTTGGTTTAGCATATATAGCCTACACACTGACAAGGCAGCATGTGAGAATAAGTTTTTTTTTTTTATCCCACATTTTCTACATTCGTCATTATGGAAAATTACAAATGTGAAATTTAAATAAAATGCAAAAAAAATATATCGTTTTTTTCATGCAACAAGGTCAAGTAAATATCGGATGTCCAATGTACTCGACATTTGCATTCACTGAGCAACATTTTACAGCAAAATATTACACACATTGCATGGTGAAATAATCACAACGAGTCTAACATTAAAGGAGTGGTTGATTATTTTATTCACGCTGCTAGGCAGTCTGGACACCATGGACCAGATTTTCCCCTGAAAAAGGGAACCAATCACAGAACGGGGAGGGAGCAGCAAGACGATGACGACACCGAAGCAGTTTGTTTATATCTATGAATCCAACATGGCATCAGACTCGATGTTACCTTCTACCCTCATGTTTATCTTGCACAAACGGTAATATTCGCTAAACGCCATCGTGCACAAATAAATCTTTGACCCATCGTCTTTTTCCTCGTTGAATTTCTGTCACTCTACATACGTCATCTGGTATAATTGAAGCGATTGGTTATGAGCTACGTACAGGCGCATTTGATAGACATTCATAGCGCCCAATAAACGGCTCTGGGCATTCGTAAACCACGCCTCAAATACGAGAAAATGAACACGTGGTTCCCAGACCAAGTCTCAAATGAGACTTGGTCTGACGTTAGCCAGGCTACACAAACCCTAAAATTGACATAAACCCTGCCCCCGGAACACGATTTATAGATTATCAAGACAGAATATGTTAATCAATGACTAGAAGATAACTACACATAAGCTACATAAATTCATCAACTAACCATTCAGAAATGTTGTCTACATGTTGTCACTTCTTCTCGAGTCTCTCCGTGTTTGTTTGAACATAAAAGGCTAAAAGTTTGTGAAATTTTCAGTGTGTCTGTGTGAGGTAATCAAAGCTGCTAAGAATGAGCTCTTGAAGCTCCGCCCTCTGGGCCGGAAGCAGCAGCTCATTTGCATTTAAAGGAACATACACACAAAAACGGTGTATTTTTGCTCTCCCTTAAAGGAACACTCTGACTTTTTCGCTTATTCACCGTATCCCCCAGAGTTAGATAAGTCCATACATACCCTTTTCATCTCTGTGCGTGCCGTAACTCTGTCTGACGCACCCACCGCTAGCCTAGCTTAGCACAAAGACTGGAGGTAAACGGCTCCATCTAGCATACTGCTCCCAATAAGTGACAAAATAACGCCAACATTTTCCTATATACATGTTGTTATTTGTATAGTCACAGCGTGTACAAATAACAAGGTCACATGAGACAGCCATCTTCTAACCGTATACATACTGGGAACTATATTCTCAGAAGGCGAAGCACTGCTACTTGGGCGGAGTGATTTGCTCGCAGCAGCTGAGAAACCCTGTGGTGAGGAGCAGAGAGTTCGCTCAGAGTTGGAGTAAATCACTCTGCAGAAGTAGCAGTGCTTCGCCTTCTGAGAATATAGTTCCCTTCCCAGTATGTATACGGTTAGAAGATGGTTGTGTCTCATGTGACCTTGTTATTTGTACACGCTGTGACTATACAAATAACAACATGTATATAGGAAAATGTTGGCGTTATTTTGTCACTTATTGGGAGCAGTATGTCAGACAGAGTTATGGCATGCACGGAGATGAAAAAGGTATGTATGGACTTATCTAACTCTGGGGGATACGGTGAATAAGCTAAAGTCCCAAAAAGTCGATGTGTTCCTTTAATAAGTGACAATTTTAACATGCTATAAAAAAATATCTGTGGGGTATTTTGTGCTAAAACTTCCCATACACACTCTGGGGACATCAGAGATTTATTTTACATCTTGTGAAAAGGACATTATACCCCCCCAACCCCCCTTAAAGTGTAAGCTGCTTCATAAAAAAATACATGTTGTTCATCACTCAATTAATGACAATATTTTTTAAATTACTAATTATGGTGTTAAACATATTAATTATTTTAGTCAGATTTTACTTAATTTTTTGTACTTCTTGTTTTTATTATTATTGATTAAAAAAATTATATTTAATATTTTATGTGATCTAAATGTCCAGTATACTTAAATATAATTTGCCATTAATTTTGTTCTTCCCAGAGAAAAACAAAACAAAACAAAACAGAATTAAAGTTATTTGAAATATTTGCTATATACAGCAATTGCATTTTTCATAATTAAACATTAATTGTTTTAAGTGTTCTATTTCGTGAATTTACCAATCTAATTTTTAAAGCGTTGGTCTCTCCTTCCATCCCTTGTTTTTGAGGAATCACTTCACTCTCTCTTGCTCAGTCTGACAGATCCATCACATTTGTGTGCTTCACTCCACTAGGAGGCCAAAAGATAAAGAGTAACAATGAGGCCCTCTTAAACAGAGTACTCTCTCTTTTACCATCTACCTTGATAGTGCAAAAGCACTCATGGGTCTTATGAGTGTGTAATGCTAGTATGTATATTTTTAAACACCTCTGTACTCAGAGCTCTAATTTCTGAGAACAAGCGGTGTCACTTGGGACATGACTTAGTATTGTGAGAATGTACCTTCATTAGCAGCAAAATAGAGGGAGGAAGAGCGGCTGAACGGTGCAAGGGTGTTGGAAAGCACTGTATCACTCCAGCATCTGTCTGTCACTCCGATTTTAAATGCTGATCATCTCATAAAGAACAACAGGGAAATTGAGCTGGGGTGGGGTAACAGAGGAGCGGGGGTTCCCCCATAATGCTGCAACTGAGTCACATGAGAGAAAATCACAGCATTACATTAAACAATGAAAAAACACTGACAAGGCCATTTCACAGAACATGTCGCCATATCTTGCATTATTTCTTATTTTAAACTTAATCTCACAATCACTAGTAACACTTTACAATAAGGTCCCATTAGTTATCATTAGTTAATACATTAACTAAAATTAACTAACAATGAGCAATTCATTTATTACATGTTTCATTAACTTTGTTAATGTTAATTAATAAAAAATACAATTGTTCATTGTTAGTTCATGTTAGCTTAGGTCCATAATTTTATCCCTTAAAACTCATCTTTGATCACCAAAATGACATATTTAAAAGTTTTTCTTTTCCTTGAAAAAAAGTCTTCATGCCTTAAAATAATTTGAATGTAACTCTGCACTCTTTCCTCATTTAGTTTACGGGGTTCTATGGATATGCAAATTAGCCCCGCCTCCACTCACTCGCACCAGCTCAGAGATACACTTATGATCACACATTGACATGATTGGTTACAAGGTAGTTTGTGACGTCAGAAACACCAGCGATTTCAAACCGTGTTTTTGAGACTGCCTTTGTTTCACTGCAGTTTTAAGGAGAAAATCCTCAGCAATGGTGTCTTATGCAGTTGCACATGGTTTGTCTTAAAGCATGTTAAAAACACCACATAGACATATAAACAACATTATTTTCACCACAGGTGAACATCTACATTTAACATTTAACAAATACAACTTTTAATTAAAAAAATGTATTAGTAAATGTAGAAATTACAATAAGATTAATAAATTCTTTAAAAATAATGTTTACGCTGAGGCGGAAACGGCTTCCATACAGTAGCACAAATATACAATAGAGTAGGTGAATCCAAACTTTTGACCAGTGCTAAATGTTTCTCCAGTCACTCCAGCTTTTTCCATGTTTGTGGAAGCCGGTAGACTTGGTGAAAGTGCTGTTGGTAACATAAACACAACTGCGGAGGTGAAGCCAAGTTGTGTGTCAATACATAAACACATAACGTATGAGAACGAGAAGAGTAAGGAACCTTTCTGAGAAAATGATTACCGCGAGTTTACTGTAACAGATTTGAAACAAAGAGATTTAGGAGAGCGGAGGACGTGGAGGAAGAGAAGGTTGATGGTGCTAAATAACGGCGTGGATGAACAATACAAGTGAAGGTACAGTACAAGGATGAATAGGATGTATTGTGCTTTGGCAGAGAGATAAGATTTTGTTTGTTTTCGTGTTTAACTTCCCTATTTTATCAATGATATGAGCATCTCTCCTTCATCTTTTTGTAAACTCCCTTCAACGTGCAAAGGCTGTTGAAGACATTTCAGCAAACTCAGAAACAGAGATAGACAGGTGAAGAGAGAAGTAGAAGAGTGTGAGACAGAGGAAATGAAATAGATTGTATTTATTGTCTCTGTGGCCAAAGGAAATTGCCCATCCCAGTAACTGCTCTTGTTTTCTTTCCTAGGGGAAAGAAAATGGGGTGTCTCGGACAGATGTGACAGCACTGGATATTTCCAAAACACACACACACACACACACGTTCACACGGACTACAGCAGCAGCAGAAACATTATGGAGCAGAGATGCTTATCTGAGGTACGTCTGTTTCCTGTGACCAGAAATGCCTGCTGACACTCTACAGCCTGACTAGCACAAATAACAACAAGAAGCACAATCATGAGAACCACTACAACACTCGTAACAGCTCAAAGCTCAGTAACAGCAGTTTCCTCTCAAAGGAAAGGGCAAATGATCAGGTTAAGGCTCATAAAACACAGGCCATCATGTCAGTCTTCTCTTTACTATTCCATCACTAATTTGATGAATTGCAAAAAAAAAAAAAATGTCCAACCCATGCAGCAGTGTGTTATTCTCACAAATATTTTATGTTGGCCTGGCTGATATGACAGTCATCTTTGATTTATAGTGACGCCTAGTGGAAAAAATGCAGAATAATGAAAAGCAACATTATTAAAGATTATTCACAATTAGCCATTATAAGGCGCCGTTCACATATCGCGCCTAAAAACGCGTAGAAAACGCTAGGCGCGCCGCGTTCTCCTTTTTCCAAAGCGCTAGGGCGGTTGCGCTCCGGCGTCTGTCGTTGCTAAGCAACCATCAGCTGCGCTCTCCGTTACAGCAAGGAAATTTCAGCAATGGATTTCCACCACCGAAAAACCCTTGCTGTAACTCTGTTACAAGATTTATTTACTAAGAAAAGTAAAAAACATTAATGTAAAACAGTATCATGCTTACCAGTTATTCCAAGCTCCAAGCCTATGCGTCTCCATGCATTCTTCCTCTTATTTGAGTCAAAATAATGAGGGCTTGACAAGTCATAAAGTTCAGGAAATCCCTGGACCGCAATGATGAGCTGCTCCTCCATTTTTCTGCTGAGGTTTCAAAGTAACAGAAAAGATGAGGAAGCTGATTGGTTGGTTCTTGTCACGTGACCTGCGCACCGCTTGCGGCATTCTGAAAAGTTGAGATGTTTTTATCTCGATGCGGCGCGGACGCGCTTGGAAAAAACGCTTCCATTATGAGCGCGCATACCGCGCGCCTACATTTGAAATAACGAACTTGAGCGCGCAAAAGACGCGATATGTGAACAGTAAACATTCTGTAAAAAAAAGAAGAAAAAAAAAAGAAAAAAAAAGTGTCTAATGATGGGGATTACTGCAATTAGGTGAGAAGAATATGGCTGGTCATCTGATCTTTATATATATATATATATATATATATATATATACACACAGACCAAAAAATTTGAATATCATGGAAAAGTTTATTTATTTCCATAATTCTATTCAAAACGTTAAACTTCCATAGATTATAGATTCAGGGCCCACAACTTAAACGATTTCAAGTATTTAGTTGTTTATTTGTACATAATTTGGGCTTCCAGCTCATAAAACCCACGAAAACAGGATTTAATTTTTTTTGAATATTACATGAAATCACACAGTAATTACACAGTGATACCATGGTCATTGAACCAGGTTTTGGTTCTTTTGGCAGTGTGGGCAGGTGCAAATCCTGCTGGAAAATGAAGGAAGCATGAAGTGCTCTGAAAATGTCCTGGTAGACAGCTGTGTTGACTCTGGATTTAATAAAGCACAGTGGACCAAAGTCCTCTTTTCTGATGAGAGAAAAATTTTCATCTCATTTGGAAACCAAGGTCCCAGAGTCTGGAGGAAGAATGGAGAGGCACACAATCCAAGATGCTTGAAGTCCAGTGTGAAGCTTCCACAGTCTGTGTTGGTTTGGGGAGCCATGTCATCGGCTGGTGTTGGTCCACTGTGCTGTCCACTCAACGCAGCCGTCTACCAGGACGTTTTCAGAGCGATTCATGCTTCCTTCAGCAGACAAGCTTTATGGAGATGCTGACTTCATTTTCCAGCAGGATTTGCACCTGCCCACACTGCCAAAATAACCAAAAGCTGGTTCAATGACCATGGTATCACTGTGTAATTACTGTGTGATTTCATGTAATATTCAAAAAAATTTAAATCCTGTTTTCGTGGGTTTTATGAGCTGGAAGCCCAAATTATGTACAAATAAACAACTAAATACTTGAAATCGTTTAAGTTGTGGGCCCTGAATCTATAATCTATGGAAGCTTAACATTTTGAATGGAATTATGGAAATAAATAAACTTTTCCATGATATTCAAATTTTTTGGAAAGGGGCTGTAAATATATAGCCTATATATACATATATATATTATTATTATTTTTTTTTATGGTTTTTTTTATGTTTTTTTCTCAAAATGAAAAGAAAAAAAAAAGAATATAATATTAATA